>NC_059187.1:1212742-1515928 GCF_020631705.1 Daphnia magna
TTTCCTGTCAAATGTTTTGATTGGTTTTGGCTTTTTTTTTTTAAATATTAGGTAACGAGAATTGTCCCCACGTTTAAATGGGGGGGTACAGGAGTCAACATAAATCAAAGAAATAAATAATCGCCATATTGTTTGAGTGTCGTGTAGCAACAAAAGGAGAATTTTTTAAGGATTTTTATTTATTTTTTAAGAATAAAAAAAAAGGGGGGGGGGTGACGTCTGGACGTCTATAAATAAAAAAAGGGCGGGTTGTATGCCAACTAATTCCTTCATAAAATCTTTCTGCGCTTGCCAGCACTCTTTTGTTTGTTTTTTTCTTTTGAAAAGAATTACGTAATCTGAATTGTTTAATCTTTAACGTAAAGAAACAAAAAAAATAGTGAACGACATGTTGAAAAAAAAAAGGGGGAAAAGTAGAGGAATGTTGAAGGTTTTGCGTCTTACGACGAAATAATCATGGGCTGGAATGGACACGACGTAAAACAAAGTGAAGAGCTTCTCTTGATTTTCTAGGTGGTGGTTCTCTTCAGTCGATGTCAAACAAACGAAAACGAACGAGACTCGTAACAATGCGCGTCCTTGTTTAATAGACTTGCACGACATCGGTTTAGTCTAGCAGTGGTTGCATTTCTCAAAAGGAAAGCAGTACACGCAATGCAGGCAGGCACAGCAACAACAAAACGCCTGTACCAGGTGTGCGCTGTTTATCCTTTGATTCGTGGAAAACACGTTTCTTTTCCTTTTCTTTGCTTTCGTCTTGTCGACAAGACGAAACAAGTTTATCTTTCCCCACTTGACGCTAATGTGGGGGGGCTACTTTGTTTGCCAGCAACTATTATTCAACAGGGGCCATGCAGTCCTCTCTCTTAACGTTGCTGGTTTCATCAATAAAGAATCAGTGAACGAGAGACGTTCGGTTAACTACGAGGGAGAAGTCGTATAAATAGAAAGGAATAGCAGACCAGACAGGGGAAGAAGAAGAAAATGGATAAACAAAATAGAAAAAAAAAAACGTATCTTTTGATCAATCACACTAGGAGCGGTATGTAGGTCCTGGGAACGGGAGACTTCGGGTCCGTTCAAGAAACGAAAAAAACAAAATGGCGTGTGTTTAAAGATAGTCGGTGTGTAGAAGCTGCGGATGGTAACACAGGTGTGTGCGCGCCTGTTTGCGAACTGCTCCATCAACTGGTGTCATCGATCAACGCTTAAGAAAGTGCAGGCCGCCTTTTGGAATGTGGCCAACGTTCGCATTCGTCGGGTCCGTTTAGTTTTCAACTTTGTGCGCCTTTTTATTTATTTATTTTTTTTTTTCAATCCGCGTTTGCCGTTTGTTTCGACACAAAAGCCAAACTTTTTCTCGTTATCCTTAAGAAAAGAGAAAATCGTGTTTCGTTTCAAAGTCTGCGCAACGATACCGCTCCCCTTTTTTTCTTCTTCTTCTTTATATTCACGTTGTAGTTCGGTGAAAATTTATGATCGCCGATTCTGCCCAATCCGATACGAAACTCCCCCCTAAAACTCGTGTTCTATAATCGTTTCTTTCGTTTCGACACACGAATCGGCGATTGAAATTCTATTTTCGTTTGATCGAAAGAAAGAAAAGGGGGGAATGTATTTTTTCGTTTGTTTAAAAAAAAAAAAAAAAAAATGAAATGTTAGATGTCTGAATGCGATATGAGATATGCAAATGTGTTTTTGGATTGTCGCGGCGGCGAGACACGAGAAAAGATTAGGGAATCAAATCCGATTGGAAAGTGCGTCTCTTGTGGCCGTATCAATGTCAACGAGAATCCGATGAAAGACGTGTAATCAATCCCGTGTTCATACGCGTATCTCTTCTCTCTCTTTCTTACAAGTCTGGCTATAAATCAAATCAAGAAGAAATTGTTGAGTGGCCATACGATATTTTTGTCTCCAAATCTTCTTTTTTTCTTTTGTTTGTTGTTGATTTGGGCTGGGAGGGTTTCAATTTGGATTCCAACGGGATTGTTGCTGTAACAGTGGTCGACGGGTATCGTGTACCTCTTAGATAACAGAAGAGGGACGCGCATAGAGCAATCGAAGGGAGAAATAAAGGAGAGGAATGATGTCAGCTGGAAGGTATATCAGCTGCGACGGGGTCGATTACGTCGGTGCGCGCACCCCGACATCGGCGTGAAATTGAATCTGAAATATATTGGCGTGGTGGCGACGAAAAGGAGAACTCGTTATTCATCGAATGTGAACGCAACGAAGGCAATAGACGGCCACCACCTCCGCCTACTCGCTTCTCTATGCGAGACGGTCAAAGATGGACGACCAGACAGGTCCGCTCAGTAACCGCCTCTTTCAGTGGGTACTAGCACAGCAAAGGTCGTCCATCAGTCGAAAGCTTCTTCCTTTTTTCAGCCGTCAAGACGGTAACGATGCACCGCCTACCTTCAGTCCAACGGACGAGAGAAAAGGGGGGGGGGGCTTTTATTTTTATTTATTTATTTTTTCACATTTCTAGTGAGCGATTTATTGGAGGGCGTTGACACATTCAACCATTGCCTAAGTAGCGCTGCTCTAATATCGTTGGTCACGGTCACTGTGTTTCATAACGTGAAAGAAGGAGCTTCTCGGTCCCTGAGAAAGACATCCTTTTTCGGATCCGATATTTTATTGCCCCACCGTTTTCAAAAAGATAGAAAATTGGACCTTTCTTTTTAAAAATGAAATTTGAAAAATTCTAGGAATTGTGCGAGAAATGCACGGAATGCAGAACGGATTCCGTTGCAGCGAAAAGGGCGAGCCGGGCGAACGCGGAGAAAAGGGCGAAAAGGGAGACGCCGACCGGGTAAGTTATCCCCCTCTCATTTGCATTTTGGCGTTGTTTATCTTAATCCAAACAAACGTCCATTTTAGATTTCGTCTCGTTTGATTGTGTCCTTTTTATTTGGTGGGGTTTTTTTTTTTTTACTGTTATTTGCCTTAATCGGCGAAATGTGACGTTGATTGGCCCTGATTCTAAACTCACTGACAGTTGAACGAACTACGAGTTCCCAAACCCAACCGGTTCTTTAAAAACTCCTTTTTTATTTCTTTTTCGGAATAAATAATTTAAATAAATTTAATGGATGCATTTGGGGGATGCCAAAGCGTAACGACCGTATCTAGAACGTGAATCTTGACATGGTGTCCGCCTTCTTCGACCCGTGTGACTTTACTCGATTGATGGGGTAGGTTGGGTGAGCTCCAACGTGATAAAACTTAAAAAAAAAAAAAAAAAAACATTGGTGTCGTTTGACCCCGACCCTCTTGTTTTTAATTGGGAAACAATGTCGTTCAATCTTATTGGCCCGCAACACTTGTTAGCTTAAACATTGATGGATATCTATTTTTTTTTTTTTTTTCAAATCACCCCCGCTAGCCAAAAAATATGTAAATGTTTTGCTCTTTGATGTCCCACAAACCCGCCTTCGTTTTTTTTAACTTTTTATTTATCCCGAATCGCTTGTTGTTCGGCCATCCATCAGCCGATTTCTTCGACAACCTAATCACCTGTGCCATTGGCATGTGGAGAGACAAGACACCTGAAACGCCTGCAGTCATTTGTCTGGTTGATTAAAGAAAATTCGAGAAAACAACACACGAATCGAAAAATAAAAAGGAAAAATCGTTTGTCGCTATTGACACGTCAAATTTCCTCCTCCTCCTACCGCCATTTCGCCTTATAGCAAATTTGATTTAAAAAAAAAATTATAACCAAATAACGAAGAACAGAAGATCGTGACCTGGCAACAAGAAATTAAGAAAAATGGGGGAGGGGGGGAAAGAAGAAAGAAGAAAGAAAGAACACACTTTGATCTTTTGACTATGTGTATTGCGCGTGCGTCGTCATATTCATCTTGTCCAAGTGCACGTCTCTATAATAATAACGAATGCGCCAAAATGATCGCTCATCCGCCGGCATTTCGTCTTGCCACTGAAATTCCTCCACCCCCTTTTGTTGTTGTTCAACCTCCAGGGCCACCTTTTGTTGTTGTTGTTGTTGGTCGGGATTTTTATTTCAGGAAAGAGGTAACCCCCTGCCCTTGTCTGAATGATGATGATGTTGTTAAGACTGTCCGTTAGGGAAGACAAAGATGATGAAAACAGAAGAAAAAGAAAAAAAAAACGGGGTTCGTGTCGCCCTCGGGTGCGCGTGAAGAAAACTGTAAAAAAATCTTAACTAATAAGTTGGTCCTTGCCCCCAATCTTCTCCGAAGAAGATTATCTGTTGATTTATTCATTTTTCTTGGAGTTCCCCAAGTTTTCTGATATCTCAACATTGAAAAGGCGCACGAAGGAATGGGGGGGGAGAAGTCATTTAAAACCTCACTTTGAACAAAGTACAAGTGGTTCTCTTTTAATAATGATGATAAACATTAAAACCATCACACGAAAAAAAAAAACAACAAAAACAAACAAGGAAAAACAATTTGAGACGATGACCAGATACGTGCACACCAAAACAGTTGATAGCAGGGCGGTCACGATCTTTTCAATTACAGGCCACTTAGAATGAAGCGGGCGCGGGCATATTTATTTAAAAAAAAAAAAAGAGTGGACCATCAAAAGATTTCAAGATTAGCGCCGAGCTCTTAAGACACGCGAATTGGACGAGCAAAGGGTTGGGTCCCTGTTTTCCTTCTTTTTGACAGTTAAGACAGGGTCATCTTTAAAAGGCCAATTGATTCCGTTTAGAATTCGGTTAACGAAATGGGCTTGTTCTAATCGAATAACAAAGGCGCTGACTTGATTGTTTGAAATTCAATTGATTGTTGATTTGTTGTGCAAAAGGGCGGACCAGTTTGTGGGTGCAACGAAACTTCCATCATCGCCAAATTGGCCGAACAAGTCAAACAGGGCGAGCCTGGACCACCGGGCGTTGACGGCAAGCCTGGCATGACGGGCATTCCGGTAAAGTCAAACAACGAGAACCGATGACATTTGGCCGAAAAAAAAACAAACAAAACAACCACACGACGATTCTATAATCATTTCATTTTTTCTTAATTTTTTGCTATTTCATCGGCGCCTTGTTGTTGTTGTTGTTATGGGCAGGGCGCCCAAGGCTCAGTCGGACCTACAGGACCTGCAGGCCCAGCTGGAGATAAAGGAGAACGCGGAGATGCCGGCCCAATTGGCAAGGAAGGACAGTCTGGTCCGAAAGGCGAGCCAGGCCGTGATGGACTTCCAGGAATTCCTGGCAACCCAGGGCTGCCAGGACCACCGGGTGTGGCTAGCGGACCTCTCATTCTTGAAGTGAGCATTTTTCCCACCTTTTTCTTTTTTTATTTGATTTTCGTCATAAAAAGAAATTCCTTCACTTTGTCATTCATCATCTTCGTGTTTGTTTTGCTTAACTCAATATTGACTTAACATGCGTTTCTCTCAGACGGATTGGAAACCGAGGAATATGTACAAGGTATTTTGCTTTATCGCATTTGGTCCTGGGTCTTTTACATTCCCCGCCCCTGGCCATTTTGTTTTTGTCTTTTTGATTGAGTTCGTTTGGCTCTCGTCGAGAATTTCTTTTGCGAAATTTGTCACAATGTGAACATCACAAAATCATTCAACTTCAACGTGAATGTTTTGGAGGGGGGGGGAGGGGTTTATTCGATTTTCATTTGGGTGCGAAACATTCGATGTATTTGGGTCACGTGTCACTGACATTTTCTAATATTTTCTTGGAAATGAAATTTTTCGTTTCCAGGACGGATTTGGTTCGGGTTACGGAGCTTTAGGCCGACCAGGAAGCCCAGGCCCTAAAGGTGACGCCGGAATGAGTGGAAAACCTGGGCCGAGAGGCGAACGAGGAGATCCAGGTCCTAAAGGCGAACGTGGCGGTAAAGGAGAAACTGGCAACGATGGAGAACGGGGACATCCTGGGAAGGATGGAACTCCTGGAACCAAAGGCGATCAGGGATCTTCAGGTCTCGATGGGATGCCCGGACTGCCAGGAGAAAACGGACGACCCGGAGCCAAGGGTGAAGCTGGTGAACGCGGTCTGCCGGGACTTCCGGGTCCTCCGGGTCCTTCTAGTCCAATGCAACTGGACGACTTGGACGTGGGATCAGGTGGGGGCCCGCTATTGGGCTCGTCGAAATGGCCCAAAGGAATGAAAGGAGATGCCGGCGATAAAGGCGATCGAGGACCACAGGGCATTACAGGTCCCGTTGGTCCGAAAGGCGATGCTGGAGAACCGGGAATGCCAGGACCTAAAGGCGACATCGGACCTGCGGGCCCGGCAGGTCCCGTCGGACCACCTGGACCTACTACGGTTATCTCGAACGAGCCAGGGATGAAAGGCGATCAAGGAGAACGTGGCAAAAGAGGCAAACCTGGTCCGCCAGGTCCTCCGGGTCCTGCTGGAGCTAACGGTGAAATCGGTATCCCCGGCTACCAGGTAAACGAACTTGAATCTCATTTTTTAAATGAATTAAGCCGTTTTTATTAACCCAACTTCAAACCAAATTTTATGCAAATTCTCGGACATTTGCTAGAAGGTAAACTTCTTGTTGAGCTTAAAAGCGAAATCAAAATGTTTGACGTGAATGTTTTTGTTGTTGTTTGTTTTTGAATCTTTTAACGTTTTAAAAAAATTGTTGAAATTAAATTTCGTTTTTGAAATGTGTGACATTAGGGTCGTATTGGTCGCCCAGGTCCAATGGGTCCACCCGGCCTACCGGGAGCTAAAGGCGAACCATGTACATCTAGTGGATTTCTCAGCAGTTCACCAGGACCGAAAGGTGATGCTGGAACACCCGGCAGACCTGGAACTCCAGGAACCAACGGCCGTGACGGACAACCAGGACCCCCAGGTCCACCTGGTCCCGTCAGTTCTCCATCGTTTCATCATCAAACTGCTCATCCTATCCCTGGTCCTCCAGGACCTCCTGGGCCACCGGGACCACCGGGACCTCCAAGTGGTTCGTCTAGACCAGGTACAGAAAAGAATCATTTCAAACAGAAACAAAACAAACTAACTGGTAGTCACGTGATTGAACTTTCAATGTTTTGTTTTGTTTTTTTACTCGCTGCTTTGGATCAAATCATTTAAACTAACAAACCCCCCCCCCCAAAAAACAAAATTGTAAAATCAAATCAAATCACGAAGGCTCGAAAAACCGCGGAGCTTTTCACGAACTCCGCAGTTTCGTCAACTTCAACCAACCAGGTAGCCCCGTGTCGCATTGCCGCTTTCAATTCCTACTGCCTTTAAAACACACGATCGCAGTTGGGTGTGTCGCAATGGCATGAACATAAAAATGCAATTTCCCGCTTCTTGTGCAGGAACGTCGCAAGGTGATGAGAATCAGAAAACGGTGGTGCCGGGAGCCATCACCGTCACCAACATGGAAGCTCTTTTCAAGGTAAGGAACACGATGGAAATCTGCGCTCTGTTGATCTCTAGTCGAGAGAACGTTTGGGTCTTTCCAGTTCGCTTGTTAATCTTCTTTCCCCCTTCCCCCCTGCCAATAAAATAAAACAAGAATCGAATAGACTTACGCGTGCATAATCAATAGGGCATCGAGAGAAAGGCAGGTCCTTTTTGGCCGCTCGTTCAAGTCTCTCGTCTTCCTTTTTCTTTTTAGTGTGTACTTTAAAGTCTTGTGTGTCGCATTTCTTAAGAAAAGAAAATACCCTAGCGGATCTTGTTACCTGTCGATGGACATAATGACCATTTCTAACTATATCCTCCAAAGTCTTTTTCAGTACCAAGGCATTTAAAAAATAATAATAATATGCGGATGGGGGAAGGGGGGGAAATGGTGCGTCTTTTGTACTCATCGGCAAAGAAAAAATAAATGAATGTGTGGGTCCTGTATGGCGAATAAAATGAAAGAAAGAGCCCCCTGCCGTCTGAACGGAACAAACAGCGAAAACCTTGTTGTTTTTTTTTTGTTTGGTTCGGTCGTTATTCGGGGCCGATTTTCTTTTGTGTCCACCAGTTAAAGGCCGGGGTTATTATACAGCTGGAACAACTTGCATTGGGACGTGTGGGATTTTTTTGTATTTTTCTTGATGGTCTGCCGTAAGTGTTGGCCAGGTGGGTTGAGGTTTGCAGATTGTGATCGCACGACGCGCAGACAGAAGGCCCGTGACGAGCCCCTGACATTTTCGACGACATTAAATAGAAAACATCAGCCGTTTTCTGAAGCAAATGGCCGACGTGAACGGGGGGGGGAATGATGATGACAAAATTGCTAGAAAAAAAAAAAAAATGGACAGTATCAAAAGAAACTTTTTCTTTTCGCCTGGGTTGGGTTATTGGGAAAAAGAAGATTTTTTTTTTTAGTTGTTTTTTTTGTTTTTAACGGCCGTGTGTCATCGTTAAACGAAAAGCCATGTCTCTTTTTTTTCGGGGTTCGTTTTATTTTTGAATTTGATGTAGGAGAAAAAGCTTTAAAGAAGATTTTGCTGGTGAGAGAGAAGGGATTATTGTCTCCATTAGCAAGAGTGTGTCATTTCTTCTCACCTGGGCGCCGTGTGTCTGTCTAATGAGCCGTAAGGCGATAACAGTTTCGTATTGGCATCCATTTTTTTTTTGTTTTTTGTTGGTTTTGTTTGTGGGGTACGCAGATATCTGACATCAGCCCCGTCGGAACCATCGCTTACCTCTACGAAGAGGAGAGTCTTCTAGTCCGCGTCCGTAAAGGCTGGCAGTATATCTCTGTAAGTCGTTTTCTTTTTATTGATTTTTTTAAATAGCAACAATTAATGATATTATTTGAAATGGCTTACATTTAGAATTTTGATTAGAAACTTTTATTGATTGCGCAGTTGCAAATTTTTGAAAATAAAAATAAATAAATAAAAAAAATGGGATTTCAGAATGAAATGATCAAGTTGCATCGTGCGAAATGAACTAATGAATGTTTGATTTGTGTGCAAATTGTTTAAAAGATGGGGAATTTTGTTCCGTTGCCGGCGCTCACGACGACTTCAATTGCGCCGCCGACCACATTGAAACCGACGGCGCCCAGCGCTTTGGACAATCTGCTTCCGAGAATCGCCGAAGGGCCTAGCGTAAGTTTGTTTTTTTGTTTGTTTTTTTTTACATTGCGTAGATAAAAATAGAGAAATGTTTAAATGAGGGACAAAAAGATGTTTCATTTCCTTGTTGTCTATTTCGCCTTGAACCTCATGCTTTCATTCAAGGATGAGGAAATGTGGCAGGTAAGATTGCCCACTCTAATCTTGTGGTCTTTTAAAAATTGAAAAAAAAATAAAATAAAAAATAAAAATCATAAATAAAATATTCCATTGTGAATGGACGCTGCCTTTCTTTTCTACTTGCCTTTCGGGCGTCGCTGCGAAATAGGACGAACCTGTCAAACCATCGGTATACAATGGAAACGCATGCGTTCGCTGTGTAGTAGTACATCATTTGAATGGTCCTTTTTGTACACTCGTCTTTCTTTTCTTTTTTTTTCCTCTCTCTTTTTTGACATCCTGTTTTGTGGTCAATGATAATTTGTACATTTTTCTTTTTCTTTAAAAAAATATATATATATTAAATATAATAAATTTTTATTTTAGTTGAGATTGGTGGCACTTAATGAACCCCTTTCCGGAGACATGGGTGGCATCCAGCGCGTGGATTATGCGTGCTTCCGACAAGCTCGTCAAGCAGGACTCAAAGTAGGATGTTTTACAAATTAGACGACAAGCAACAACACCTTTTTTATTTGATTATTTTATTTAAATTTTTTGGATTTTTTAAATCTCGAATATAATTAAAATCTAATTTTTATTGTTGTTGTTGTTGTACTAGGGAACGTTCCGGGCCTTTTTAGCTTCGCGTGTTCAAAATCTTGACACGATCGTGCGATCATCCGACCGTGAATATCCAGTCGTCAACCTGAGGGTACGATGTAGTAAAAACATTCACATAATAATCATCTTTTCATCGCGCATATTCAATTTGAGGAGAAAGAAACAAGACAACTTTTGTCTGTGTGTGTTTCCTCTCCTTTCTTTTTAATTTTATTCTCAACTTGCGTGACACGTTCGCACACCATTTCTTTTTATCTATTATATATCTTCTTTTGTTTGTGTTTTTCTTTAATAGAAAAAAAAAAAAAAGGAATTTTAATATCTTTTGTTTTGTTTTTTTTCACTAGGGAGAAGTGTTATTCCGCACTTGGAACGATTTGTTCCGCGGCGGGAGGGCCGGCGAATTCGCTTCTGCTCGTCAGCAGCGACACGACATTTACAGTTTTAATAATCGCAACATTTTCAACGACATTGTCTGGCCGCAGAAGGTGGTCTGGCATGGAGCCGGACCGGGTGGCGAACGCCAACTCGACTCGTACTGCGAAGCTTGGACATCCAGCGACGCCAAAGTCCTCGGAGTGGCCGCTTCGCTCATCGGCAGTTCGCCAGCGCAACAGCAGCAGCAAGTTCACGCTGGCAAATTGTTGGCCCAGGACAAATTCTCGTGTCAAAATCGATTCGTCGTCCTGTGCATCGAAGCCACCAGCCAAGGCGTCGGCAGTTCACGAATGAAACGAACGCCAGAGCACATCATCTCCGAGGAACATTATCAAGCCCATATTCAGTCCCTTTTTTGAACGCTATTATTAGGTAACATTGGTTTGTTTTTCTTTTGTTTTGTTTTAACAGACGACATTTTTAGTGTCTGAAAATTGGATTTTTTTTTTTAAAGCCTCATTCGGCAGCTGATCGTATCCTTGCATATTTGCCCCCCTTTTTTTTCCTTTGCCTCTTGTGCAGCTTTTTCCTTGGAAGCAAAACAACAAAGTAATGTTTGTTATTTTTATATATTTTTGGAAATCTTCCTCGTGGTGTGTGTTGCATCAGTCACAAAATGTGTTCTGCGTCCAAGTCTTTGATACCACATCAGAAAGATTATTGACTTCCCCCTTCTTTTTTTTTAAATGGTTGTAAACTAACACAATCATCGTCTCTACAACATATCTATCACGCTTCAGTCTCTGGCTTTGCGTAAACCCCCCTTAATTATATTATCAACTCTTTCAGTTTACCCCCATTTTTTTTTTATATATATATATATATCTAATCAATTTGCTATGATTTAATTTGTTGACGAAAAAGAAGTAATTTTGGGTTTTCGATTCCAAATGTTTGTGTGAAAGAAACCGGCATTTAGATGGTCAGAGAATTGATTTGAGTGTAGTCAAAGATCCCGCTCGCACTTTGTGTTCTTGCGTGTCGTGTGTACTAACTTTTACCCCCGTCGTACGGTGAAATTAGCCAGGCCCCCTCCATGATCAGCTGTTTCGAAAATTGCGACAACCTTAACAATCTATTTCGACACACGATGCTAATGCCGATTGGCCGGCGTAAGGGCTGGGAAAGGAGAAAAGAATTTCGGAAGTAGACGAGTGCAGAAAATTACAACTCGTCAAGGAAAAAAAAAAAAAAGAAAAGAAAGGGAAATTTACTTGTTCTCTCTGCTGTAATTCTTTTTTTTGTGTGTGTGTGTGTGGTGGTTTGGCGATGGAGGCGGCCATCGCTTCATACACCCAACCGACCATCATTACATGTGAATCGTCACTGGGAAAGAGAGTATATGGTCTTTTTACTTTTATTTTTCATTGTTTTCTTTTCTGATTGTTATCATTATCTCCCTTTTTTTCCTTGCTGAAATCTGTACATTTCTACATGGGAACTTTACATGTCTTGCCAAAGGCAACAAGCCCATTATTATTATCACTTTTTGTGTTCTTTGTAATCATAACTGGCCAGAGCTTGTTGAAATACATTTTTGCTGATTGTCCATACCATTGCTGGTGTCTACCAGTTAGCTGTTTTTCTGTATTGCGTAGATATCAACAGTTCAACTTTTAAAAATTAAATGAATAGTTGACAGTTATCTTGGAATGATGTGACATTTATATTTGTCACATACATATGGAATGAAAGAAGAATAAACACAATCCATTTATTATTAAAAAAGAATTTTTGGAGAAGCGGTGCGCGTTGAGATATTTGTGATAGTTGGCACAACCACACATTCATTCCATTACCATAGTTTTTCAGACGACCCTCGTTGTTTTGTTCGAAATAAACGACAAATCAACTTGATTCAAATTTCTCAGATAAATTGATGAATACTGCGTTGTTCCCTTATTTAACGCCTATAGAAAACATGCTACAGAATCTCATCGCTCCTTTTAGTTTACAGTCAATTCAAATAAAATGATAACATACCTACGATTAAATTCACCGCAGTTGAGGTGATTGCGTTGAACACCTTAACGAATTTCAATCATTTTGTCTAGTTTAACAGGAAAGAGCTGCTGTGAACAGATGATGTTTTGGCACTCGTGAAATGGCACAGAGTGACATTAGTGTTGAGGAGGAGGGCAAATCTATGATCTTTACTGATTCTGAAAATGTTGTTGCAGGTTGACAGAAGAGGATTTCCTGGATTTCAACTATCTTAGTTGCACTTTAAGGAAAAATCAGTACTTTTGATAATATTTAAGCAATCTTAAAAAAGCAATATTATGGCATTATTCTCATTTCTTTGGAATACAGAGTTGAGACAGTTTCACCTTGTAGACCTACTACATATCCTGCTTTATGAAGCCAATTTCACAATAAAAAACAAGAAATGCAGAGATAGATTCTTTACCAACAAGTTAAAAGGTGGTATGCATGACATTGGGGTTGTTAGAAATGTGTAAGTATTGTAAGTTACCTGTAATTTTCATTCACATTTTCTCTGGCATTTTATTAGGTCCATTTAGGAAATCAACCAAAAACAACACCCATACCATGAGTATGAAATATGTGATTACATTTTCATTACAATGAATTGCAAAACAAAGATTTAGTAGACTAGATATAGTCTGGTAAAGTTCCAATGAAACTCAGCTTGACATCACCAGACCAGTGGAATAGCTATGAAAGTATGGGCAAAATGTGATCACGATGTCTACATCGTGGTGATCGGGTGTGTTGCCGCATTGCGGTCAAACAAGTTGGAAGCTCAACGTGTGCGAAGCTCACATTTTTTCAGTCCAACAATTTCTAGCTCTCAAGAGCTAGACACAAGAGTATCATGTGGCAAATTTGATCGACGATGGAGAATCCATGGAATCTGTCTGATTCTGATTTTCAATCGTCATCCAGTGCTTTGTGCTTAGCAACTGAAACCAGAAGTCAAAAGGGCAAAAATAGAAATGGAAAAGACTTTCTGAGATTTGGCTTTTGCAAAACTGACGGGAAGAAATATAACCGACGGCGAAACATTCAGCCAAATTTACGTGTAAATCTGGGGCTTGAGTGGGTGAGGAAGGGGGTCGAAATAAATGTCGCATTGTGATTCTTTCTAGATCTTTTGTATGAAGCCCCAAATAAAAAACACTTTTGTTGCCAGACTGCTACTCCCCTCCTCCCTGTATAATAAAATCAGCATAAATTTTTTGAAATACAATAATAAAATACAGTGAGGGATCAGGGATGTAATCCCTTCATTCTACTGAATGTCACGCACCTTGTTATCTTGGACAGTCAGATCAGAGCGTTGAGAAGAAAAAATTCGACTAGTACATAATTAATTCAATTAAATAGTATAGGCGCTGATTAAAATTCTCGTTTAAGTAAAATGAAATCACTACAATAGTAATTATCTTAGAATTTATTGGAATTCTATTTATATATTTTTTTGTTTTGTGGGTGCCAAACATAATAAAAATGGAAAAATGGAAGCGATTGAAAATGATAGCAAATTTATTTTCAAAAACGAGTTTCACTAGAGCGCCGTTAAAATGACCCGCTAAAACTAGCGCTGCTTATTACTGTTTAGCACCAATACCCACGAATCTCAAACGTCAGAAAGGGTTCAAAAACTGAAAGCGGTTTTGAAGAACGCCGTTGTATTTTAATATTATCTTATTGATGTAAGTTGCAACACAATATTATTTCCATTGAGATTCACTATCTTCTATCTCTTTTTTAGCAACGAAGAAATGGAACCCATGGCTCTCGGTTCTCCCGCAAGTCCTTCATCCGGGACAGGGGTATATTCCAATCAGCCACAAAGTGGGGCTCAATATCTTCCTGGTTTCTTGATGGGTGATGTTACAAGCCAAGTAAGTTAGATTTATAAATTAGTTTGCTTTACTTGATTAATTTTTTCCCACAGGGTGGAGGTCGCCCATTTCAAACCAGCCCAATGAAAATGATGAAGGGCTCATCAACAACAGGCTATCTTTCCGTTTCTCCACCTTCTTCATCAGTACCTACCCCAAAGGCCAATAGGTATTTTTATTCAACAACACCTGTCCCATATAGGAGCTAGTAATTTTCTGTTATTTATAGATTAATTGGGAAAACAGATAAACCAGGAGGTCCACCTGTGCAGCGTTTGTTCTCTGCAACAGGCCCTTCTACCCCTTCTACTCCGTCAGACTATGCTCACCTTCCCTCAACTCCTCATGCAAATTACAGTGTGAGTTCTCAAGTTGACCAGTCCGACCACTTTGAGGATTCGGATGCTGGGACGTGGGTCACAGTTTTTGGTTTTCCACCTAGCGCTGCATCTTACGTTTTAACACAAACAGGAATGTGGGGACATATTATGGAGCATCGTATACCTTCACAGGTATGATATCCACTGCTGTTTTAAAATGCAAAAACGAATTTTGTGTTAATTTTGGTTTTCATTCTTAGGGAAACTGGATGCATTTGAAGTTTGCAAGTCGGCTGCAAGCTAGAAAAGCCCTGGCGCGGAATGGCAGACTTTTGACTGACACTCTTATGATTGGTGTAGTACCCTGCACAGATGGGGTAAACCATGATAAGTTTCAAAATGTGGACAAGCTAAGAGGATCAATGTTGTTTTGTGCAATTACAGGCAATCATGGAAGAAAGTAGGAAAGAGAATTTGCAAGCAATCAGCACTCCATCAATGAGAGTAACCTCTACACCTCAGCCAGCTGTCTGGGATCGTAGCAGTTCTTTTGCCTTGGGGACGAGCGCAACGCCCTCGGCTTTAGACCGTAGCAATCTGAGACCTTTGACTCAGACTTACAAAGGAGCTCAAACTGATTATGAGGTACTTCCAAACGAGTGCGTTAAATCATGTGTTCTTACGTTATATGTTCATTTTTCCTCTCTCTTTGTGTTTAAGGTAAACCAACAAAGAGCGACACCGCAGCAAAATTCGAGCCTTGTCGCCAAAGCAATGGATTTTGTCTTTGGTTGGTAGAAGGATTAGTGTATTTACGGATAAAGGAATTTGATACCATAGGCTCTTCTCTGATATGTTTTAACGTTTCTGTATTCCGATGAATCATTTGATTAAAGAGAGATTTGTGAAGATAATTTGTCGATGGGAGAGAACAAACAAGAACTGGGACGAGGTCAGTGGAGCTGAAACAATTTCAATTACTTCGGGTCATCCAGCGTGGCGCGTGCCAAGTCCGTTAGTCGCGGATATTTAACCTAATAAAACGAAATAAAACCATAAAAAAATGCATCTTATCTCCAACGATATAGAAGTTGTTTTAATATGCCGCAACACAAAGAGAGACTTTCCAATTCAACTTTTTCCTGACACTAGTTCAGAGAAGTATTCTGACAGTTTGGCACCCACTTTTCTCTGATCAAGCTGATCTTGAGACCACATGACCAATTTCATCAAGGAGACAAGTTGAGGTGTGGTAGATTCACGATGCTCCGCTTTTAAGATAGCCGCATTCAACTCGCTTGCCACTCTCTGGCGGTGTGAAGGGTGGAGCAAATCTCCGAATGGGGACTTTTCCGGATCATCAAATGCCAAAAGTGCCAGAGTTCTTTCTAATTCTCCTAGTATGGCTGGATTTTGTTCTCCCCTTTCAGCTAAGTGTTCCTGTTACATTAACGAAAACAAATGAAATTGTATAGAATGACATCACAAGAGAACAAATGTACATACCTGAGCAAATTTCAGCGCTTCTTCAATATTTTTCTGTCTGATGAGTTCAATAAGATGTTGCTGTTGGAGGTGGAAGAAGAGGTAACGGTCTGAATCAAGTAGGTCTGGATGCAGTTGGTTAACCAAGGCAGTGGCTTCTTGAATCTTTCCAGCCTGGATGGCATCACGAATTTTGATTCTTTCATCTAATCTCTCCAGTTCAGCAGGTGCTTTGAATCCTGCCTCCAGCGCGAATTTTTCAGCCGCTTCTTTGAAACCTTCTGGAAAATTCACAAAACCAAAAAGAAAAATTGGTTAAAGAAAACCATTTGTACAGTTTTCAAAACAAACAATTTTACCAGTTACTAAATAATTCATCACTAGACGATTCATGTTCGTACGGGGAAGATGGACGTTTTCCAGTTTTTCTAACCATTCTTGCTTTCCAATCTCAGAAGGTTTATCTGTAAATGTAGTCATTTTTCTTCTAGGTCAGTATTCACTCTCTCGTTCGATCGTAGCAGAGGCTTTTTTTGCTCCTGAGCGATCGACACCGGGATGTAAATAATCAAAAGCGGTGGCGCTGTTAACGTTGCAGCAAAATGGCTGACTATTAAATGTCAGTCCCGAAACGTTAAAGACATGGTTCCCCGAGTTCCGTGAAGTTTATCGGCAATTATGGAAGATCTGGATCGAAACAAGTAAGACCAAACTATACATTTATAGAGATTAAGAGTTTTATCAATCACATCTCCCATCAGCCAATGTCCGGGGGAGTTTGTTTGCGTTCAGCGTCGTCTCCCAAACCCCATATAGCAAAGGGTGGGTCTATCAACAAGCTAAAAATGCACACAACACATTTTTTGTTGATTCGTTATCGTTTCCGAAATTCCAATCGCATGGTTTCTTTATCTTTCAAATCTAGAAATGTGTCTCCTTGGTTGGCCAATGTAGAAAGGTGAATCAGAAAACGAACTGCACAGCCAATCCCCATCTTAACATCTTTTCGAGATCATTCTATTGATCATCCAATTTGCAATGCCAGAATATCAAGCTCAATTTGATAGCCATATAACTGCAGTGAGAATTATGCATACATGCTAGTGGGTAATTCAATCCTATCCAGGTGGATGACTGACTGCCTGTCAGTCGTTGAGGAATCTTATGAGATGGAAATTCATTCATAATTCAACACCGGATGATGATCAAAATGGCCAAGATCAGCATTTGTGTACCATTAAAACCTTGGTGCCTGTGTATTTTTATGTGTGTGTGTGTGGATATAGCTGTACACGCCCATCTTCCTCTCAATCAGCGATTTGTATTTAAAAATTGACAATTTCGGTTCGGGGCTGGCGATGATCGTACGAGGCTTCTTTTTTTTTTCCCTTTTCCTTTGGTGTAGTGTGCCGCCTCTCTCCGGGGATTAAAACACGCACGGTCGGTCGGTTAGACCGGCCATGGTGTTGATATCCTAAAGGGCGTCAACAGTCTCTCATGCTAGCGTTCGTTCTGTACTCATCGACTAAACAAAAACCGTTGAGCCGACCTGTGGAAAAGAGAGGAAAACAACGAAAAAGAGAGGCTTTGAGTCTCGATAATATTTGGATTGAGCCGGAACAGTTTGCTTCCCAACCGTTCGTAGAGGTGATGGCATACATTTATCTTTTTTTTTCTTCTTCTTCTTTTCTTTTGAGCCAAAGAAAAAATGAAGGTTTCGATAGAAAAGAGACGCGAACGTAAAGAACCACAGAAAATGAGGAAAACAAAAACAAAACAAAACAAAACAAAGTTTTCACTGGATTGCACTGACGACGCCCGCATTTTGGTTTCCGCGTCCCGTATACCCTCCCTCTCGTTCTTCCCTCCCTTCAACACAACTCCACCCCGATGGAGAGTCGAAACCACGAAGAGAGACATGCGGATGAAAGACGGGAAATCCTGCTCTAGTAGTATAGAAATAGGATTCAATATGCATATTTATGTCTTGTCGCCCTCGTTTTTCTCTTACTATTTTCCTCCCCACCTCCCTCCCTCCTTCCCACTTTTTTTTTTTTCACGAGAACTCTTTCGCGGTGATCATCGCATTCACAGAGAAACGATCAAGTTGAAAGCTAAACAGTTCCGCGGTCCGAACCAATCGTGAACCGCTCGAGGTAGTAGAAATCACGGCCGTTTCAAGTGTTAGTCGCTTGCATTTATTTCTTCTTCTTTTTATTTTTTTTTATTCTTCTTCTTCCCGAAATAAAATATTTAAAAAAAAGTTAGTTAAAATAAAAGAAGTGGAAGATGCAGCGTGTGTGTGTGTGTGTGTGGTGGTGGTGATGGTGTGCCGAGTATCGTGTCTTCAGTCGGTCGACCACCTCCCCAGCGAGCGGTCGCACTTTACTCGGTGCAGGAGGTCTCTCTCCGTTCTGTGTTCAACCGTCTTCTTCGTTTACGTGTCTACGTGTTGGCGTCTCGCGTTTGGATTATTTGCTTCAATTTGACGGGAATGACATCGATATCACAATAGAAACGTGGCACGTTCACTTGCACAGCCAAGACAAGGCGGAAGGGGGGGGGGGAGTTTTCCTATCCGAGTTAAACTTACTACCAGGTGAAGGATTTCTTTTTCTTTTTCGTTAATGCGTGTGGCCTGTTTTGCGGTTGTGGCACGGGTTTCGCTGCTGACCCTGGACAGGAAATGGAAAAATCGCCAATGTCCCTTATTTTTATTTTTTTTTCTCTCTCTCTTTCTCTTTCTGCGGTTTGATAACAGTTGAAGACGTGGAACACGTTGCGAGTCCGTGTGTGTATTGAGATAGCGTGACACACTCTGCGTCAACCGAGTAAAAAAAAAAAATAGACAAGATTTCGTTTGCGCTTGACGATTCCGACTACACGACCCCCTCTTCTTTCTTTCCCCTTTGCCTTCTTTATGCTATTCAGTGAATCACCCGAAAAAAATTTTTCTTTTTTCTCCAAGCAAGGAAGGAAGGAAGGAAGGGTGGGTGAGGGGTGGAGGCTGTGCACGTTTGCGAGCGAGTTGATTGCATTTCTATTTTGCCCTCCCCTCTATACGAAGAGAGACCAGGGCAGGACAACTACACAACATGTTTTTGGGATTGGGATTTTTTTTTTTTTTGGTATTTGACGTCCTCACCCGATCGATATGATACACACATGCATTCCCCCTTCCACCGAAAAAGGCTAGCCAATTGTCCGTTTTATCGGTGGCCATCGTGAATGCGGGATTCTTTTGTTTTTTTTTTGGGGGGGTTTGCCCGAAAGAGAGAACAAAAATTGACAAGTAAAAATAGTGTCCCACAAAAAGAGATGCAAGGGGGGGGGGGAAGGAGGAGAAAAAAAAATGAGGAATGTTGTGTGCATCTTTTTTGGGTTCCCAATTCCGGCTGCCTCTCTCTTTCTCTCATTTCCAATGTGTGGAATGCCAAAAAAAGAAACGAAATTGGACTAGTTTGAAAGAAGCAAGAAGAATAACGAGGTATTATGACCTTTGACCGGATGTCTGGCATCTCGTTTCTCTTAAAAAGTCCCCCCCAAACATCAAGAAAAGGAACAAGTTTGTCTTTCTTTTCTTTTTCTTTATGTTGTTTCCCTTTCAAACGTCAAAGACGGGCAGGTGGCGACGTTTGCCCTGCCATTAAGCACGATCCGCGGGGAGGGAGCCTGGCCCTGTTTAGTAGTCACGCATATATATACATATTTTTTTTTCTTCTTTCATATTTGAGATCGTGCATTTGCATCCAGCGAAACTGGAAAAAGATATTAAAAGGGCAAAGAATTTTACGTATTCCAAAAGAGTAGCTGCGAGAACAAGGATGGGGGGGAGAAAAAATCGCGAACCCATTTGTGGAATGAACGAGCGAACGATGGCCGTGTTTTGTTGTTGTTGTTCTCATTTCCAATTCAAGAGAAATCTTTTGCTCTTTTCTCCGTCTGTTATTACCATGTAAAGTTATTAATCTGAATGTCATCCCAACAAATATGGGGAAGCGAATGGCTGTGCCCATTTATGGATACGGATTATATCGGCATTCGTTCCATTCCGAATCGTTCGATTATATGAATAACATTAGCGCTGTACACACACGACACACACACACACACACAGAGAAACAGTTATACAGGCACGCACTTTGAATGCGTGTTGGAGTTGTAACAGACTCGCCATTATTTATTTATTTTGTTGTTGTTGAATGAACTTGATTCTCTTTCTCGTGCGGGACAATCGCCATCTTATCTAATTGTTGGTACGTCTGGGTCAACGACTCGAGACACGTTTTTTTTTTTTTAATTTCTAGTTCAAATGGAGAAACAAAAAAAAAATTATTTTGTGTGTGTGTGTGTGTGTGTTTGTGCCGGAAAGGAATAGCCAAGAGGGAGTAACTTTCCCGTTTCACGTCACCATTACTGTGGCATTTTTGTTGTTTGATTGTTTTGATTTTCTTTTTCACTTTCCACCAGTAAGAAACTGCCCACACTTTCTCCGTCTCTCACTTCATTTCGTATGCAAAGAATGCGATGATGATGATGATGTTGGCCAACTGGACGTCACGTCTCGATTGGCTGTCGTTTATCTGATATTGCAGTCATAAATCAAACTCAATTTTGCAGACGATTCATCATCGTTTTCAATCAAACGACTCCCGACGTCGTTTCTCCTTCTTTAACTGGCGTCCAAGACACGTCACGACGAGCAGCCGAGCTGGCGCCTCCGTCAAAAGCCCAGGGACGAAAACAACAAAGCCCTGGCCCTTGTCGGGTCCGTCGAGTCCGTCGAGTACATCAACGGCCTTGGTCCTCCTCTGTATCGTTTTATTTTTAAAACTGGGCGCCCAGCTACGTTGTAGTGGTGTTGGTGTATACCAGTAGCGTAGCAATAGCAAATAGCGCCGGCCCGTTACGTTGACTCATAGCATAGCGGGCGGCCCATCAGACAAACACAACACTAGAGCAGACCAGCCGTTTTCCTATCTTATATATTTATACAGTATATACGTATATATATAAAAGTGCAGTACGATCGTCGCTAACGGACAACCCCGACTGCAGCGAGAAACTTTATAGGAAAGCCATTAAGAAAAATGCTTTTCTGCGCTCCTATTTTTCTTGTTCTGTTTTTTGTTTTGTTGTTTTTGCTGGCCTTTTGACGAAAGACTGGCCAACTATTACTGGCGCGTCCGCGCCGTCCTATCGTTTTTCTCATCTATTCTAAACAAGATCTTGTTGTACACGTTGTCAGTTCACTGCAGTTGTGAGAAAAAGAAAGCTTCTCCCAGTCTGGTCCCATTTCTTTTCTCTTTTTTTTTTCCCTTTATTTGTCCCATTTTTTTTGTTTGGGTTTGTTTTGTTTTGTTACCCGGATAGGAAATCAAAGTGGAAGAACGTTCTTCTCATTTCTCATGACTGTTAACAAAAAAAAAAGCCTTGCCGTATCTTTTCTTTTGTCGAGGAGGAAAAATAGAGTCATGACGTTTCGATAATGATACACAGAGGAAAGTTTGTTGGAGGCCGGACGATAGTCGTTGATAGTTTGGTGTACACAGCATTTGGTGGTAGGGCCGGACTCTCGTGCGCCGGACTCGTGCGCCGGTCTTTTTTTTTTTGGGGGGTGGGGGAGGGGTTGTGGTAGGCGTTACTCTTTCCATTTTCCTCCCCCCTCATCTTGTTTTTTTGTTTTGTTTTTCAAATCCATCTGCAATTCCGAATCGTGTGTGTTGGTACCATCCATCACGTTTTCATGCGTGTGTGTGTGTGACGAAAGTAGTAACATCTGGCACGCTGTTAAACTCGTGCCACTTGTTATTCCCGCCATTGAAAAGCCCAGCATTGATTCATTTGGTTGTTGACAATCTATCGTAAAGCGCATTTTCACGTCGTCATCGATAATCGTTTTTTCATGTTTTGCTATCTGTTTTCGTTTTTTTTTTTCAATTTTATTTAATTTATCTAATTTGTTTTTTTGTTTTTTTGTTTTTTTTTGTGTTTAAAAAGAATGGAGTGGGTGGAGATCATCGAGCCGAGGACGAAAGAACACATGTACGCCAACTTGACGACCGGCGAATGCGTCTGGGATCCGCCGCCTGGTGTTTCAGTGTGAGTTATATTCTCTCTCCTTCTTGTTTTTTATTCGATTCTTTTCCTAGCAACGGCCAATTTATTAAGGCAAACATGAGCGACACGCGAAGCCAGTCGTGAAAGTTTCAATTAGCCATCCGTGCATTTTGAAATGTTCGAAATCTGTCGGTGGCTTTTTTTTTTCATTATTCATGCGTTGTTGCGTACGCAAATAACGACCCGACTTCTCGTTTCTACCTACCTGTTTTTCTTTCTTTCTTTCTTTTTTTTTGGTCTCTTTGTGGCGTGTCATTATCGCCGTTTTCCAGTTGTCCAGTTTTGTTTTGTTTTTTTTCTTTTCTTGAAGTCACGCAATTTGTCCTTGTCGGTAAAGAAGTCGTCGCCATCGTTTCGCTTTGGCTCACGATCGCACCCTACTTACCTTGTTCGGCCATCTAAGAACAGTTTCATTTCCACCCCGTATGTGTGTGATTGTTTCTTCATTTTCCTTGGCTCTATTCTACACGCACAAACGCACGAAAATAAATAAATAAATACATGAATAAAATCGATACAGGAAACGAACGACGGACAACCAATGGTGGGAGCTGTTTGACCACAAGACATCGCGCTTCTACTACTACAACGCCGCCACCCAACGAACCGTCTGGCACAGGCCGCCCAATTGCGACATCATTCCGCTGGCCAAATTACAGGTGCGGCAGCTGAAACGGGCCACCTTTTTTTTACGCATTGTTTTGTTCTTATTCTTATTCTTATTATTATTTTTTTACTTTGTTCTTTCCTAATCTCTCCGTATCCCTAAACCGTAAAAAAAAAAATGGCGCTGGTACAATGTACGGTATGGAACAACCGCAACAGCAGACAGGGAGGGAGGGGGGGGAGTAGATTCTTTATCAGTTCCGGAATTCTTAGCCTTCCATCCATTCTCTTCGTTGGAATTATTTTTGAGGGTCTTTAGTATTTCGTTTTTGTTTTTTGTTTTTTCTCTCTTAAAAAAGAAAAGAAAAAATGGCTTCTGCGTGTTAAAACACGTTACGTGGCCTGTCAATCTTTTTCTCCTCCTCTTTCGAAAGGGGGGGTGGTGGAGAGAGGAGTAGGACAATGTTGAAATAGCGACACTCTGCGTGTGCGTGTATGTCACGGTCGTCGTTCGTTTTAGTGGCGCAAAAATACAAAAATAAAGTGAACAGGAAGGTTGACGATGCCGCTTTGCGTGTGCCAGTTTCTACGTCACGGCGCCTGCGTGGAAATGCCGCCTCCCCTCACCGTCTCGTTCGTCTTGCAGCGAACGCCCTTTCAAACAATTATTTTGTTGTTTCGTTTTGTTTTTTGTTTTTTGTTTTTTTACCTCCCGAAAGAAAGAGGGGAAAGGGAAAGGAAGACGAGTCGTGAAAAATATGGCTGGCCTTTCTTTTGACGAACGGACAATGTTGGAATCTTGACAACAAATGTTTTTTTTTGTGAAAAAGGGTAACCAAAGAAAGAAGAAAAACATGAAGAAGATGAAGAACCCGGCACTTTAGTGACCCTCGGCTTTTCGTTTCTTGCATGTGAGTGTGTCTGTGTTGTGTGTGTGTGTTATGAGACGCAAAAAGACTGGCGAGCAGCTAAAAGCGTGGGGGGTGAGGGGGGTATGTACACGCAGAGACGTACGTAACAGTTTGGACGATGCTGGCCTTATTCTCGTTTCGCCGAGAAAAAGAGAAACGGGAAACATCTATTTTTAGGGCGAGAGAAAGCTGTTTAGTTCATCTTGAAAAAAGAAGGAGGAAAAGACTTTGAGAGAGCAACCAACATGCGAGAAAACCCCTTTTTTTTTATTTCTCTCTCTCTCTCTCTCTCTCTCTTTTCCTCCTCCTACTTCGCTCCATCCTTTCTTATGATTTCGGGGGAGGAGGCGGAGGCACGAAGAGAATGTTGTCTTCAACTGCTGGGAAGTTTTCTGCGATCGCCAATTGAAGTGGATCCGGCTTCAATAATTTATTCTTCATTTTCTTAAATTAATTTTTCAAACATTCTGCAGACATTGAAGCAAAATACTCAAGTCAAATCGCCTAGCCAAGATTCTGCGTCGTCCAAAGCGGGCGATGAATCTCTGTCGTCATCTCAAAACGGCCCGTCCACAGATCATGCCCGGCCAACAGCCAAAAAGGAATCCGTTTCCACTCAGACGCCTTCACGTTCCGCCATGGTAATTCCCGTCCAATTTCGCTCTCTCTCTCTCTCTTTAATCAGTTCCATCTTTCAAATGCGCGATTCATTCAAACAAAACAAAAAACAGAGCCGGAACGAGCGCAATGGAAGCAGCGCCGGAAGCGGCACGAGGCGCAGCCTTGAAAAGCATCAGGATTCTCCTCGGCCTTCATCCGGCGGAGGATCGTCCACCGCGATGGCGGGCACGGGGACGGGAACGCAGACGGGCTCGACGTCACCTGTCCCCTCGCCGCGTCCTCATCGACGTCACCATCATCACCAGCATCACAGTCACCAGTGCGGAAGCAGTTGCGGCAGCGTCAACAAACACGGCCATGGGCCGCCGAATGTCAGCGACGAAGATGTCGACGCGGCCCAGCAGCTGGAACCGCTCGGCCAGCTCTCAGCAGCCCAGCAACAGCAGCAGCAGAGGAAGGTGCGCCGGGGCACGAGTCATGGCGGATGGTACAGTCGGCACGGCAAATCTCAAGATTCGGGCAGATCGAGTGATTCCAGCACCTTGTCGCTGAGCAAACGCTCTGACAAACTGGGCAGCAGCGCCGGATCGGGTCCGCTTGGTGGATCCTCGCTGACGTCTCCGCTTCGTGCGACTGCCGCAAGCGGACGCCGACCGACGCTGGATCCAACTCCGATGGAATTCGGAATGGGAAGCACGTCGAGCACTCCGCTTTCCAGTCGCAAAAAAGGCGCCATTGGGGGCAGCAGCAGCGGAGTCGGAGTCGGAGGCGGCCTCGAGTTATCTCGTCAGCGGAGTCTCGATTCCGAAACGAGTCCCGTTTCGGCCGTGATGGGATCGGCCGGCTTGTCGATGGGCAGCAACAGCACGAGCACCACCCCGACGCCTGTGCGCAGCCACAAACCGAACGACCTCTTTTATCGCGATGGATCTCTTTCCAGGAGTTTGAGCTTCATGCAACAGCGACGACCTCAAACGGTAAATCTCTTCGTTTCTCTTTGTTTTTTTTGTTCTGGTTTTTTTGTTTTTGGTTTTTTCTCTTTTCTACTTGGAAAGAAAGATTGTGTTGTTGTTCTTGCATGGACCAACCAACTTATCCTCCGGGAGGGTCTAGCACAACAAGCGCCTCGGGGCTTTTTGATGGCCGCTCGTTAACTGGCGAGAGATAACGTTCGCTCGTTAACTGACAATATCTTGTCCACGCTTCGAATATTGGTCTGGATTGAGAAAACAAGCCAAACTAGCACCTACATACCCCCCCACAGTCTTTTTATTTTTTGATGTTGGGTTTATGGCGTCGGTATATATTCTACGTAAGAACAACTTGCCAGCGTTTTTGTTTTGTTTTGTTTTTTAAAGAGGAGGGGGGGAGGGAGAGTTAGATCCGACCTTTGTTTGTGTGCTCCATTAAAATTCCTCCTGTTGGATGCTAGACAGGGGAAGAGGGGGGGGGGGGTTCAAGCTGGCCCGCCCAAGATGCTGTCGTGATCGTTGGACGTCATGATGGGTTTAGAATAAGGCAGACGAGAAAAGACGGCGAGAAACTCTTCTTTTCACGTGTGACGAAATGAAAAGTAGACGCAAAAGAAGGTTGCCGCGCCGTTTACAGTCGGCTATGGGCGGGTGGGAGGTGTTTGAGTGCGAAGGAGGATCAGGATCAAAGAAAAATGTCAAAAGTTTTTTTTTTTTTTTCTTTTTTTCTTCTTCTTTTTTTTTTTTTTGGGGGTGGGGTGCGGCCCGTTTCTTTTATCAAGTAAATGCCGGAGGTGCCAACAACTCGTAACGGTTGTTTGTGTGAAACCTGATTTTTTTTATTTTTTTTTTTTTTATTTTAAGAACACTCTCCTGTCTCTTTTATTTCTATTCATTGGGAAATAAAAGAAAACGGGTGTTAAAGAAGGAAATTTGGAATCCCACCCTCATTTTTTTTTTTGCTCGTCAAGATTAAAAAAAAAAAGAAGAGTTGGGTGAGATTCAGAAATAGTTATAGGGGGGGAGGAAGACGTGAGGACTTAAATAAAAAAAAAATAATAATCCATTAGGGAGATTTGAGCTCTGACATTTTCCCTTTATAGGCATACACACGTTCGACATTCGAATCTTTTATTTAAAAAAAAAAATAGATATATATATATCGTATATATTCTTTGACGTGTTTATGTCTGAAAAAAAAAAAAGGATTTTGCTTTAACGATGTTTTTCCTTGTCATAATTTTCTTTGGAAATTTCAATCTCTTCCATTTGGGCAAGACAAGAACAAGAAGAACATTGGGGTCGGTCGTAAACGAATGGCGCCGTTGAGGTTCTATTGCGAGTTTAAAAGATGGTTGGGCAATGCCTGGCTTTGGCCAGCCAGAGACACCCAGGCAAACTATCCGTCTGTGCTAACTAATGTAAAAAGCAATCTTGGCAAATGGCTCGCATCACGATGGCGGGGGGGATAGGCAATCTATATTTATGGTTTGATTTCGGTCACGATGTACAAATACAAATCATGTCTCATCTTCAGTAATAAAACGTCGGGGCCAATGCTGCCTTTCGTGCATCAAACAGGAAAAAGAATGTTCTGAATTGTTGCATCGTTTATCTTTTGTTTTCTATAGTTGGATTTGTTTTTAAATGTTTCTTTCTTTCTTTTTCATCCTCCCTTTGTTTTTGTTTTTTTTTTTTTCGAAAAAAAAGGCTCGTGGCCAAGGCCCTCTGTTCGATTTGTGGTCCCCTCAGCGGGAGCACCAACTCTTGTCGGGAGCCAACAGCGAGAGTGCCCCGGGAGTGGACAGTCTATGCACGCCCATGATTAATCGTAAACAGCGATCATTTGAATCCGGCGGCAGTGGAGGATCGACGGGCAACAGCAAAGCGAGTCGAGTGTATCATCACCATTCGCAACTCGATTCGCCGAAGCTGCAGCATTTAACCTCCCAGCAGCAGCAGCAACAGCAGCCAAGGCAGCAGAGACCGTTGGGATCGTCGGCTTCATTCCGCACGTCGTCGTCAACCGGAAGCGGCGGAAGAGATGCACCCCGCCAATTTGGCGGAAGCTTCGGATCCGATTCCAGTCCTAGTCCAAAGCGGGAGAGTAAAGAACAGCGCGACTCGTTGGGTCGTGTCCTCCGATCCACCGACTCGTCGCCCCATTCGGCCGGCGATTCCGGACTGGCCACGACCGGAAGCCGGGCTTCTCAGGACAGCCGGACAAAGACGACGGCCGGCACCAAATCATCTCCTTCCTCATCTCCGCCTTCA
Source organism: Daphnia magna (assembly GCF_020631705.1). NCBI lineage: Eukaryota > Metazoa > Arthropoda > Branchiopoda > Diplostraca > Daphniidae > Daphnia > Daphnia magna. Next base: position 1,240,150 of record NC_059187.1, read on the forward strand.
ACCGTTGCCGCTCCTTCGGCCATGGCCATTAGTTCGTCTCAGCTTTCGGCCTCGTCGGCAATGGCAGACAGCAATGCGGCAGCAGAAGCGGCCGGCGGACCGCTATACGACCCGGTCCCGCTCTATTCGAATATAGACTACAATTATTACATGGACTCGAAGGCTCAGGCGCACCTCTTGCCATTGCAGCAGTACATCCTGGAACAGGCCAAACTGTCAGGTTACCGATTCGGGGACTCGTCGCCGATCGCCGAGGACGAAGGCGCCGGAGTTGGCACAACGGATCACTTCCGATCGGACGATGAAGAAGACCACGACTCGCTGCGACACCGACTACGAGTGCCGACTCATCTTCGTCCGCCGGAACACGACGATAGCGACGACTTTGCCGACGATGAAGGTAATTTCTTTTTGGTTTGCCTTTGAATGTAAAGCACGTCAATGGATTTTATATGGTCGGTTGGTGTTGCATATCAGGCATGTCAAACGTGGAAGATTCTTCGTCACTGGAATACCTGGACGAAAGCCAGTACCTGGAAGAAGATGATCACTACACGCAGTTCCTCTTGCCACCGGCTCCGCCTCATCGCCAACAGTCCAAAACGCTATTGCATCACTTTGGGCCGGGATCGGGACCCAATCCCAGTGGTTACAGTGCAGACGTCATTGTCGAACCGGAATACACGGAAGCCGATCCGGGTATTTCTGGTGGAACTTACCGCAGTCTTCCCGACGGTCCAATGGCTTCCGGGCCGATTGTCTCCTCGTCGAATTCGTCGGCGTTGATGCATTCCGGCTCGACGTCGTCACTACGCCCACGCCCCAAAGAATCCATGATGATTCATCCTTCCAGCTCGTTGTACTCACCAGTCATGGACCGAGCAGGGGTAAGTCTCGTTTTCTTTTTTTTTTTTTTTTTTATTTGACTAATTTATGTGTTGTTTTTTTGTTTGGTTTTTTCCCTCTTGGTTTATCTTCACCAGCCATTTGCGATGGAAGGATTCCGGCAATCGATAGAACCCGTCATCGCCGCCACGCCTTCCAGCAAAACTAGTCCATTGCAGCGATCGTCGTCAACGGTACGTAGTTTCCTTAAAAGACGAAAACAAATTCAAATTGATGTTGAAACATTTTGCAGCTGGGACCGAACGGCAAAGGGCCGACGACACCGACCGATGGCGACATTCAAAAGTACGCACAGAGCCATTGCAACATCCACAAGAAGGGCCTGTTTCGTAAGAACTTGTCGATTCGCGACATGCTCAGCTTCTCGAAAGATGCCATCCGCAAACCGATGCTGCCACTGGAAGACAAGACGCTGAAGAAGGAGGCGTGCGATTTGTTTAAGCTAGTGCAGATTTACATGGGCGATCGCAAGTGCAAGCCGGGCATGACGTGCAACTCTGTTGCCCTCGAACTGTGCAACCACGCCTGGAACAAGCCATCGCTACGCGACGAGCTCTATTTGCACGTTTGCCGTCAGACGACAGAGAATCCTCGCAAGTACGTGACCAGACACTTTTGACCTTTGACCTTAACGAACTATTCAAATCGTTTTTGACTCGCCATTTTTGACAGGGAGAGCTTAAGACGCGGCTGGGAGCTGATGGCCGTCTGCCTGTATTTCTTTCCACCTTCACCCAAGTTGGAGCCTTATCTCGATGGTTACATTAACCGGCACCGCGATCCCAGTTTGAATTTCACCGAAGTCGCCAAATGGCCGATTCACGTAAACTGGACAAAATCAGACACGTGAACCAAACACACAAACCTGTTACTACCGTTCTTTTCAACTTGGATTTTTTCAGGTGCAAGTGTCTCATTATGCCACCATCAGCTGTCGGAGACTACTTCGAATCGGTGCCTCTGGCCGTCGCCAGGAGCGCAAACCCACTCTCGAGGAAATCGAGCAAGCAAGGGTGTGTGCATATGTTGCTATAACAGTGAATTGAAATCCGATTTTCTTTAAGTTTTGTTTTGTTTTGTTTTTGTTTTTTTTTTCGATTTGTTTAGTTGCAAATCTTCCGACCAAGCATGTTTGGCAATACGCTGGAAGAGATTATGATGGTCCAGCGTGACCGTTTTCCGCATCGCAAACTGCCCTGGATACAAACGACTTTGTCGGAAGAGATTCTAAGACTCCAAGGTGCTCAGACTGAGGGCATTTTCCGGTAAGTTGGCACATTGTCGACTACGTTTCACGACCTAACTGCGACGTTCTTCTTCTTCTTTTCTTTTTTTATTGTCCTCAAATTTGGCAGAGTTCCGGCTGATGTGGACGAAGTCAATAGTTTAAAGAACCGAATGGACCAATGGGAAGTGTGTCCCGTTAGCGACGCCCACGTCCCGGCCTCCCTACTCAAACTTTGGTACCGCGAACTTTACGAGAGTCTCATTCCTGATGAACTGTACCAGGATTGCGTTCAATACTGTGCCGATCCTGAACGGGCCGTCGCCATAGTTCATCGACTGCCAGAATTTCACCGACTCGTTCTCTCCTATCTCATCCGCTTCCTACAGGTGAGAAAATGAAGCCCATTTTTGTTGTTTTGTTTTTTTTCATTTTCTTTTCCCTCTCCGTCTTCTTCTTTGTATTTATGTTGATTTATTTTTATCGGACGCAGATCTTCTCACAGACCGAAGTGTCTTCTGTGACCAAAATGGACGCCAGTAACTTGGCCATGGTTATGGCGCCCAACTGCCTCCGCTGTAACGCTTCTGATCCTAAAATTATCTTTGACAATGCTCGCAAGGAAATGGCGTTCATCCGGACGTTGATCCAGCACCTTGATACCTCCTTCATGGAGGGCGTCGTTTGAATCTTTGGACATTGTATGGTGAGAGAGTCGAAACTCAGCATGAAAACAGTTTTCTTTTTTTTTATTTATAGATTTGTTGTTTTTAAACCGGTAGTTCCATCGCATCTCCTTTCGTTCGTTAAAAAGGGTTAGCCGCATATTTTCTTCTCATTTTTTTTATTTTTTTTTCGGCTCAGAAAAAATACCTTTACAAGTTGAATTCACGCAATCTAAGTCATTCGATTTCAAACCAAAACCACAAGGTTTAGAAAAACCATGCCGCCCCTATTATTATTATTTTTTTTTTTTTCAACAAAAGAAAATTATTTTAACCTACAAATGCAGAATTAAGGCAGCTTTTTCATTACCTTTTGTGCGTTTATTTTTATTTCTTTTTTTTACAAAAGAAACAAGAAAAAAGAATTATACTTGTCAAATACGATGGTAAAACTTAGTAAAAAGAAGAGAAAAAGTAATATAAAATTGATGTTCCCGACAGCTAAAACGGCACCTGATTGCAGCTCGTTAACGTTGATTACGATGGGTAAAAAGAGGAGGTCTGGAGAATAGAGTTGCATGAGTTGTCGAATCCAAAATTGTTCATGTAATCCCCGTTTGAAAGACGAGCCTATTCACGAGATATGCCTCCAAAGTCAGTAGTTTTTTATTGTATAGCCTCTTCTCTGCATTTTCATTCGTTTTTTTTTTTTTTTTAATGATTTCTTTTGTTTGTTTTTCTTAATTTTTTTTTTTTTTAATCAACTGAAAATGTTGTCACTGTGGTTGTGCCGATGATTCACGTTCATGGCAAGACTCACGCTTCTTACCCAAATTACCATTCGTCCTTAGATAATGTCTTGTTTCTCTTGTCATTTCTCATCATCCCTTTTGGGCAGCGTGTCCCGCGGGAAAACCTCAGAAAGTTATAACCCGCTAGCAAAAAAAGGAAAAAGAAATGGCGCTGAAAAAGTTCAATCGAATCACTTTCTTAACCTACTTTTTTTTTTTCTTTTTTTCTTTGTGTTTTGTGTTTTGTGTTGTGTGTGTTTCTCTTTTCCGAACTATGGTATCCTATTCAAACTAGCCGGTAATGTCATGCGTGTTCTTCCGCCTCATCACATTCACTTTCCTCTGGGCTATTTCGACCGTCTTTTGTACTTTCTTTTGCCTTCAGCCGTTTGACAATGTGGTCCCACTTGAAACATTTCTATTTCGTATCCTTTTTGTTATTTTCTTCGCGAAATTGACATCAACACACACACACACACACACAGGCATACACAACACCGAACATTTGATATATACATATTCTATTTCTCGTGCTTTTGTACCATATTATACGGCCGCCAATTGATTCTCTGGTGTTGCGTGTCTTTTTACTTCATCTCCTCATTTTGTAACTTCATTTTTAAATCGACAAGACACATGGAATAGAGAACAGTCTGGTGAGTATGTGCGGCTATTTATATGCAGAAACAGCAGCTAACAAATGATCAGTTTCCCGATAGGGACAATAAAATAAGGGAATAAAGGAATAGGGAAATAAGGGATGATAAAAACTGACCGTTTATTTCGATTAAGTAAATTGTTTCCTCGTTATATTAGCCGATTTTAAAATAAACGAAAATAAAGTACGGTATTGTTACTAGGTTCCTCAACTTTTTATTTTGTTGGTTACGTTAAGTTAAAAAAAACTATAAGGCCAACTGAAAAATAAACTTGATTTCAGTGATTAGCATTCAATTCTGAATTGAAATCATGTATTTTAAGCGAAAGTTGAAATTTGGCCAAAAATGAAAAAGTGGGAAGGGTATAGCCTTCCCACTTTTGTCAAAATCGGCCAAAAACGACATCTCTTGAAATTCTCCAAAAATCACACTGAATAATCGAAATTGAACGCTGATTTCGATTTAGTTATTGGTTTTCTCGTTAAACCAGCCGTTTCAAAAATTAACGAAACAGTGCTGTTAGCGCAACAACTTAATTTAGGGTTTTTAAGGGTTAAATCAAAAACTATAAGACCAATAGGAAAATAAACCGGATCTTCGTGATTTTCATTCAATTTTGATTCGAATTCATGTATTTTAAGCAAAATTTGAAATTTGGCCAAAAAAAAAGTGGGAAGGGTATAGCCTTCCCACTTTTGTCAAAATCTACCAAAAACGACATCTCTTGAAATTCTCCAAAAATCACACGGAATAATCGAAATTGAACGCTGATTTCGATTTTGGTATTGGTTTTCTCGTTAAACCAGCCGTTTCAAAAATTAACGAAACAGTGCTGTTAGCGCAACAACTTAATTTAGGGTTTTTAAGGGTTAAATCAAAAACTATAAGACCAATAGGAAAATAAACCTGATTTTCGTGATTTTCATTCAATTTTTATTCGAATTCATTTATTTTAAGCAAAATTTGAAATTTGGCCAAAAATGAAAAAGTGGGAAGGGTATAGCCTTTCCTCTTTTGTCAAAATCTACCAAAAACGACATCTCTTGAAATTCTCCAAAAATCACACGGAATAATCGAAATTGAACGCTGATTTCGATTTTGGTATTGGTTTTCTCGTTAAACCAGGCGTTTCAAAAATTAACGAAACAGTGCTGTTAGCGCAAGAACTTAATTTAGGGTTTTTAAGGGTTAAATCAAAAACTATAAGACCAATAGGAAAATAAACCGGATCTTCGTGATTTTCATTCAATTTTGATTCGAATTCATGTATTTTAAGCAAAATTTGAAATTTGGCCAAAAATGAAAAAGTGGGAAGGGTATAGCCTTCCCACTTTAGTCAAAATCTACCAAAAACGACATCTCTTGAAATTCTCCAAAAATCACACGGAATAATCGAAATTGAACGCTGATTTCGATTTAGTTATTGGTTTTCTCGTTAAACCAGCCGTTTCAAAAATTAACGAAACAGTGCTGTTAGCGCAACAACTTAATTTAGGGTTTTTAAGGGTTAAATCAAAAACTATAAGACCAATAGGAAAATAAACCGGATCTTCGTGATTATCATTCAATTTTGATTCGAATTCATGTATTTTAAGCAAAATTTGAAATTTGGCCAAAAATGAAAAAGTGGGAAGGGTATAGCCTTCCCACTTTTGTCAAAATCTACCAAAAACGACATCTCTTGAAATTCTCCAAAAATCACACGGAATAATCGAAATTGAACGCTGATTTCGATTTATTGATTGGTTTTCTCGTTAAACCAGCCGTTTCAAAAATTAACGAAACAGTGCTGTTAGCGCAACAACTTAATTTAGGGTTTTTAAGGATTAAATCAAAAACTATAAGACCAATAAGAAAATAAACCGGATCTTCGTGATTTTCATTCAATTTTGATTCGAATTCATGTATTTTAAGCAAAATTTGAAATTTGGCCCAAAAATGAAAAAGTGGGAAGGGTATAGCCTTCCCACTTTAGTCAAAATCTACCAAAAACGACATCTCTTGAAATTCTCCAAAAATCACACTGAATAATCGAAATTGAACGCTGATTTCGATTTAGTTATTGGTTTTCTCGTTAAACCAGCCGTTTCAAAAATTAACGAAACAGTGCTGTTAGCGCAACAACTTAATTTAGGGTTTTTAAGGGTTAAATCAAAAACTATAAGACCAATAGGAAAATAAACCTGATTTTCGTGATTTTCATTCAATTTTGATTCGAATTCATGTATTTTAAGCAAAATTTGAAATTTGGCCAAAAATGAAAAAGTGGGAAGGGTATAGCCTTCCCACTTTTATCAAAATCTACCAAAAACGACATCTCTTGAAATTCTCCAAAAATCACACGGAATAATCGAAATTGAACGCTGATTTCGATTTTGGTATTGGTTTTCTCGTTAAACCAGCCGTTTCAAAAATTAACGAAACAGTGCTGTTAGCGCAACAACTTAATTTAGGGTTTTTAAGGGTTAAATCAAAAACTATAAGACCAATAGGAAAATAAACCTGATTTTCGTGATTTTCATTCAATTTTGATTCGAATTCATTTATTTTAAGCAAAATTTGAAATTTGGCCAAAAATGAAAAAGTGGGAAGGGTATAGCCTTCCCACTTTTGTCAAAATCTACCAAAAACGACATCTCTTGAAATTCTCCAAAAATCACACGGAATAATCGAAATTGAACGCTGATTTCGATTTTGGTATTGGTTTTCTCGTTAAACCAGGCGTTTCAAAAATTAACGAAGCAGTGCTATTAGCGCAACAACTTAATTTAGGGTTTTTAAGGGTTAAATCAAAAACTATAAGACCAATAGGAAAATAAACCGGATTTTCGTGATTTTCATTCAATTTTGATTCGAATTCATGTATTTTAAGCAAAATTTGAAATTTGGCCAAAAATGAAAAAGTGGGAAGGGTATAGCCTTCCCACTTTAGTCAAAATCTACCAAAAACGACATCTCTTGAAATTCTCCAAAAATCACACGGAATAATCGAAATTGAACGCTGATTTCGATTTAGTTATTGGTTTTCTCGTTAAACCAGCCGTTTCAAAAATTAACGAAACAGTGCTGTTAGCGCAACAACTTAATTTAGGGTTTTTAAGGGTTAAATCAAAAACTATAAGACCAATAGGAAAATAAACCGGATTTTCGTGATTTTCATTCAATTTTGATTCGAATTCATGTATTTTAAGCAAAATTTGAAATTTGGCCAAAAATGAAAAAGTGGGAAGGGTATAGCCTTCCCACTTTTGTCAAAATCTACCAAAAACGACATCTCTTGAAATTCTCCAAAAATCACACTGAATAATCGAAATTGAACGCTGATTTCGATTTAGTTATTGGTTTTCTCGTTAAACCAGCCGTTTCAAAAATTAACGAAACAGTGCTGTTAGCGCAACAACTTAATTTAGGGTTTTTAAGGGTTAAATCAAAAACTATAAGACCAATAGGAAAATAAACCTGATTTTCGTGATTTTCATTCAATTTTGATTCGAATTCATGTATTTTAAGCAAAATTTGAAATTTGGCCAAAAATGAAAAAGTGGGAAGGGTATAGCCTTCCCACTTTTGTCAAAATCTACCAAAAACGACATCTCTTGAAATTCTCCAAAAATCACACGGAATAATCGAAATTGAACGCTGATTTCGATTTAGTTATTGGTTTTCTCGTTAAACCAGCCGTTTCAAAAATTAACGAAACAGTGCTGTTAGCGCAAGAACTTAATTTAGGGTTTTTAAGGGTTAAATCAAAAACTATAAGACCAATAGGAAAATAAACCGGATCTTCGTGATTTTCATTCAATTTTGATTCGAATTCATGTATTTTAAGCAAAATTTGAAATTTGGCCAAAAATGAAAAAGTGGGAAGGGTATAGCCTTCCCACTTTTGTCAAAATCTACCAAAAACGACATCTCTTGAAATTCTCCAAAAATCACACGGAATAATCGAAATTGAACGCTGATTTCGATTTATTGATTGGTTTTCTCGTTAAACCAGCCGTTTCAAAAATTAACGAAACAGTGCTGTTAGCGCAACAACTTAATTTAGGGTTTTTAAGGGTTAAATCAAAAACTATAAGACCAATAGGAAAATAAACCGGATTTTCGTGATTTTCATTCAATTTTGATTCGAATTCATGTATTTTAAGCAAAATTTGAAATTTGGCCAAAAATGAAAAAGTGGGAAGGGTATAGCCTTCCCACTTTTGTCAAAATCTACCAAAAACGACATCTCTTGAAATTCTCCAAAATCACACTGAATAATCGAAATTGAACGCTGATTTCGATTTAGTTATTGGTTTTCTCGTTAAACCAGCCGTTTCAAAAATTAACGAAACAGTGCTGTTAGCGCAACAACTTAATTTAGGGTTTTTAAGGGTTAAATCAAAAACTATAAGACCAATAGGAAAATAAACCGGATCTTCGTGATTTTCATTCAATTTTGATTCGAATTCATGTATTTTAAGCAAAATTAGAAATTTGGCCAAAAATGAAAAAGTGGGAAGGGTATAGCCTTCCCACTTTTGTCAAAATCTACCAAAAACGACATCTCTTGAAATTCTCCAAAAATCACACTGAATAATCGAAATTGAACGCTGATTTCGATTTAGTTATTGGTTTTCTCGTTAAACCAGCCGTTTCAAAAATTAACGAAACAGTGCTGTTAGCGCAACAACTTAATTTAGGGTTTTTAAGGATTAAATCAAAAACTATAAGACCAATAGCAAAATAAACCTGATTTTCGTGATTTTCATTCAATTTTGATTCGAATTCATGTATTTTAAGCAAAATTTGAAATTTGGCCAAAAATGAAAAAGTGGGAAGGGTATAGCCTTCCCACTTTTGTCAAAATCTACCAAAAACGACATCTCTTGAAATTCTCCAAAAATCACACTGAATAATCGAAATTGAACGCTGATTTCGATTTAGTTATTGGTTTTCTCGTTAAACCAGCCGTTTCAAAAATTAACGAAACAGTGCTGTTAGCGCAACAACTTAATTTAGGGTTTTTAAGGGTTAAATCAAAAACTATAAGACCAATAGGAAAATAAACCTGATTTTCGTGATTTTCATTCAATTTTGATTCGAATTCATGTATTTTAAGCAAAATTTGAAATTTGGCCAAAAATGAAAAAGTGGGAAGGGTATAGCCTTCCCACTTTTGTCAAAATCTACCAAAAACGACATCTCTTGAAATTCTCCAAAAATCACACGGAATAATCGAAATTGAACGCTGATTTCGATTTTGGTATTGGTTTTCTCGTTAAACCAGGCGTTTCAAAAATTAACGAAGCAGTGCTATTAGCGCAACAACTTAATTTAGGGTTTTTAAGGGTTAAATCAAAAACTATAAGACCAATAGGAAAATAAACCTGATTTTCGTGATTTTCATTCAATTTTGATTCGAATTCATGTATTTTAAGCAAAATTTGAAATTTGGCCAAAATGGCCAAAAAAAAGTGGGAAGGGTATAGCCTTCCCACTTTAGTCAAAATCTACCAAAAACGACATCTCTTGAAATTCTCCAAAAATCACACGGAATAATCGAAATTGAACGCTGATTTCGATTTATTGATTGGTTTTCTCGTTAAACCAGCCGTTTCAAAAATTAACGAAACAGTGCTGTTAGCGCAACAACTTAATTTAGGGTTTTTAAGGGTTAAATCAAAAACTATAAGACCAATAGGAAAATAAACCGGATTTTCGTGATTTTCATTCAATTTTGATTCGAATTCATGTATTTTAAGCAAAATTTGAAATTTGGCCAAAAATGAAAAAGTGGGAAGGGTATAGCCTTCCCACTTTTGTCAAAATCTACCAAAAACGACATCTCTTGAAATTCTCCAAAAATCACACGGAATAATCGAAATTGAACGCTGATTTCGATTTAGTTATTGGTTTTCTCGTTAAACCAGCCGTTTCAAAAATTAACGAAACAGTGCTGTTAGCGCAAGAACTTAATTTAGGGTTTTTAAGGGTTAAATCAAAAACTATAAGACCAATAGGAAAATAAACCGGATCTTCGTGATTTTCATTCAATTTTGATTCGAATTCATGTATTTTAAGCAAAATTTGAAATTTGGCCAAAAATGAAAAAGTGGGAAGGGTATAGCCTTCCCACTTTTGTCAAAATCTACCAAAAACGACATCTCTTGAAATTCTCCAAAAATCACACGGAATAATCGAAATTGAACGCTGATTTCGATTTAGTTATTGGTTTTCTCGTTAAACCAGCCGTTTCAAAAATTAACGAAACAGTGCTGTTAGCGCAAGAACTTAATTTAGGGTTTTTAAGGGTTAAATCAAAAACTATAAGACCAATAGGAAAATAAACCGGATCTTCGTGATTTTCATTCAATTTTGATTCGAATTCATGAATTTTAAGCAAAATTTGAAATTTGGCCAAAAAGAAAAAATGGGAAGGGTATAGCCTTCCCACTTTTGTCAAAATCTACCAAAAACGACATCTCTTGAAATTCTCCAAAAATCACATTGAATAATCGAAATTGAACGCTGATTTCGATTTAGTTATTGGTTTTCTCGTTAAACCAGCCGTTTCAAAAATTAACGAAACAGTGCTGTTAGCGCAACAACTTAATTTAGGGTTTTTAAGGGTTAAATCAAAAACTATACGACCAATAGGAAAATAAACCGGATTTTCGTGATTTTCATTCAATTTTGATTCGAATTCATGTATTTTAAGCAAAATTTGAAATTTGGCCAAAAATGAAAAAGTGGGAAGGGTATAGCCTTCCCACTTTTGTCAAAATCTACCAAAAACGACATCTCTTGAAATTCTCCAAAAATCACACTGAATAATCGAAATTGAACGCTGATTTCGATTTAGTTATTGGTTTTCTCGTTAAACCAGCCGTTTCAAAAATTAACGAAACAGTGCTGTTAGCGCAACAACTTAATTTAGGGTTTTTAAGGGTTAAATCAAAAACTATAAGACCAATAGGAAAATAAACCGGATCTTCGTGATTTTCATTCAATTTTGATTCGAATTCATGTATTTTAAGCAAAATTTGAAATTTGGCCAAAAATGAAAAAGTGGGAAGGGTATAGCCTTCCCACTTTTGTCAAAATCTACCAAAAACGACATCTCTTGAAATTCTCCAAAAATCACACGGAATAATCGAAATTGAACGCTGATTTCGATTTTGGTATTGGTTTTCTCGTTAAACCAGCCGTTTCAAAAATTAACGAAACAGTGCTGTTAGCGCAACAACTTAATTTAGGGTTTTTAAGGGTTAAATCAAAAACTATAAGACCAATAGGAAAATAAACCTGATTTTCGTGATTTTCATTCAATTTTTATTCGAATTCATTTATTTTAAGCAAAATTTGAAATTTGGCCAAAAATGAAAAAGTGGGAAGGGTATAGCCTTTCCTCTTTTGTCAAAATCTACCAAAAACGACATCTCTTGAAATTCTCCAAAAATCACACGGAATAATCGAAATTGAACGCTGATTTCGATTTTGGTATTGGTTTTCTCGTTAAACCAGGCGTTTCAAAAATTAACGAAACAGTGCTGTTAGCGCAAGAACTTAATTTAGGGTTTTTAAGGGTTAAATCAAAAACTATAAGACCAATAGGAAAATAAACCGGATCTTCGTGATTTTCATTCAATTTTGATTCGAATTCATGTATTTTAAGCAAAATTTGAAATTTGGCCAAAAATGAAAAAGTGGGAAGGGTATAGCCTTCCCACTTTAGTCAAAATCTACCAAAAACGACATCTCTTGAAATTCTCCAAAAATCACACGGAATAATCGAAATTGAACGCTGATTTCGATTTAGTTATTGGTTTTCTCGTTAAACCAGCCGTTTCAAAAATTAACGAAACAGTGCTGTTAGCGCAACAACTTAATTTAGGGTTTTTAAGGGTTAAATCAAAAACTATAAGACCAATAGGAAAATAAACCGGATCTTCGTGATTATCATTCAATTTTGATTCGAATTCATGTATTTTAAGCAAAATTTGAAATTTGGCCAAAAATGAAAAAGTGGGAAGGGTATAGCCTTCCCACTTTTGTCAAAATCTACCAAAAACGACATCTCTTGAAATTCTCCAAAAATCACACGGAATAATCGAAATTGAACGCTGATTTCGATTTATTGATTGGTTTTCTCGTTAAACCAGCCGTTTCAAAAATTAACGAAACAGTGCTGTTAGCGCAACAACTTAATTTAGGGTTTTTAAGGATTAAATCAAAAACTATAAGACCAATAAGAAAATAAACCGGATCTTCGTGATTTTCATTCAATTTTGATTCGAATTCATGTATTTTAAGCAAAATTTGAAATTTGGCCAAAAATGAAAAAGTGGGAAGGGTATAGCCTTCCCACTTTAGTCAAAATCTACCAAAAACGACATCTCTTGAAATTCTCCAAAAATCACACTGAATAATCGAAATTGAACGCTGATTTCGATTTAGTTATTGGTTTTCTCGTTAAACCAGCCGTTTCAAAAATTAACGAAACAGTGCTGTTAGCGCAACAACTTAATTTAGGGTTTTTAAGGGTTAAATCAAAAACTATAAGACCAATAGGAAAATAAACCTGATTTTCGTGATTTTCATTCAATTTTGATTCGAATTCATGTATTTTAAGCAAAATTTGAAATTTGGCCAAAAATGAAAAAGTGGGAAGGGTATAGCCTTCCCACTTTTATCAAAATCTACCAAAAACGACATCTCTTGAAATTCTCCAAAAATCACACGGAATAATCGAAATTGAACGCTGATTTCGATTTTGGTATTGGTTTTCTCGTTAAACCAGCCGTTTCAAAAATTAACGAAACAGTGCTGTTAGCGCAACAACTTAATTTAGGGTTTTTAAGGGTTAAATCAAAAACTATAAGACCAATAGGAAAATAAACCTGATTTTCGTGATTTTCATTCAATTTTGATTCGAATTCATTTATTTTAAGCAAAATTTGAAATTTGGCCAAAAATGAAAAAGTGGGAAGGGTATAGCCTTCCCACTTTTGTCAAAATCTACCAAAAACGACATCTCTTGAAATTCTCCAAAAATCACACGGAATAATCGAAATTGAACGCTGATTTCGATTTTGGTATTGGTTTTCTCGTTAAACCAGGCGTTTCAAAAATTAACGAAGCAGTGCTATTAGCGCAACAACTTAATTTAGGGTTTTTAAGGGTTAAATCAAAAACTATAAGACCAATAGGAAAATAAACCGGATTTTCGTGATTTTCATTCAATTTTGATTCGAATTCATGTATTTTAAGCAAAATTTGAAATTTAGGCCAAAAATGAAAAAGTGGGAAGGGTATAGCCTTCCCACTTTAGTCAAAATCTACCAAAAACGACATCTCTTGAAATTCTCCAAAAATCACACGGAATAATCGAAATTGAACGCTGATTTCGATTTAGTTATTGGTTTTCTCGTTAAACCAGCCGTTTCAAAAATTAACGAAACAGTGCTGTTAGCGCAACAACTTAATTTAGGGTTTTTAAGGGTTAAATCAAAAACTATAAGACCAATAGGAAAATAAACCGGATTTTCGTGATTTTCATTCAATTTTGATTCGAATTCATGTATTTTAAGCAAAATTTGAAATTTGGCCAAAAATGAAAAAGTGGGAAGGGTATAGCCTTCCCACTTTTGTCAAAATCTACCAAAAACGACATCTCTTGAAATTCTCCAAAAATCACACTGAATAATCGAAATTGAACGCTGATTTCGATTTAGTTATTGGTTTTCTCGTTAAACCAGCCGTTTCAAAAATTAACGAAACAGTGCTGTTAGCGCAACAACTTAATTTAGGGTTTTTAAGGGTTAAATCAAAAACTATAAGACCAATAGGAAAATAAACCTGATTTTCGTGATTTTCATTCAATTTTGATTCGAATTCATGTATTTTAAGCAAAATTTGAAATTTGGCCAAAATAAAAAGTGGGAAGGGTATAGCCTTCCCACTTTTGTCAAAATCTACCAAAAACGACATCTCTTGAAATTCTCCAAAAATCACACGGAATAATCGAAATTGAACGCTGATTTCGATTTAGTTATTGGTTTTCTCGTTAAACCAGCCGTTTCAAAAATTAACGAAACAGTGCTGTTAGCGCAAGAACTTAATTTAGGGTTTTTAAGGGTTAAATCAAAAACTATAAGACCAATAGGAAAATAAACCGGATCTTCGTGATTTTCATTCAATTTTGATTCGAATTCATGTATTTTAAGCAAAATTTGAAATTTGGCCAAAAATGAAAAAGTGGGAAGGGTATAGCCTTCCCACTTTTGTCAAAATCTACCAAAAACGACATCTCTTGAAATTCTCCAAAAATCACACGGAATAATCGAAATTGAACGCTGATTTCGATTTATTGATTGGTTTTCTCGTTAAACCAGCCGTTTCAAAAATTAACGAAACAGTGCTGTTAGCGCAACAACTTAATTTAGGGTTTTTAAGGGTTAAATCAAAAACTATAAGACCAATAGGAAAATAAACCGGATTTTCGTGATTTTCATTCAATTTTGATTCGAATTCATGTATTTTAAGCAAAATTTGAAATTTGGCCAAAAATGAAAAAGTGGGAAGGGTATAGCCTTCCCACTTTTGTCAAAATCTACCAAAAACGACATCTCTTGAAATTCTCCAAAAATCACACTGAATAATCGAAATTGAACGCTGATTTCGATTTAGTTATTGGTTTTCTCGTTAAACCAGCCGTTTCAAAAATTAACGAAACAGTGCTGTTAGCGCAACAACTTAATTTAGGGTTTTTAAGGGTTAAATCAAAAACTATAAGACCAATAGGAAAATAAACCGGATCTTCGTGATTTTCATTCAATTTTGATTCGAATTCATGTATTTTAAGCAAAATTAGAAATTTGGCCAAAAATGAAAAAGTGGGAAGGGTATAGCCTTCCCACTTTTGTCAAAATCTACCAAAAACGACATCTCTTGAAATTCTCCAAAAATCACACTGAATAATCGAAATTGAACGCTGATTTCGATTTAGTTATTGGTTTTCTCGTTAAACCAGCCGTTTCAAAAATTAACGAAACAGTGCTGTTAGCGCAACAACTTAATTTAGGGTTTTTAAGGATTAAATCAAAAACTATAAGACCAATAGCAAAATAAACCTGATTTTCGTGATTTTCATTCAATTTTGATTCGAATTCATGTATTTTAAGCAAAATTTGAAATTTGGCCAAAAATGAAAAAGTGGGAAGGGTATAGCCTTCCCACTTTTGTCAAAATCTACCAAAAACGACATCTCTTGAAATTCTCCAAAAATCACACTGAATAATCGAAATTGAACGCTGATTTCGATTTAGTTATTGGTTTTCTCGTTAAACCAGCCGTTTCAAAAATTAACGAAACAGTGCTGTTAGCGCAACAACTTAATTTAGGGTTTTTAAGGGTTAAATCAAAAACTATAAGACCAATAGGAAAATAAACCTGATTTTCGTGATTTTCATTCAATTTTGATTCGAATTCATGTATTTTAAGCAAAATTTGAAATTTGGCCAAAAATGAAAAAGTGGGAAGGGTATAGCCTTCCCACTTTTGTCAAAATCTACCAAAAACGACATCTCTTGAAATTCTCCAAAAATCACACGGAATAATCGAAATTGAACGCTGATTTCGATTTTGGTATTGGTTTTCTCGTTAAACCAGGCGTTTCAAAAATTAACGAAGCAGTGCTATTAGCGCAACAACTTAATTTAGGGTTTTTAAGGGTTAAATCAAAAACTATAAGACCAATAGGAAAATAAACCTGATTTTCGTGATTTTCATTCAATTTTGATTCGAATTCATGTATTTTAAGCAAAATTTGAAATTTGGCCAAAAATGAAAAAGTGGGAAGGGTATAGCCTTCCCACTTTAGTCAAAATCTACCAAAAACGACATCTCTTGAAATTCTCCAAAAATCACACGGAATAATCGAAATTGAACGCTGATTTCGATTTATTGATTGGTTTTCTCGTTAAACCAGCCGTTTCAAAAATTAACGAAACAGTGCTGTTAGCGCAACAACTTAATTTAGGGTTTTTAAGGGTTAAATCAAAAACTATAAGACCAATAGGAAAATAAACCGGATTTTCGTGATTTTCATTCAATTTTGATTCGAATTCATGTATTTTAAGCAAAATTTGAAATTTGGCAAAAATGAAAAAGTGGGAAGGGTATAGCCTTCCCACTTTTGTCAAAATCTACCAAAAACGACATCTCTTGAAATTCTCCAAAAATCACACGGAATAATCGAAATTGAACGCTGATTTCGATTTAGTTATTGGTTTTCTCGTTAAACCAGCCGTTTCAAAAATTAACGAAACAGTGCTGTTAGCGCAAGAACTTAATTTAGGGTTTTTAAGGGTTAAATCAAAAACTATAAGACCAATAGGAAAATAAACCGGATCTTCGTGATTTTCATTCAATTTTGATTCGAATTCATGTATTTTAAGCAAAATTTGAAATTTGGCCAAAAATGAAAAAGTGGGAAGGGTATAGCCTTCCCACTTTTGTCAAAATCTACCAAAAACGACATCTCTTGAAATTCTCCAAAAATCACACGGAATAATCGAAATTGAACGCTGATTTCGATTTAGTTATTGGTTTTCTCGTTAAACCAGCCGTTTCAAAAATTAACGAAACAGTGCTGTTAGCGCAAGAACTTAATTTAGGGTTTTTAAGGGTTAAATCAAAAACTATAAGACCAATAGGAAAATAAACCGGATCTTCGTGATTTTCATTCAATTTTGATTCGAATTCATGAATTTTAAGCAAAATTTGAAATTTGGCCAAAAATGAAAAAGTGGGAAGGGTATAGCCTTCCCACTTTTGTCAAAATCTACCAAAAACGACATCTCTTGAAATTCTCCAAAAATCACATTGAATAATCGAAATTGAACGCTGATTTCGATTTAGTTATTGGTTTTCTCGTTAAACCAGCCGTTTCAAAAATTAACGAAACAGTGCTGTTAGCGCAACAACTTAATTTAGGGTTTTTAAGGGTTAAATCAAAAACTATACGACCAATAGGAAAATAAACCGGATTTTCGTGATTTTCATTCAATTTTGATTCGAATTCATGTATTTTAAGCAAAATTTGAAATTTGGCAAAAAATGCAAAAAGTGGGAAGGGTATAGCCTTCCCACTTTTGTCAAAATCTACCAAAAACGACATCTCTTGAAATTCTCCAAAAATCACACTGAATAATCGAAATTGAACGCTGATTTCGATTTAGTTATTGGTTTTCTCGTTAAACCAGCCGTTTCAAAAATTAACGAAACAGTGCTGTTAGCGCAACAACTTAATTTAGGGTTTTTAAGGGTTAAATCAAAAACTATAAGACCAATAGGAAAATAAACCGGATCTTCGTGATTTTCATTCAATTTTGATTCGAATTCATGTATTTTAAGCAAAATTTGAAATTTGGCCAAAAATGAAAAAGTGGGAAGGGTATAGCCTTCCCACTTTTGTCAAAATCTACCAAAAACGACATCTCTTGAAATTCTCCAAAAATCACACGGAATAATCGAAATTGAACGCTGATTTCGATTTAGTTATTGGTTTTCTCGTTAAACCAGCCGTTTCAAAAATTAACGAAACAGTGCTGTTAGCGCAACAACTTAATTTAGGGTTTTTAAGGGTTAAATCAAAAACTATAAGACCAATAGGAAAATAAACCGGATCTTCGTGATTTTCATTCAATTTTGATTCGAATTCATGTATTTTAAGCAAAATTTGAAATTTGGCCAAAAATGAAAAAGTGGGAAGGGTATAGCCTTCCCACTTTTGTCAAAATCTACCAAAAACGACATCTCTTGAAATTCTCCAAAAATCACACTGAATAATCGAAATTGAACGCTGATTTCGATTTAGTTATTGGTTTTCTCGTTAAACCAGCCGTTTCAAAAATTAACGAAACAGTGCTGTTAGCGCAACAACTTAATTTAGGGTTTTTAAGGGTTAAATCAAAAACTATAAGACCAATAGGAAAATAAACCGGATCTTCGTGATTTTCATTCAATTTTGATTCGAATTCATGTATTTTAAGCAAAATTTGAAATTTGGCCAAAAATGAAAAAGTGGGAAGGGTATAGCCTTCCCACTTTTGTCAAAATCTACCAAAAACGACATCTCTTGAAATTCTCCAAAAATCACACGGAATAATCGAAATTGAACGCTGATTTCGATTTAGTTATTGGTTTTCTCGTTAAACCAGCCGTTTCAAAAATTAACGAAACAGTGCTGTTAGCGCAAGAACTTAATTTAGGGTTTTTAAGGGTTAAATCAAAAACTATAAAACCAATAGGAAAATAAACCGGATCTTCGTGATTTTCATTCAATTTTGATTCGAATTCATGTATTTTAAGCAAAATTAGAAATTTGGCCAAAAATGAAAAAGTGGGAATGGTATAGCCTTCCCACTTTTGTCAAAATCTACCAAAAACGACATCTCTTGAAATTCTCCAAAAAAGTTTAAGTGTTCAAAGAACATACGTAGGACATGCACACAATTAAAAAATACAAAATTAATGTTTTTAAATATTTGTATTGTTTAAGTAGTAGTAAAAAGTTTAATGCACTATCTCCACTTGCCATCAACCACGACAAGCCGGGACACTGCCTCAATTGAATTTGAACCCCCGGGGAGATTACCCGGGGCGTGGCTAAGAGAAGCCGGAAGAGGATGGAAGGTTTCGGACAAGTTTTTACGTGAGCGATTAACCGTTAATTCGGATTTGTGGGTAGCCTCTTCGCCCTCCAATGATATCATAGAACTTGAGGACCCCCACGTCCCCTTTCCGGACAGCGCACTCACAACCTTTGCTGCTGACCACAGTAGGGGCATGACCCCCTACGGGCTTATCACAAGTCAAGGGGAAACGGGCTTTTAAGAACAAAGATTGGGTGCCACTGTTAAACGCCAACTGCCAGTTCCAAACACAGATTCATTGGCCAAAGCAATCGAAAGGGTCCATCCTTAAAATCGTCATGTGGCGCTTCTCTTTGCAGTACCTTTTCCGCTTACTAAAGACGTCAGAGCTGTTCTTCACTTTTAGAAGCCTACGTACCCTTTCCTACAGTCCTACTTTATGTTACCACTCTGAATAGATCTTAATAATTTGCAAACATATACCCCATATTCTGAATGTTCAATTTCATGAAATGGCATGACGCCTCAAATGCAATTACCTTTAAAGAGGTTCTACTACACGGCCGTGAATGCGCGATTGACGAACCATTTCGGAATCGTTGTGACGAGTCTTTTTGGCATCAGTGCGCGAAGAAGACCTATGCGAAGCGGACTCAATTAAATCCGTTCTCAAAGCAGAAAGCACCTGTAATATTTTCATATATGATGACATTGAATATTAGGCAATAATACATGCAAAAAGAGAGAAGAGAAGGTTGATACCTTGTTCTAACCACCATTCAACACCGTGTACCATTCAACTGACAACGGGATCATTCCCGTGCAAAGGAATCATTCCAAACTGCAAAGGAATTTGGGAAGTATCACAGCTATACAAGTTTCTTCAAGTTCAATGAGTTTGTTCAAGCTGTGCGACAGTTCACTTACATCAAATACAATGAAACATATTGGGAAAAGAGAAGGACAGCAGTAGTCCTCTGCAAGTAATCAAGTCTTCTTAGCGGTACACTGCTCATGGACAATGCAGCACAAATTGTCATCTCAATAAAAAGGAAGACAAGTGGACTGCAGGCACACCATGCAACTTCATTTGGTAAACAAATCTATCCTCTTTCAGGCATTAGATGGAGCACTCCAGACCTTCGACAGACAAACAACTACATCTGAAAAGTAATATAAACTAGTAGAATTCACCTCCTTTTGTCCCAGAACAATTAACACAAATAAAATTTCAGTGCCAGGAATCCTTTGCTTAAATTTAATCAAAGCCAAGATTAAGCAAAAAATTCTCACCGTTACAAAAGAAAAGACATCACAATCAATTTCAACTTACTAAGGCTCATGTTTCAAGGGAAGATCTGGAATCAGTACACTGGCATCAAATCTCCCATCAATAGATGCCACATAGCCATTTACATGGGGAAACCTAAATTTCAAAGAAACAAAGATCCAAATTCTGGAAAAAAATGAACGAGAGATTACTGCAGACACTCCAAAATGCAAAATCGCCGCGTCATTAGCGCCATCTATGGGGTAAAATCTCATAAAAATGACGGTCCACTGCTCGTTCTAGAAGAGTTGGGGAAACTAGAAGGGTGGGGGAAATGTTGGGGCTATATAGCAAAGAGTTTTGATAGAATCCCTATCAGGAAATTTGTTTTGTGATAACGTGTGACTCGGTGTGACTAGTGAAACCTCTGTTCGAAAGTTTTTGTTAAATGTGTTATATTCCAATGGAAAGTTATATGAAACTAACTACTACCAAGTGTTTACATCCTTGTTTATGTTTTGGAAGTGAAACATATCAATTGGATCAGATTTTGTGTAACAGTCTTGTGATCTATGCAGGCTATGCAAACTGCCAAATTCAAACACTCATAGATTGCCCTGTTAACAACCCGTGACCTTAGCATTCCATCGTGCTATTTTGTTGCTCATTGAGAGGTATACCAATTGTATTTTTGCCATTAATATACCAATTGGCATGATTCTGCTATTATAAGATCTTGCCTGTGAAACTTAAAGTGCAAAGGATGCTGACCCTGGAGGAAGGTCAACAATTTGAATTCTTTGGATTGGAATATTACTGTTCATTCTACTACTCTTTGCCCTGTCATCATCTTGTGTCACTGCCAGTTTGATAAGTGCAGCATATGTTATGTTGTGTTGCCAGCAAGTAACCCCCATTGGCCTTTGACTTCCTTGGACTTCCCTTTCGTTGCCTGTAAATTTGCTGGCTCGGAACATCGAAGTCAGGACCCTGATCACCTGCCTTTCTGAATACCAATATCTAATATACCCGAATACCAATTTTTTCCTCAGGCGGATGTATTTCCATTATGCTATCAGCGGTACAGCAAGATCCTCTATTTTTTCTAGGGTGTTTTTTTTACGGTACCGACTTTCCTTTTTCGTCTTTTCTACTTGCCAATTGCTTGCGGAGGCAGTGACGCATTTAACGAAAGAAAAAATAGCGATCCACCGCAGCTGCGTGAAAATACAGTTCAGACCAAGTTGTGTATTTGTCAAACACAAAAGAAACAAACAAATTATCAGGAATTTTTGAATTTTGTACAAAAAAAGAACAAAACAAACAGAAAAAAA
Organism: Daphnia magna; assembly: GCF_020631705.1. NCBI lineage: Eukaryota > Metazoa > Arthropoda > Branchiopoda > Diplostraca > Daphniidae > Daphnia > Daphnia magna. The sequence goes on from NC_059187.1 coordinate 1,261,642, forward strand.
AAAAAAAATCCGCCATATTTATCAAAGCCGAACAGCGCCCACCAAAACATAGACACAGGCACGTCGCAATCGACATTATACACGAAAACAGTACAAGTTGGCAGGGTCGTCTTAGTTAAATGATTTGTTGTTAAATATTTTCTTCATCGACACAATTGGAGTAAACGGGAGTAGACACAATTATAACACGGAATAATCAAGTCAATTGGAGGGGAGAGGATTTAGGGAGACGAGGGATGATATATTCTGTTTTTTTTGTTTTTTTTTCTTTTTTTGTTGTGTGTGTGTGTATATATATATATATATATATATAATTTGACTAAAAAAACACGCCGATCAACTCAGGACATTCAGGGGAAACGGGAGACAACGACAATGACACACTTGTTTAAATATAAATCTTGTTTTTTCTTTGTTTCTTTCCCTTTCTCCAGCAGAAAATGAAAGAAAAAAAAAAAAAATGAGAAATTCTCCTCTTTGCCTCTGATTATTTACATGCGCAAAGTTTATATCACATGATGAGAAATTTTCTTTTCCAGGGGAATCATCTCTGGTCATGGCAAACATCCTCTTCCTCTAATTCTGATCATCATTTTCTTCTCTTCTTTTCACCGTCTTCGCCTTTTTGCAAACATGTTCAGCATTCGGTGAAGGGGAGGGTGGGCCGCTGTTGGATCGCAGGACTCCGTTGCTGCTCCAGCACAGCCCCGCTGGCCACAAAAATGCGCTCACCGTTCATCAAACTGAGGGCAGTCAGGCCCGTCTCTTGTTCGTACGGGTACATGTTCGAGTGCGGCTGCTGGCCCGGTCGCTGGCTGTAGCGATCCGCGTCGAAATGCGGCGCCCCTTCAAACCCCATGTGGATGGGCGGCGGATGCGAATGTTGAGCGGCGGTGTCAAACTGGTTCAAACTCGGATGCCGGTGCTTGGTCCTCAAATGGGGCGAATTGAAGGCGCAGCTGATGGTGGTCAGAAGATCGTGAGTCCCGCCGCCCGGTTGGCTTTGGCTGCTCAACTGGTGGTGATGATGGCCGTGATTGTGATGATGGTGCTGCTGCTGCTGGAGGGGAATCAATGGCCGACTGTCGCCATAAGATCGAGACGATTGGCGGCTGACGTCGCTGCTGTTCTGGCGACGATCTTCGTCGCTTAGATCCGACGCCTGCTGGTAGTGCAAAACGGCCGGGCCTCGTTGCAACTGATGTTGTTGGTTGTTGCTGCACGGGCAGAGATCGCCACCGCCACATCCAGCGTTGCGTTCAATCTCCTCGTAAACAGGATCAGAAACCATTCCGCTTTCCTCTTCTTCCGTTTCTTCGGCCAACGTTTTGCGGGCACCTCCAGCTCGTCTCAGGTCAATCTCCATGTAGGTGTGGTTCCACGGCGAAGCGGAGCGGCTGCGCTTGTTGGAGCCCCTCAAATGTTGTTGGTGGTGATGGGCCAAACGGAGCGGGGAGGTGCGCGTGTTGTCTCGGAATTGGGCAATCAGTTGAGCGTCCATGGCGGCACCTTCAGCCAGAGCCGGATTGGGAACCGGATGGGGGTAGTTGTTTCCACGAGGTCGGTTCATGCTTCCATTCGCTTGCTGCTGTTGTTGTTGTTGTTGTTGCTGCTGCTGCTGCTGCTGTTGCTGTTGCTGAATCAATGCCTGTTGTTGTTGCTGCAATTGGACTTGTTGCTGAACTAGCGGCTGCTGGGCGCGAAGTTGTTGCTGACGGGGAGAAGAATCATCTTGTTCGGAGCTGCCATTGCCAGAATCACGTCCGTACGATTTGTACGATCCATTCTAACGAAAAACAAAGCGAGAAATCGACACATTAGTTAACCACACGTCAAACCATTAATGCTCGGATGAAAAATGGGATGAATTACCTCTAGTTCGTGAGGGGAGTTGGCCATTGGCTGCTGTTTCAAGGTGCGAGTGCTGGATCGCAATTGGCTGTTTTTGGTGTTGTTCAGCCTCATGCTGCTGTTGTTGTTGCTGATCTGGGGCGTCACCAAAGTAACGTCGGTCGGTCCCCTCCACGGTTGCGGCATGTACTGCATTTACCAGAAAGAACAAAAAAGAAACAAACGATTAATCATTCACGTCTCTCTTACTAGTTTTGAATATTGTAAGGGGAAAAAAAAAAAAGGGCGGACAAGTAATCCATCAGCCAATCCAAATCATTCAACGTTAACTTACAGTGGCTGTGGTCAGAGCGTCGCTGGCTGTCAGCGTGGCGCCCGCCGACGTGGCACCTGACGAGCCATAGAAAATGGTCTGATTGTCTTTGCCTCCGGCACTGGGTGACGTTCCCGACGTATTGGACGAAGATCCGCTCAGGCCGGACAAGCAGCTAGATGGGAGGCATCCGTGTCGATGGAGGGCTTTAAAGACGTTTTTGCGCACTTGCTCGTCTTGGAAGCAGTGAAAGAAGAAGATGAAGAAGCCCTGGAAACTGTTCAAGATGGTGAAGACGTAGGCCATGGCCACGGTCGATTCGCTCAAGTAAAGCAAACCAAATGTCCACGTCAAACCCAAGAGGAACACCAAAATGAATGATCCACGGATCCAAACCCTGTTCATTTTGAGAGTGGGGAAAAAAAAAATCGAATGAGTGACGTTAACAAAGTGGAAGATTTTTTTTGTAAAATGAAATGTACCTGGCGTTTGTCAGACGGGATTGCTCTTTACTCTTCATGACAGCTGATGTGGTCTGGTGGCGATACATGACCCAAATAGCAAGTCCCAAAAAGACGAAATTGGCCTGTTATCCGTCGGAAACGTAACAAAAAGGGGAAAAGAAAAGAAAAAAAAAAAACAAAAAAATGAAGGAAAAGTTAATTAAAAACTCTGAAAAGTGTACAAAATTTAATCAAGTCATGACTTACGGCTAGAATGAGAATGACGGGCCCGACAAAGCTAAAGATGAAATAATTGTCGGCTCTTAGCCAACAGAAATCGGGGGTGCCGTAGCTAAAGGGGTCGACAATCGAAGAGACGGCCACGATCAAAACGGGCACTCCATAGCCGCAGAGGTAATACCATTTGACGCGCGATTTGTCCGACTCGAACACCTCCACCAGCATGACGTACAGCTGGAATCCTTCCAACAGCATCCACATGAAGGCGCAGAGGAAGAAGAAATGCAAGAGGCCAGCAACGAGGCCGCACACGATCCTGTCGTGCGTGGCGTTGATGCCCGACAGGAAAACAATTTCGGCCAGCAAAAGACACAGGCAGAGATTCTTGTGGATCGTGTTGCGGTCCGATTTCAGTTGGCTGTGACACAGGGTGAAAATGGCGACGGCCATGGCCAGGCAGACGATGGAAATGCCGCAACCGATGTACGTGATGGTGGCCAACGCTCGTTGGTGCAGCGACGTCAGCGGAGTCGAATGCAGATCCATCAGCACAGCGAAGTTGGTCAAATGATCGCAGCGGCATTGGGTGTGCGTGCGGTTGGTGGCCAGCACCCGGCAGCCTTCGTCCGACCATCCGCTGACAGTGTAATCCCAAAAGACGCACGTCGGATTGGACACATTGTCTTGTCTCAGATGCTGGAAGCGGATCGTCACCGGCTGCGGGAGCTGGATGTGACGGCCCTTGCCGAGCGAAGCGGAAATCACTCGAGAGTTGACGATGCGGGTGGCATTGTACTGCTCCGAATAATGGCCAAACTTCTGCTGCTGCTGCTGTTGTTGTTGTTGTTGGCGGTTGGGGGACGAAACGGAACCGCCCGTCGCGGTTGGCTGATCGCGGTGCGAATGATGATGATTATGTTGCTGATGGTTCATGCTGGCCGGGCTCAGGATATCTTCCATGTGCTCGTAGGCGAAAAGAACGACGCGAACAAGACCATTGTCGCTGTTTTCCAGCAGAGCCTCGGCCGGAAGGGTGATCCAATCCTCCTTGGACTTCCAGACTTGGAGTTCTTCGGCCGACGGAAATGACAGCTCGTTGATGTTCCTCATGTCGAGCACCCTGACCGACATGAGGATATTGTCAAACGACTGGAAAACGGATTTCTGCCGCGAGATGGTGTTGGCCAACAGAAAGGCATTCTCCTCGAGGCCCGTCAGCAGGGCGGTGGCCGTCGTTCGGGCGTGCTGATCTCTTTGCTGCGTAGCGTAATAATGCGGATCGCTGGCCATGTCGTCGGCATCCGCAGACGAAGAAGATGATGCGGAATTGAGGGTGGTCGATGAGGATGATAATGATGACGGTGGTGATGGTGGCGGCGGCGGCGGTAGTGCTGCTGCTCCTGCTCCGACCGGTGGAGTGGTGAGACCGAGATCTCTCCACGCCAACGACTGGGCCGAGCCCAGCAAACTGGAACCGGCTCTGACGACGCTCTGCACGAGTTCCGTGACGATGGCTTCACGCTGTCGCCAATCGGGGAATGCCTGCAGATCGGCAGCCATCTTGAGAGCCATTTGCCGGAGGAGACGGGCGGCGGCCATCATATCGCCGCCGTAAAGGGTTTTGGAATGCGTCACTTGCGCCAAATCGTTGGCGATGGAAATGATCGAGTCGCCCTCGCCGATGCGCGAATCCAGGCTCGTCAACCAGACGGATTTGCATTCGCTGAGATCGGGTGACGATGGATACCACGCGGCGGGTCCTTGTCCGGCCGAACAGAACCATCTGGCGTAACCCGTCGCACCTCCGGGGCAAGGTTGAACGACGTGGTCGCCACTTCGGGTCCAGTTCCAGTACAATCCTCGCGTAACGGCCGGCTGGCAGTACATGTTATGATCAACGCCACCAGGTGGCCGCTGTGATTTGTTGTCCGGCGAGCTTTTCGGTCTCGAACTGCTGGCAGCTGTTTTTATTTCGTGAAATGGAACACAAAGGAAAGACATGTTAAATAAAGTTGTTCGTTAAATCTTGTACATTTTTATGAACGAGGTGCCATTGTGTCTTGCTGAGAAACGCGACGGTTCTACGAGATCTTTTCCCAGTCTCCCCCTCCGTTTTTATTTATTTATTTTATTTCATTTCATTTTTTCTTTCTTTTTCTTTCTGTGTGTAGGTTCATAACTCGAGGCTCTTGTCCCGAGTGTGTCACCCCCCCCTTCTTTTTTTATTCCTTGCGACCGATTCTATTCACGCCATCGCCATGAACCGTGACACGTTCTTCTTCTTTTATTTCCCTTCGCCGCCCCTGTTCCTTTTTTTCTTTTTTCTTTTCTACTTCTGTATATGTGTGTCTGACATCAGCCGGACACACACTCACGGCAGACACTCGTAGGCATACACACAGAGAGACACCATAGAAAAAAAAAAAAAAAAGATAGAGCCAAAGAGAGAGAAAGAGCGAGTAAAAAGAAATGAAAAAGAAAAAAGAAGAAAATGCGCATCAGTCCCAATATGGTTCGGTATAAAGAGCTGCTGCTGCTGTCTGCCGAATGAATCAAAGACCTCTCTCTCTCTTTCTATTTCTCACTCGAAAGAGAAAAAAAAAATGCAATTATTGTTATCTACGCGCGCGCGCCGGCGTTGTGGAAGAAAAGGAAAAACAAAATTTGAAACTTAAAAAAAAAAAAAATGAAAAACGAAATGCGCAGGCGAACAATCTAAGGTGGCGGTGTTTTTCATCCACAAATGGGGAGGCAACTAATCAGAATAGAATCATAATAGGTGTACTGGAACACGCCCTCTCGTCACGAAAACTTCTTATCCTTTTATTTTATTTTTATTTTTATTTTTTTCTATTTAAATGTTGTACCCCAAAGGAAGCGCGAAGAACAAAGAAAGAGAAACGAATTTCTCAGCAACAACAAAGATGGCGGCAACAAGCTTACCGGTCGTACTGGAACCGGGAGTGGTAATAAGATCGCCATTTTGATCTTCTCCATTTTCTTTGTCAACGGCAACGACGACGTCGTCCAGTCCAACGAGATCTTGATCGTCTTCGACACCCGAAACGGACAACGTCGAAGTGCTCGGCGGCAGCGGAGTGGACGATGACGACGACGATTGGGGCCGACGTCCAGGGAAATCTGGAACGAGGACCGTCACTTCCGTCAATTCCACCAACAAATTGGGCAGTGGAGTCGTCGTCGATGTCGTGGTGGTGGTTGACGGCTTGCCAGTTGTCGAACTCGTCGTCAGTGTAGCGGCGGTGGTGGACGTGCCGTTGCTTTGTTCCAAAATGGCCGTAGTCGACGATTGCGACGTAGAGTTATTGACCAGCACGGCCCCTACGTCGGCTTGTTCGGTAGACGTCGACAGCACCACCGGATTGGATGTAGTCGTCGTCGACACGGTTGCGTTCTGCAATCCCAACGTGTTCCAGATGGACGGGCCAACCGAACTAAACCAAGGAGGTCTGGGCCTTGCCGTCGAAGATGTGGGCGTCGCTTTAAAATGGGATGCAAAAAAGAAAAATAAATTATAATAATAGAAAAAGAAAAAAAAAAAAAAAGAGAAATTCATTAGACAATGATGGCCATTTGAATAGCCTACACCTACACCCGCCAAAAAATACGTCGATTGACTGCTTTTGGTAAATTGGTGTCTTGTAATAAGAACAACAACAACAACAACAACAACAATAGAAGGGGCCAGCAAACCTACCTGGAACGCATTGATAGTGAGCTTCAAGGTACTTGAGCGTGCCTGGGCACGGATCTCCAAAGACGTTGGTGCTGGCCAGAATGCTGCAATTAGTCTGCTGATTGCATCTGTGCATAATCATGAGATAAAAAAAAAAAAAGAGAGAGAGAAAATGGTAAATAAAAGGTTTAGAAATAAATAACACACAATGCCGGTCGTGATTAGATCTGGCTGCCGTGCCAAGAGAGCTTTGCACGGAGTACAATTTTTTTTTTGTTTTTTCTTTCTTTTTTTGATTATCATCATCCTTCCTCTCTTTCTCTTTCTCTCTCCTCCTCCTCCTCTTCAACATGTCTCGCCTCTGGGGGCAAATGGAAAAAAAAAAAATGAAGAAGGTCGAAGAACCCAACACGACTCTCTTCTTCTCAACCAAAGTCACTCACACACACACACACACACGCACAAAAGAACCGGTTCTCTCTTTTTCTTGGTCACGGCTGCCTTTTTACTGCATTTTTTTTCTTCTCTTTCTCTCCATCAGATTGGAAAAGAACAGCAAAAGGCGTCAAAGCATTTAAAAAATCAAATCAAATAAAAGAAAAACAAAAAAGAAATAAAAAGAGATCCAACTCACTTGGAGTGCAGGGCGCGTAGGGAGCGATGCGACATGCAGTTGACGGACCAGTCCGTGTCGCCGTGCTCGTTGCAGATGGTGATGGAAAAGCGGCCGTAGTTGGCGCGCAGGAGGTTGATCACCTCGTTGTTTTCGCTGCACGACAGCGTCAACATGGAACCCTCACACGCGTACGCCGTCCGGTATTTTCTCTGGTCACCTGTTGCATTTTTTTTTTTTCAAACAAAAGAAACGGATGTCATGAAACGAACGAGTTCTTAGTTTTTATTATTTTTTTTTAATGGAGGAGGGAGATTTAAAATTAAAAAAAAAAATATTCATTTGGCGGCTGTGAATTTTGTGTGTGTGGCCGGATGGACGGCCAGCAGGGAGGGAAACACGAATTACGACGACACGGTTAGAGAAAAGAAGCGAACAAGAAAAGTTTTCCGAGTATTCTGAAAGAAGAAGAAGAAAAAAAAAATAGGGGGACCTTACCGCCCGTTGAGATAGACTGCCCTTTTACAAAGAAAAGTTATCTAATAAAAAAAAATACATATATATATATTAAAAGGGAGAAGAAAAAAACAGTTCGACCCCCAGCTGTGTCGAATTTGATTTTTATTTTTCAGGGGGGAGGGAATAAAAGAATAACACGTCCCCCAAACGGAGATGATGTTTTACCCCCCAAAAGACCCAAGGTCTACGGACCTTGTGGTGGCGGTGTAGGCGAGTTTTCCTATTACAAAGCCGATCAAGTGTCAAATTTAGAACCAAAAATAAAATAAAATAAAAATTAAAATTCATTTTTTTTTCTTTCTTTCGATCAGAAATCCCTCCTTTAAAGAGAAAAAAAAATAAAATAAAAAGATGATGATGAGCGCGCAACAGTTTTGGGGCGGGTCTGATCTTAACCATCGGCGGCATATGCAAGGGCTGTCATCATCGCCCTTCGTGCCGACCCATCATCATCATCATCATCATCACATAGGCAACAACAACAACAGTACAGAGAGAAGGAGAGATCCGGCATTGAAACACTTGTCATTATACTTATTACAATTGTTGTACGTTTTTCAGTCACCCCCCCCCCCTCACTTCACTCAACTATTTCTCGCGCTTTTCTTTTCCTATTTTCCATTTGAAAACATCAATCAAGTAATTGACTACTCTTCCACAGTCGGCCCAGGCTTACAGCGCTCCCGAATTGCGTGCCATCGAGGCCGTAGACAAAACCCGAGTTCTTCCTACCACCCAACCCCGCGCTGTGATTGCCGAAAATAGCCAAAGGCTTTTTCTTCTTTCATATTTTTGTTTTTCATTTTTTTCACCTTTTTTTTTTCTTTCCCAGAGAGAGAGAGAGCGGCGCCTGAAGATACAAGGGCGCACGCTAGAGCGATCCATCAAATCATTGAATTTTTCTCCTCTTCTTCTTCTTCTTCTTTCAAGGGAGAAAATAAAAAAAAAAGTTATACATTTGTATATCAAAAGACTAGCCGACAATTCAAAGTCAAGTCGTTCCTCCCTCCTCCCTTTATTCTCAGTTTGATAACCCGAGCGTGATACGAATGATGATGGTCTAAAGCCGCCAAACTATTTGTCTTCTTCTTCTTCTTCATTTTTTAAAAAATATATTACGTTTAGAAATAAAAACAACAAAAAGGGCTTTTTGTTTCGTGCGTCTGTGACACAGACGCAAACAAAAGGAAATCGTAAAACGAGAGAAGCAGTTGTATAATATAATCCACTGCTACAACTATTGCCCCCTATGTACAAAGTGTGTGTCTTGCGGAAGGTTAAAGTCAAACAGACGTGAGACGGGTGTCTATTTCGTGTGAGAACGGACACACTCTGCTCCTTTGTTTTTGTTTTTTTTTTCTTTTCTCGTTTTCTTATAAAGAACTATCAACGAGTTTGCGAACGGGTTTTGTCACCGTCACACGAGAAAACATCATCCATCCGCAAATGATGCTCCAAAGAAATAACGGCAGATTTCGCTTGGCTGCCTTCCTATTCGCTTGCCAATGAAAAATAGAAAGAAGAAGAAGAAGAAGACGTATGCTAATTTCACGTTGCACACGTACACAAGGTGTGTGGCTCTTTTGTGTAGATGGGCGTGTCACAATTCGCACCTTTCGGGCCCGGCTTTATTCCCTTTTCTTCCTTATCCAGTTGTTATTGCGCTATAAAAAGCAATAAAATAAAAGACAAGAGAGAGAGAGAGACTTACACGGCAATTTTCATTTCTTATTTGATTTTCTCCTTTGCGTGCAGCCATTTTCTTACATGTGTCAACTGTTTTTATTCCCCCTCGCTGAAAAACGATTCAAAGTCACGGTCCAGCGTGACTTTTCTCTGCCAGCAAGAAAAACGATAAAAATAAATTCTCCACTTTTCTCTCTCTCCCCCAATTTTGTTCTTAAAAAAATTCGAAATTTATGTAATCAGTGGCGCCTCACTCGATCAACCATTTAAAAATATTTAAAAATATCGAAGATGAAGAAAAAAAAAAAAACTTGGAATCGAAAAAACCCAACGGAGCAACTCCACAGGTAAGAAGAAGAAAAAAGGATGATCGGATGACGTTAACGCGCTCGACCAGATATTCTTTTTCTTGTTCCGAAAAAATGTTGAACAAAAAAAAAATAAAAAAATAAAATAAAAGATGAGAACTCTTCCTTCTTTCCCCTTTCATTTTTTTTTTATCCCCGTGATTCTCCAACACACCGCCTCTTTTCCCTCCCATACGAAAAGAATGAAATAAAATAACATGTAAAAGGAGGCGGGTTCTTAGACCTCCCAGGGTTTCCTCCCTGCCCGTCTATAGAGCCGCCATTTTTGATCCTCCAACAAAGTTTCTTTTGCTCTTGCAAGTCGTGCCCCATCATTTACTTTTCCATCCCCGTAATATTAAATATTTCTCCTTTTTCTTTCTTTTTAAACTGTCCGTTCGATTAAAGGTCTGATTCAAAAAGACATTTTCTCTCTCGCTCACTTTATTTCAAAGCCTCCCAACCTCCCCCCTCAAATGATAAAGAATTTTATTTTAAAAATGTTGTTGTTGTTGTCACATGCCCCGTTAGAGTGTGGTGGTCGTCATCGGTTTGGCATTTTGACCTCAACAAGAAAAATAAGCGACAGGAATACAAGACACTTGAATAGAAAAAATTGAAACGAAACCTTCTCAACAACAACAACAACAACGAAAAAAAAAAAGAGACAATTTTAGTGTCAGTCGCCGGATGCCATACATCGTCGTCTACTTTGTAGGTCAAACGTTTTTTTCTTTTTAAAATTGTATTCGAGTGTGTTTTCATTCCTCTTGTTGTTCGCCCGAGCGAGTCACGCGAAATGAACGAGCGAGAGAAAAGTTTTGCTTGCCACCAAAGACGTTCCTAACGGAATCTCACATTCAATCGTCTTGTTTCAAAACTTCAACTTTAATTTAGCGGGCGAGAGGGAAGACAACACATTCACGTCCTTCTTTTTGTTTTTTGTTTTTTGTTTTTTTTCTGTGTGAATTTGGTGTTGCGTGTTGGGGGAAATAAAACGTGTACTTTTCTTCTTCTTCTTCCTCCGGACAGAAACAAAAGAACATCGAGCATGGCGACGGCGCATTGTGTACTTGTACGAGTGCATATCGATTTGGATGGTGGGATGCAAATCGACTCTTTATGTTTTTCATGCCGACTTTTCTCTCTCTCTCACTCTTTCTCACACGAAGCAAAACAAAAAAGAGGACTAACTAATGACTTCATTAACATCACGCGCGTGAAATGAACAGCCTCGCTCTTCCTCTGTCTAGGCGATAGATAATCATTATTACAGGGTATTAAGCAAAAGGCCATTTTCATCCTTTCTTTTTCCTCGTTCTTTAATACATAATATTTTTATGTTCCTTTTTTTTTTTTCTTCTTCTTCTTCCCCCAAATCCCTATCAAACGACTATAAAGAATTTTCTTCTTTCCCATGGAAAAAGCAAAAAAAAAAAATCGAAAAGGGAAACATGCAAAAGAGCTAGAAAAAGAAAATACGACGGCTACCTCAATTTCTCGGACTCGAGTCGGCTCTTTTCTTCTACAGGTAAACATATAGGTGGGGGGAGAGGAAGAATATCGTTGGTGGGAAGAGACTTTTTGACATCTCTCAACCCCCCTCCAATAACCGCCTGGGATTTCTCTTTCCCCCTCTTGAGGCCCCAGATCTTATCTCCTTTTTCTTCTGATTTCCATTTAAATATACAAAGAAATCTAGGGGGGGAAAGAGACTCGCCAACAGAATCAATGGCTACTATCAGCATACACAACAAGTCGTGTACGCGAAGTAACGGGAGTCGTCGTGACATGTCGGGATTAAGAAAAAAAGACACGTAACATTGCGGATCTCTGCTGCTATTCGCTTGTCACACGAAAATACGCATCTACAACCCGAATGAACGTTAAAGAAAAAAGAATAAATCCTTGATATTGTTTTTTTTTAATTCTTTCTTTTGGGCCATTTTGTGAAAAGAAATTCTTTGTGTTCAGGGGAAAGAAAAAATCTTCCCACACACACACACACACACACATTAAGAGGAGCCTCTCCCCACGTCTTCAAACTACTAGAACCGTTTGGGTCTCGCAGCGGAGCACCGTCCCAAAAGGTGAGAAAAAGAGAAGACACACATCAAGAAAAGGTAGAAATATTTAAAAAAATAAAAATAAAAGGTAAAAGAAAGAAGATGCGAAGGATTTCTTTTCCAGGGTTCAGAGTTCATCATCAAATGGACGTCACAGTGAGGAGCTCCACAAACCCCTGGGTAGAAAAATCTCAGCATCTCACCTCCACTCCAGAAGATTTCTTTTGCTTTTTTCTTTAACCCCCAAAAAATGTAAATATCGCAACAAGAAAGAAAAGAAGGAAGGAAGGAAAAAAAAAAGAAAAAAAAAAAAAAAGAGTTGAGACTCGTCTGCTATAACGAGAAAGAAATACATCCACAAATTGTATCCCGTTGTGAAAGAGAAGGAGAGACTCTTTATTCGACTGCGTCCTGTCTGCGTCGTATCGATTCGGGGGTAGTGCAAAGGGGAGGGGGGAGAGGAGACGCGATCGAGTCGTAATGGCAGTAGTAATAGGAAAGACGCCAGTTGCTATGGCAACAGTAGATCGAACGAGACGAAATCTTCATCGCTTCTGCGTTCCGAGTAGAAACTTTGATTTCATCTCGTCAAATGCTATTCTTAGAGGCGTAGAACAAAACAAGCCACCGACAAAAACAAAAAAAAAAAAATGAAAGGAAAGAGTCGTTTCAAAGAATTCGAATTATGTCGTTTTCCTCGTTTAGAAAAAGAAAAAAGGAATTCAGCCAAAGGGGTGAAAGAGCATGGGCAACCATGCGCAGACGACAAGCCAACATCTTTGTGTCTTTCTGAACGAAACAGATTTCGTTTTTGTTTTCTTCGCCCATTTACAGCAAAAGATGAACGCACATACACAACAGAAAACTAAAAAAAAAAAAAAAAAAGAATGTCAAGTCAACCAGCCAGAAAAAAAGTTCTTTTGACGGCGGAATGTTTTTTTTTTTTTTATTATTTAAAGGGAGACAAAAGGGGAGGAAATCTCTGTGTACGATGAGGAGACGGAGGGATGACACAATCTATTTTTAATTTGTTTTCCATTTCCCAACGACGACGAAGACGACGACAGCGAGAACAAAACTCTATTTGCGACACACAGATCTCTCTCGACTTGTAAAAAAAGCACAAAAAAACAAAAACGAAACGCACACACAAAAGGGAGACGGGAAGGCAACAAAAGAGGATTGCGCACTTGATTGGGCATATTTTCTAGCCTTTGATTATTATTATTCGCGACTGGTACACCAAACTAATGCAATAGACGTGAACGTATAAAAGACATTTCGACCAAGAGGCAGATTGATTGAAAATGTGAGACGAACCCCACTGGATCTTAATGGATATCCCCTCCCCCACCCCCCGTCCCCTTCGTTCTCCCCTACAATCCACATCATATTAGAAAAAGAAGAAAGAAACCCTTCAGTCGCCATGTGTACATAACAACAATCTAATCGAATAGCCCCTTATAGCTCAGCTTTATTCTCCCTACGCCGGCTTGAGGGGGCTGCCGGACGCCGCTCTCTGTACAAGACGAATACACAATAGATCCGCGCATCCGTCACGGTTACACTCCGCCAAACTCTCCCTTTTCTTTCGTCGTTCTCTTCGCTTTGGCTATTAATCGACACGGACGGGCCGGGGGTACAGCCAGTCCGCGCACTACAGTTGCTCCGCTGACAACAACAACAACAGTCTGAACACGCATCCAGCCGCTAGAGGGCTCTGAAACTAGAGCTGGCAAGGCGAAAAAAGAAAAAGAAAAAGAAAACTGGGCGCTTCACACAGCCAGTTCGGAAGAAGATGAAAAAGAGGGGAGAGGTTGTGTTTGCTGCATTCCAGACTCTCTTTTCTTCTACCCTTATAACGTCCTTTTTGGACACACTACACACACACAACAAAAGGAGAGAGAAAGAGAGAGAGGACTGTCTGGCTTGGGCCTCTCTGCTGAGGCTTGGGCACTGTGTGTGTGTGTGTGTGTATGTGTGTGACAGAGATGGATGTGTTTATTGCCATAAAACTGGCGGAGGGTCAAAGTATCCATTTTTTTTTCTGTTCTTTTCTTTTCTAGTGTGTTGTTGTGTCGTCTTTTTTTTTTTTTCGTCCTCACAACTGAAGAGAGAAAATCGTTCCTCCGTGTGTTGCTCGTCTTTAGCATGTCCCTCATATTCCCTCCATCAGCAACCAACTCTTTTCAAAAAAAAAAAAAAGAAAAAGGGAAAAGAAGAAAAAAATCGATCGACTTGGGGAAAAATACACAAAAAGGAAGGAGAGAGAAAAAAAATCTTTTCTTTCCTTCATTTCTCGAGGGATATGTTGGATATTATTAAAAAGAAGAGAAACTCTAAATGGCACACACATACACACACTGGGCTATTAAAAGCTGGGGGATTATTTTCGGGATCGATCCAAACGACAACCCCACCCGTCCTTAAAGAGTTCCCATTTTTTTTTTTTACTCAACCCCCTTTACTTTTCTATATCCCGTTCAATACAGACACAAACATTAATAATCGACGACGGGCCCAAACGGCGTCGTAGTGAGACATGGAGGACGAAAGGGGGGGATTTAGACGGTCGGCTACCCCTGTGATATAAAAGTAATGAGCAACTTCGACTACACAACACCCCCTCCCTCAAGGCTCTAGAGGCCATCTAGTACCAGTTTTCTTCTTCTGTTGGTGACGGGATTCACCCACTACCCCCCCCTCACACAAACACGACTCTCGTGTACCCCCCTCCACCAGATCTTTTTTCTCCTGTATTTATTTATCCTTCTCGCCAATGTTGATTCTAGAAAGTCTATATCGACGACGACGTCGGGTGAGATGGAAACAATAACGAGAAAAAGAAAAAAAAAAAAAGGTTTGGGGTAGAGGGAATGATTGTGTCAACAAACACGAGCACACATATAATGTATACATAGAAGAAGAAGGACGAGCAGACGTGTTTAAGCTAAAAAGAGAGAAAGAAAAAAAACAATCATCGAGTAGACACCCAGAGAAACACGAGTGGGGGGGACGGGGACGGGTAGCGTCATTCGATATCAAAGTTGACAATAGGAAAGTATCGAAAAAGCTTGAAATTGAACGAAAAACGTGTCTGTTCTTTGAAAATATGTGTGGATAGATTGGCTGAATCCCTTGTCCATCTGCCACGGAACGGTGTCCTCCCTTTTTCTTATCCAGACAGAGGGGGGTGGGTGGGGGGACAGGTGTGAATCCTCAAGCAGAAAAGAACCAAATTGACCGTGAACATCAAGTGAGGCAGAAAGAAGGAAAAGAAGAGGGCTCACGACGGATCCATTACTCACACACGACTCGCCCACTCTTCTTTTTGTTCACCAACGAAAAATAAATACGCCATTTGTACACGGTAGCTTTGGCCTGTTCTCCAGTCGGCTGCTACACAGTCTCGAAAACTTTGGCAGTAGATCATCAGGAATTTTTCAATCAACACCCTGCCAACCCATCCTTTTCGCTTCAAGCTTGACACGTTTCGTTTCTTCTTTTTCAGAAAGGACATCCAGCTGGGACTTGGCACACTGATTAAGGCGACCGATGGCCTCCCGCGATACGAAAACAGGATGGAAAGTAATTTTAAAAGCTTTGTGTGTCTTTTCCTTGGTCATTATGAGGGGCGGTTACACCCAACACCAACAGGAGTCATCCACAAATTTCGTCATTGGAAAGAATTGGACAACCGGAACTACCGCGCGTGGTCAAACTTCTTATTTTTCCAAACAAAAAAAAAAAATAAGCGTGATGTGTCCCCCTACACCCAAAAACGATACAGTTGTTTTTCTACCTCCCCTGGTCAATGGTAGACCTCCTCCACAACTGGACCCCCGGAAGACAGCAAAAAAAAAAAAAGGGAGCAATAAAAAGAAGGTCATAAGGATCAAGTCTCCTTGTTGCACAGGTCCCCCCTCAAAGAAAGAAACAACCTTAAAAATCAATAAAGAAAAATTGTTTAAAAAAAAGGCTGTTGTATCGTCGATGTATGCCCTTATTTAAGTGAGAGAGATCTGGTTGCTGTATGTGTCGTTGATTTTCTTTTAGTGAGGGATCCAAAAAGGAACACGCATTCCTTTCAAGGTTTTTTTTTTTTCTTTTTCGAAAAGAGGAGGGAGACGTTTTTACAACCTGGATATTGTCGTGTGTGTTCGGGGCGGAGGGAGAAGAAGAAAAGGTCCAAAGATCCAAGAAACAAGGCAGTCGTCACACACGCCAAAAGACATAAATCCCTCCCAAAGTCTGTCGACCAACAACCCGACTGTGACAGAGGCACTGACTCTCTTTTTCTCCGTGGAATGTCACGTGGACACAGCAGACCGAAAATACAACGAGATAAGGAGATGGATGTGTCTCTCTTTTTTCTTTTTTTTTTTTAACCAAGAAGACGTTTTTGTTTTGTTTCTTCTTGAAGGCGGCATCGATAATCGTAAATTTACAGGAAAAGACCCACACACAACACCAAACAAAAAAAAAGTTTTTTTTTTCTTTTCTTCATCAATCGATCGTTCCTTATCATTTCCGTTCAGACGAAAAAGAAATCGAAAAAAAAAAAAAAAAAAGAGTTATTGGACTGGCATCGATGAAATATCCCCCCACATTTGATACAACCATCCGAGTTCCAGCGATTCGGGATTTGTTTGGCGGGGGGAAATGCTCGCTATCTGAAAACAAAGTCTTGTTTTTTTCTCTACCAATGTCGTAAAAAGTTGTTGGAATAGAAACCACAATTTTTATTGGGAGAGTTGAATATTAAGGAGACATGCCTAAAAAAGGAGGGTAATTAAAAGGGATTTCTTCTTTTAAAAGCGATTTCTATTGAGCCAATCAATGGAGGCTGGTTGGGTATTTCAATTTTGGGTGAGCCGAAAGAGAGAGAGAGAGAGAGAGAGAGGCTGTGTGGAACAATGACAAAAGAAACTTTTGAGAGAACAAGAAGAGACGTAAAGTCTCCTATTAGATATAGAGCTCATTAAGAGAGAAAAGTTTGAGATGGGGTGAGACACACACACAGAGGATCGTCGTTGACAAACTATTGTGCTGGAGCCGAATAGAAGCTTAGAGCTACGGATATGGAAGTTGGGGTGTGTGTGTATAAAGGGCGAGTGAGAGAAGTCGAAATATATTTTTTAAAAAACTTACCGGCGGGAGCACGAGCTTGAGCCGTCAGACTTAGGCAGACAATCAAAGTCCAGACGAATAATAATATCGACGAGGATGATGAAAACCACCAACCACAGCGAGACAAGAGCGCCATGACGTTCTCTTTCTTGTCTCCTTCCCCTCGTCAAATCAAATAATCCTTCCTGTAACAGAGAGAAAATATACGTTAATAATACGCCGTGATGGACAACAACAACAACAACAAAATCATCTTTTTGTTCAAACATTTTCGAAACTAATTGCATAGGGAGGCCTAGTTCATCTTTTCAAACACATAAATAAAAGCTCTGCTGATTAGTAGTTTGTGTGTATGTGTTTTCTCTTTTGTTGGGACCAAATGTCGTTCAAATACACCGAAACTGTAAAAATGTTCCTCTTTTCCTTTTTTTTATTGGCTTTTCTCTTAGCCCTTTCTTTCGCTCTTAAAAAACCGGAGAGCATTAAACAGACAAAGCGTCGTAAAAAAACGTGAAAGAAGAAAAACCCTCAAAGTATAGTCATCATCACGAACGGTGGTGGTTGATGGAGGAAGAAGAGAAAAAACACCCGCAAAACATTTTACGGAAGAGAGTAAAAATAATTGAATGGACAGGAAAGATCCAATCAACTTTTTGTTTTGTGTTTTTCTTTACCCCCACTCAAAAAATATATTTTCGTTTTCAAGGGGGGGGGGGGGTGGAAAAAGCCAGAAAATTAAGAACATTGGGGTGAGAAGCCAAATTGAGGTTGAAAGAAAAGATGATTTTCTTCTACCAAAAGCGGTGACTGAAGAGACTACGAGGTTTGTAATTACTGAACTGCCACTCCCCCATTCGTCTCTCACGAAAACACAATTTTTTTTTCTTCTTGGCTGTTAAAATCATTTTGTGACGTTCCACGTTGTTGTTTTTTTCGACAAAGTGATGACGAATCCAAAAGTGTCAAAAACCTTAAGGGCGTCCGAAATGGCATCGCCGCTTCGAGAGTTTTTTTTTTTTTTGTTAAATCAGGAATTTGTTATGTTTATTCAAATTTCTTGCCGACCAGCTGGCTCATAAAACATATATTTTCCAGAGAAAATAAAACGGTCCAAAAAAAGAAGGAGAAACAAAACCAAAGTCATTGGCCAATGCAAATTGGGTGTCCAAGTCAAAGTTGTTGTGTGTGTGATACTATGTACTACCAGTTGATCATCATCGATCAAAATATATGATAAAAGGGCGGCAATGTCGGCACGGCCAACCCATTTTCTCAAACATTTTTTGATGATTCACAAAAGAAAAAGATTTTTTGTTGTTGTTGTTACCTGCCGAGTCCAGTGTCGATGACGATGACTTTGTTTTCCAGTCAAGATTTGTTTCTTTTTTAGGTTTAGATCTTTTTTTTGGAATGTGATCGAAGAAGTGGAGGAAAAAAAGGAGAAAAAAAAATCACCACTGCATTTTCGAGTGATTCTTTTTAATCCACTTCTCTGTTTTTCCTCGTGAAACAAATATATATATTTTTTTTTCAAGTCTCTTTGTGTTTCGTTTTCGGTTTAATCCTTCAACGGCTGGAGTAACACACACGCACCAAACACACTCACCACACGCACTTGTTGAGAAGAAGAATTCTTTCTTCCACTTCTTTTTTATCTTTCGCCCTCTCGGCTCGAGAAGGAAAGAACAAACCCTCGGGCCGCGTTCTCTCAAACACCACAGCTCTAACCAACAATGGCGTCCGTTTCTTTTCCTCGTTTGTGTTTCTTTCTCACTTCACAAACTCGTCGTCTTTCCTTGGCTAAAACTAATTCGAAACTCTAAAACGTTTCTCTCTCTCTCTGATTTTACACACGTCGATGATTTGAAATTTACTTTTTCAGATGCGAAAACTTTAGAGGTTAGGTGGCGCGCGTCGGCTTCGACGGGGGAAAAAAAACACACACACTACGAACCACACGAAACTTTTTTTTTTGCGGGGGAAAATGGAACGGGAGAGCAACGCGGAGCTCCTGCACCGTTGACGTCCGACTGGAAACTGAAGGGCGTACTGGCAAAGCCGGGGAGAACCAAGCAAGTGGCCCCTTTCTCTCTCTCCCTCCCCCCCTTAAGCCCACAGGCAAGAAGCAAAGAGCTTTTCCAAAATGGCCGCGAACCGCTTCTCTCTGTCCGCCGTCAAATCCAATCCAATCCGCTAGTTGCCTACGGGCAGTCTTGTCCAAGCATGTAGACCGATTTTTGTTTTTTTCCTTTTCGTTTGCAGGGGTA
The DNA here is from genome assembly GCF_020631705.1 of Daphnia magna. Lineage (NCBI taxonomy): Eukaryota > Metazoa > Arthropoda > Branchiopoda > Diplostraca > Daphniidae > Daphnia > Daphnia magna. The sequence continues at coordinate 1,280,814 of NC_059187.1, forward strand.
GATGAAACAAACAAAATTCAAGCAAGAATTTAAACCAAAAAAAAAAAATAAAAATACATTTTTCGTGATGACGTTCGTGTCGACGACATTTTTGTGTTCCTTTCTTCGTGTGTTCGAGATTGGGCAATCGTCCAAGGTAAACTTCTTCAATTGTTGAATGACTGCATTGTTCGACATCTTTTTTCTTTCGATCGTCGTGTCCAACGCAGACGAGCATTTACCAATTTACGCGGCCATTAAAAGCGAATTGTCGCCAAAAACGTTGCAAAAGAAGTGCGAAATCATCTCGATGCATCGTAAATCGGCAACGTAATTCTCGTGTGTGTCAACGACCAAAATAAACTGTCGAGAGAAATCACGATTACCAGCAATGAAACACATTTCGTCACTGTCTGTACCGGGTACTTTTAGTCTACGTTTGGTACTACACAAAGGGAAATGCAGACGACAGAAACAACTCGAAATGTTCGAAATCTGATGGTATCGAGAAAACAAACCGATGGTGAAATCGTGACCCGTTGCGACATTGATGAAAAACGAAAAATGTTTGATAGTCATCTATTTATTTTGCGTGCAAGAGAATCGTGGAATTGATCCACCAGAGGGACCGCACCCAATTAAGTATTTCAAGTCACCAAATCCCAAGACAAACGAAAATGATTTGCTCACAAATTTAACGTCATTTACAGAGGGGAAAAAAAAAGAAGAGAGACTGATCGATTCGACACACACACACTCTTTGGCACTCAATAGAAGAAAAAGAAGTCTGCATTGTGTGATTGAGGCAAAAGAAGAAAAAAAAAGGGCACGACGAATTCAGACAAACGTGACGCGTGTGTGTCGTTGAGAAAAGATTTTCTCGTGGTCGGATGCATCGTCAGCTGAAATCGAAAATGCTTTTTGAAAAGAGCCTCTATTCATCACCAAGTGGATATAGATGTACAAGAGCTTTACTGCTGCCTCTGACTGCCATTGTTTTACACGCAACTCGGTCAAGTACGATGATGAGTGTGTTCTAAAAAGGCGTAGCTGCAGAGTAGTAAGTAATCATCAGAAACTTTTGGCGTACGGAGTCGTAAGTAGGACAATGAGCAGGAGTACTAGGGTTGCACACAATTCTTCTTCTATTTTTTCATTCTTTTCGCATTCGTGAAACTATATAGTGATTAGACAGAACAAAACGCAGTCTGTCTCTCAAAATCGATAGCTTATTCATTAACATCTGGCAACCATGATTGAAATGTTACCAGCTAATAAATAAATGACGGCAGATTCATCAGCGTGTTCACAATTTTGAAATGCGCGTATATAGGTCTATTATTATCGAATATAACCAATCGATAAATGTATACAGCACGTATTGCTTCTGCTGCTGCTGCGCAATTGCCTCTTACCACACACACACACATCTCTGGCTAGTGTATTCGTACTGGATCGATACAAACATCAGCGTGAAAATGAGAAGCAATACACACACACACACACATGAAAGTTGGCCTGAAGCACTAGCACCCAAAAGCATCGTGATGGCAATCATTGGGTGTTGACGGGGAAAAGGGGTGGCCGACGGCTATACGAACGACGTCCCTGTTTTTTTGTTTTTTTTTTATTATTATTCTCTTCGTTCAAATATTTGTCCAAACGACGTTGCCATCCTCCCCACCTAAAGGGACCCTTTCTTTTCACGTAGCCCAAAAGGCTTTCCCAATGTGTGTGTGTGTGTGTAACCCCTCATCCTATGTACATAGTTATTCACATTCGAAAAGAGAAATACAATTTTTGTGTGGACAAGAAAGTATCCTCCTGTTGCTGACACACACTGTTTGATTCTTTCCACACACACACACACACAAGAATCTGATTGATTGAATTTTGTTATCAATCTTGAATCGTTTTTTTTTTGGGCCGTCCTAATCGTTCAATGTCTACAATGTCCAGGTATTCCTTTTTTTAGTCAGAAGGGGGAAGCAAAACTCAGTGATTACATCAAAATGGCCGCTTTTTGTGTGTGTGTGTGTCTGTCAAAACGAATAGAGAGACTGTGTGTCATTTATACCTTTGAGCAGATGGTGTTTAAGAAAATTTAGCTCCTGGGCAACATTTCCGCACGCAGTCATTTATATTTATTATTTATGTATTTTTTTTTTAAAAAGGGGACTAGGAGGGAAAAAAAAACAGCGACGAAGACTTAATGATATGTACATCACCCGCTTGATGGTAATAATGTCTTGTGTGTTGATGATGACCGGCACCTGAAGGTAAGATACGCAACAACAGCAGGCGCCCAGTGAAAGAAAGAGAACAAAAAAAAGTCGGTGATTAGGTCTTGCTTTTACAATTCGACATTACTCACTCGAGCCACACAGCTGATGATTGATCTTTTCTCAGGTGTAATATAACGAATTCAGCTGAAAGAATAAAGGGGAAAAAAAAAACAACTAAAAGTTGCACCACCTGATGGAAAAAAAATGGCCGTTCGTGCAGACCGCCAAAAATCGTGAGTTGTCCGACTACCGCTGTTCCACCCCCCTTCTCTGTGTAATTTCATGACGATGATAAGAGCAACCACAATGCCACTCAGTGTTCACTGTCGCCTCGATTTAAATGAATCGCTGGATTCTCAGGAAAGTGAAATAACCGCGGTCTAATCAATTCATCGGGGTTTCTATATAGATGCAAAAAATAAGATTACGCCCAGGTCGTCACGAATTGCAGGGACAAATTTTCGTTCATCTAAAAAAGGACACATGTCCCGTTTCGGGATTTTTTATTTGATTTTTTTTTCTATTGTCAAACTATTTATTTTACATGTTAAACATGGGGGGGAAACGAGTTTGCCAGTGTGATAACCAGTCGCCACTGACCACAGTGTTGTCATTTTCTCGTATAGTCTCTGCCGAACTAACGAATTAAAAATGACATTGTGTTAGCAATAAAGGAAGCACAGGTGCATTTGTAAATCAGTCGGCAATAGCATGTTCATTTTTCTTGGCGAACTGGTTTTTTTCTTTTCTGAGACATTACTAACAAAAAACGAAACCCGTTGTGCCGATAAGCAGAGTGATCGATGGCGAGGATGTTGACCGCTAAACAGACAAGTAAAAAAAATAAAAAATTGTCCCGAACAAAATTTGCCCCACATCGACTGGTTTTCATGTTTTTCGTGATCAGCGGAGCGAGTTGGAAATAATTGGCAAAAAAAAAAAAGATTTTCTCCATTTTTTTTTTTGTTCCATCAGACATCGATGACTCGCTAAGAGAAAAATGATGGAAAAGTTCTTTTTTGTCCGTGCAAATGGCACTTTGAAAGGCAGAAAGAAATGATTTACGATTGCGGTGGGGAACAAAAGAGTTGTGGAAACGGTCGAAGGAGGAGTCTGAGAGAACAAATTATCCGCAAAAATCCAGAATGCTAACACACACACACACACACACAAAACCGCCATATCCTTTGCGGAAAGCCGTTTGTTTGGGACACGGAGGTCAATCCCTTTTTTTTCTTCTTCTTCTTCTTCAAAATAAAATAGGGGGTTGTTGAAAAAATATTCGATTTTCAAGTCGCATACGTTGTGTGTGTGTGTGTACATGTTCAAGCGCCGTAGACATATCAATACATACAGCTGCTGCTCGAGGATCAAAGGTGTGGTGGCTAACAATTTGAAAAAGAAAATATAAAAAAAAGGGGGAGGTATTTGAATGACCTCTACCTACTCCGCCTTCACCTGGACTGTGATAATATACCGGTCATTTTATTTTTTTTTTATTTTGAAATGTACATTCGTATCGGTTTGTGTGTGTTTCGAAACCGACGACTCCACCCCGATGTCTTGATCCAACTCGCCCCCCAAAAATAAAGTAAAACTAAATTTCAAAAAAAAAAAAATCAGATGTAAAGCAATATCCGTGAAAATGACTCAATCCAGTCGTTGGTCTTTTTTGTTATTGTGATTATCATTCAATTAGTGAAGAAACGGTGTGGGTCTTTTTGAAAATGGGGGGCGCCTTCTGTCTTCACTTTTCAAATTGTGATTGGATTTTGTAATAGATGCGGGCGCGCAGATGTTGCATCGTGCGAGATGCTGGCACACACATAGCTGAAATAATCCTTTTACAAAATAATAAGACGTCCTTCTTCACGAATCTCATTTTAATACTTTGATAGAGAGGCGGTGCATGCGAAGCAGACGGATGCACATTATTTATTAGAATGGACCCCCTTTCTTTTAATGTTTCTCTTTTCATCAGGTGACGTGCACAGCTGCTGCAATTTACCTCACACTTCAACTTTGATTTGATTTGAAAAACAAAAACAAAACAAAAAAAAGGGTATAACTTTCCACTGGGCGGGACGAATGCAAAAATGTTTAACAACGTGACTCGCGTTACGTCAGGATCTCATTACAACTAAGTATACTATGTACACATCAGACACACACGTATAGGAGTTGAAAACACAACGCAAAAAATAAAAAAAAAAGGGAAGCCTTACAATCATATGTTTCATAAAGCGACAAAGACGACTAGAAATGTAATAACGTACGCGATGAGTCGAACGCACACAACAAACGTGCACACCCAACCAATTTGTTGAGCAAAATACAAAAAAAAGGTTTTGTTTTTCTCGATTCTGGGGCCTTTTTCCCGTACAATCAGATCACCGTCTAATGGATCCCAATGGGTTATATATACACCACTACGATCTATACACATAAAAGATCAAACTAGGCACTCCAAACTTGCCTTATGGAAAAGTTTTGATTTGTTTTCTCGGGATTGAAAAGTTGATCTTATTCAAACAGAAAGGGTTCATTGGCGTAAATCATCGAGTATCGACATTTAAACGAAATGAACCGTAATAATCGTTGTAGACTAAGAGACTCTGATAGATGTCTATAATCCGGTTCAAAAGAGAGAAATTTTAAAAAATTAAGTAAATAATAATTTCAAAAAAGGGAATAAGGGAGGGCGATCTTTACTTGGAAAAGGGCGCTAATGGTTTCCGGATGTTTTTCTCTTTCCGCACATCTCGAAAATCTTTTTTTTTTTTAAACCCTGAAAAAAAAAAAGTGTGGGAAATGTGCAACTACTAGAAAGATCAAGTAAAGGAGAGAGGGTGAGTTAATGACTTCAAAAAAAAAAATAAAGAAAAAAAGGAGTAGACGTTAAGCGAAATGGGACTCTTGTGTACAAGATTCAGCACATTTGTTTTCTGCAGACTTCGTTCGTACACCATGTTAATAGAATTGGGAGGGATGTGTGCAACTACTCGACCTTATTTTCAACTCTTTATAGTTTTACCTGTCTGGATAGGAGGGTTGGAGGAGAACAAGAGTAAAAGGGACCCCGCCCTATTTTTTTAATGACATTCAAGCTATCAAACATCCATTTTTTTTTCTAGCAAAGAAGAGGGGGGGTTTGCAGTTACCTTTTTTTTTTTTTTCTTGAGAGAAAATGGCCAATAATGAGAGAGCACGAGCGACGGCGTATCGAATAACTCAATCGATATCCATGACAGACGCTAAACAAGGACAAGAGAACGAAGGGTCACAGCACTTTGATAGCTTCCAGCGTCTATGTTAGCAATAGCTTTTAACTTGACGCGTATAGATAATTGGTAATTGGAGAATAGATCATGCACGTAGTACAACCCCCCTCCTACAGACACATATCGAGCGTGATATCATCTTTATTAAAAGCTATCGCAATACTATCAGAGTTTCATGTTCACCTTTTCTTTTTCTAAACACTTTTGTTTTTATTTTTCTGGCTGTAAAAATTTCAGAAGCCCCCCCCTTCCCCGTTTCTTTAACGTTCACCTAACAACCAGTAGCCGTACATCGTCAAGGGGAAAGGGTTTCATCATTGAGCTCCGGTTCATCACCAGCCGGTGTCTCTCTCTCTCTTGTGTACTCGTATTATATATCATCTCTGTGTCCAGGCCTTGTTACGTAGAAACCCGTTGATGCGTTGACACACGCACCAGTCCCTTATTATTTCGTTTTTCTATCTATTTTTTTTTAAACAAATGATACCAACGGCTTTTCGATATTACCGTACACACGATCGAACGGTTTCGTATACGCGTAACGGGAGCCATTTGTCCTATTTCGAAACAAACAAAAACATTAGTCAGCAGGGCAACGTAAATGACGTTGAATCATGTCGGTGTCCCTGAATGATGCTGACAAAGATAATGGCAGCCGATTAAGCGCATAGTGCGATTTTTCGTACGAAATGTTTCATTGTTGCGCAGTTACCACGGGGATTAGTCGTCGAGCTTTTCAAAAATAAATATATATAAAAGAAAAAAAAGCCTTTTCGAAAGGTTTTCTTTCTTTTTATAAATAAATAAAAAGAATGATCGCAATGCGTTAGGCGCGCAAGCAATTTACTGTCGACGAATCGTGTCCGACCCTCTTGTGAAATGTGTCCATGTTTTTCTTTGGAAACAGACCGTCCCTGAGGAAGAGTGTCGGCTTCATTGCGTTAGACGTTTGTCGCAACACAACAATAACGAAAACAAAACAAAAATCTCTCGTACACTTTCACACATTCAACCTGTGCTGCTTGTTTTTCGTTTCCACAGACTGAGCTGGAGGAATGTTGTTTTTTTCGCATTTTCGGCGTATCAATGACATGACGCAATAGATGGCCACAGAGATCCTTGAATTTTTGTCCTTTGTTTTATTTTTTTTTTTTTTGAAGGAATTGCAGGTTGGTCAAAACTGGCCAGGAATGCCGAGAAAATGTTTGTCATTTGCCTATCGAACAATCAAGGATATCCTGCCACATTTCGATGGACATTCGGACTAGATGCATCAGAAACGGGAGTGGGGGACCCATCGTGAATGTGAAGAGTCAGCCCATTGGAATCTCGGTGTAACATTTGAAGGAAACGCAGTCGGAAATGGCCCTGCTATAAATACGTTTGCCACTATATAAGACGGTTATGATAAAGCTGATGAATAGTTTTAACGACCCCTGTCACCACTACGCCGAGCAGTGTAGACGTCCAGCTGTTCTCTGCGTGTCTGTTGTCGTTGTTTTTTTCTCCGTTTTGGAGAACAGACAGAAACGGCTGAAGAAGAAGAAAAAGATTTTAGTTTTTTTTTGTTTTCTTCTCACATGAACGCGCGTTACACAAGCTCCTGTTATATTATTAGCTTGCGGTAATTGGAACAGGAAACGAACCGCGCTCATCAACAGTCGTCTTTTTTTTCAAAAAAGAGGGGGGTTTGTGTATGAAAGAATGAAGGGGGGGACGATTGGAAGAGCAACCCCTTTTATCTTCAAAACTATTTGTGCATAGCCTGTGATTATAGAGACTGGGAAAAATAAAAAAATGTCCAAGAGGGTCCTACTAAATAGCTTTGGAAAGAGGGAAAGACGAGTCAACCTGGGATTTTCAATAAGTTCTCATTAGCTGGTAAGTGGCATACAGTTGAAGCTTAAGCTTCACCTTTTAGTTTTCCAATTTTTTGGAAGGATAAATAGGCCGTCAGGACGACGTGCCTTCCGTTTTTCGAGTCTATCAAGAGGAAATTGGATATTTAAAGATTGGCGCTCAAAATAACTGTCAAAAATGGAAGCGAGTTTCTCTCTATTGTTCATCATTTAGCGATTGAATTTCCTGAAGAAAGAAGAAGAAATTGGGTGCGTAGTTGAATAAAAGAGAAGAGAAATGGTGCCATTTATCAAGTTTCCTTTGATTATTAATGGGTCCACTATTTTATTCGACGCTGGTAGTCTCATCAATAATAGAAGAAAATATTATTGCGCTGCAGCGCAGAGAACATAACAATTGTTCCTCCCAAAACAAAACCAACGTTGAATGATTTTTAAAAAATGCTGTTTTTATTTCCTCAAATTGGAAGGGACATAAAACAAAAAATAGTAAATAATAAGAAAAAAATAAAAACAATAAAAGATGATGGCGTTATACAATGTCAATAATGGAAAGACGATGCTGGAGGGGGGGACCCAATTTCTCGATGTTTATCTGCGTCTGCATGAAACGACCAAGACAGAAACGGAACAAAAAGCTGCGATCATATCCAGGGCGCGCTCGACATTTTTATAGACACACAATGATACGTGATTGTTGTGGACTCGGGTGTCTTTCGAGGAAACGCATTTCAGAAAATCAAAATATGAAGCGGCCACGACATCGGGTAGGAAACGTCCGCTGCCCTGTATACGCAAAAGGGACACGAAACAGAAAAAAAAAGCCCCAAAAAGAAAAAGGAAAATGAAATGAAATAAAATAAAGAGATGTCGACTTGGGCACAAACAAGCGAGGACGGCTTGTATCAAGTCGAATAGATTGAGATCTGAATGCGATTCATCTCTGTCCTACTCGCTTGCCCTTATTTTTTCATTTGATTTTATTCTTTCGAATTCATTCCGTGTCTCCATGTCGTGTTCTCTCTTTTTCTTTTTTTCTTAGTTTTATTTCTGTACAACTTGCGCCCTTTTCCTGCACGTAGGTAGGAAAAAAAGAAAAAGAAAACGACTCGTTTTCTCTTCTTTCAAGACAATAGACGACGATTCTCAAATCCAATTTTTTAAAACACAGTTTGTTTTTTTATTGTAATAAAATTATGAAGATAAATATTTAAAAAAAAAAAAGAGGGGAAAAAAAAACGAAGATGACGTGGTCGACAATCAGTGTATCACACAGGTGGACCGCAGAATATATTTTTAAAAAAAGGGACACCCACACACCTGTTCGTTTTGAAAGAAACGTTCCTTTAGACTAGAAAATAAAGGGTTTACGACCAAAGCTAATTGTGACGATTTGTTCGCATTTTTTTTTGTTTTGTTACAGGCAGAAGAAGAAAAAAAAGAGTGGGGCATATCATTTGACTCTAAAAAAAAACAACATTTGAAATATAAAAGAAGAGGAATTTTAGATTTAAAAGAGAACGGAAAAATTGTAGGGTCAAATATGTGTTTTAATTGCAGAGAAACTTGGAGCAGAGCCCCTTCTCTTTAGCTGCCGTTTAATGGTTGAAGATTACACACGCCTATGGTGCGGCGCTCTTATTTCTTCTGAAAGAGTCCACCTCCCCACTCCCTTGAAGAAAGAGAAAGAAAAAAAAAAAACGGTTCTTTGGAATAATAATTCTCACGAGTCACGAAAGACCGATAAAAGAAAAGAATTTGAGCAACGTTGCCACGATTCACGTATAGTTATTTAAAGCGCAATGAAATTCATTATTCGCAGCTGATAAATTACGTGGGCCTTCCATCATGAGACAAGCAGCCCTTCATAAAATTCATTCATCAGCTACTGGATTTTCTTTTGTTTTTTTCAAGTTTTTTTTTTTTTTGGGGTCTATTTTTTTTCGGGGTTTAGAGAAATGAAAGAATTTATTTATTTATTTTTTTCCATTTCTATTTCACCGAGTTTATCAATGTCTACTGGCCCTTTTTGTTGTTGTTCCTATCGCAGGAAGAAGAAAAGAAAAAACAAAATATTACGTCCCCCCTATTTATCTGCCTCGATAAGGAGGTAAAGTCATTTGAATACGTCACCGTGATCAAGTGTCTTTGGCCTCGTCCGTCCGCCCGTCTTGTTTTCCGTTTTGTCCCGGCCTGTAGATGTACACAATAAAAAGGCACGACGACGACGACGACGACGACGACCATCATTCCGTGATTAATAGTTACGAAAATTTGGGTCCTATTGTGTTTGGCTTTTCTCTTTTTCTCGGCAATCGCGGCATATAAATAATTTCTTCCCCCTCTTAACCATTTTATTTGTCTGTGTGTGTGTGTGTGTGTTAAAAGAGAGAAAGAGAGAGAAAAGAATGGGAAAGAGTCGGGTTCCTTTTTGGATAGTCGGTCGGTTTTCTGTGTCTAGCGGGAATTTCAACTGGGCATGGAACGATGGCAAGAAACTGATTGTGTTTCAAGCCGAGAGCCGTTTGTCCGGTCGTTTTGTTTTTATACACGTCACGTCATCTTCTATGTTAATCCAGTCAGGTCCAGTAACAACAGGAGCACCAAGCGGGAGCAGCAGCTGCGGCGGCATCTCTCCTCTCTCTTTTTTCTTTCATCTCACATTCCTTTATATCATTCCACTTCCATAGCGATACCTCACAGGTGTACCATCATATTATTTTACACATTTTCCCTTTTTTCTTTTTTTTTTAATTAGAAAAACGCGCTAAAATCAAAGGTCCGTCGCATGGCAGCAAGAAAACATTAGGCCGTCTAATCTTATAGCCCCAGTGTCTGCAGTCATCCCGAAGATCCCGAAAAAAAAAGATGTTTCTCAGAAAGCTGAAAGGGAATTAAAAAAACAAAGAATAAGCCCGTCTTTCGTGTCGGCGGCGAGAAACTTGATGATGGCCATATCAAACGAATCTTGTGTTTTCCCCCTCTTGCCATAGATATAAAGGCATCTGTCAAATTGAATTAAGGCATTCTTCCCGCCCTTGGATATGTCATATCCCAATTTTTTGGGGTGGCAAAGAGGTTCGATAATCATTACAATCCACATTGATTTTAGACGAATCATGTCCTATTTCTTTTCGTTATTTTGTGTGTGTGTGTGTGTAAAACTTGAACTAAAAAAAACCTCAACAACAACAGCGAAAATATGAGCCTTACAAAAATACCAATAACATTCAAAACATGGATGGCATCGATCCTATTCTTTGTGTATATCGAATGAGACGATGCTGCAGCCATGACGACCGTTCTCCAAACCCAAAAAAAATCGCTGCTATCGATTTTGGTACAACAACATACGTGCAAGGACGAAAAGTGCGCATTTGACTCTTGTGCCTAAACACATACGAAAATTGAACGACACTGAAAGTGTAGTCTGAAAAAAAGAAAATGTGTTGGAAATTCAAATGCCTGGCCAGTTGTTCAGGGGCTAACCGAAAAATGCAAAGAAAGAAGAAGAGCTCTGTACAAGTCTAGATCGCACGTCCGTTACACAAGGGCCTACTCAACCGACAGAGAGGTGTAAAAACAAACGGACGAGGGTTTTATTATTCCTTTTTTCTTTTCCATATTGGAACAGATGCATTTTCTTTCCCCTATTCACTAAGACATCGATTCACATTTTCGAGTTTCTTTGTCCGTGACGATTTGAATCAAGTAGAATAAAGAAGCCAAACAGATTGCTCTCGATTCACGTTCACACACAAGTGGGACTGAATGTCAAGCTCAAGGTTGATGTCTCGTACACGAAAAACTGGTTTTTTTTAACCAATTCTCGTTAAATTGCAATGGACAAATCAATTTCTTTGAAAGAATTAAAAGAAAAATTTCGAAGGAAAAAAAGATCGGATCCCACATCTTTTTTTGATTAAACTTGCAATAAAGAGAAAGCGACTCCCGCTGCTGTTCCAGTCGGTAGGAGCTTCTGCATATCATCTTTTTTTTTTTATATATATGTTACCGAAAAAGAAAAAAGAAGATGATCAAGAATCTTGTCTTCTTCCAACCAGCGTGAAAAGCATCGACCATTTTTGCCCGTCCGACTGGAATTCTACCGACATTATCTTCTTCTACCTCTCTCCATTTTTATAGACGCCCCTTCGCTTTCCACTTGAATTCAACAACATCATTTCCAATGGGGAGGAAACAAAAAAAAAGAAAAGGTCAAGCCCAATATCCCTCGTTTTTTATTCGACTTTTCCCATCTTCAATTGAAAACAAAAAGAATCGAATAGATCCACGCCTTCCTTTATGAGATCCTCTGTACACGGTGTAGATAAAAATGCAGACTCCAAATGTGCACTGTACAAGTGGTGAGTTGTGTGTCTACATCATTCAACGGCACGTACACACGGAGTCAGTGTGTAAATGTGTGTTTTTTTTTTTACAAACTACACTATCTATACAAAAAAAAAAATGCATTTTTAGAATTCCCAGCTTGGACTTGCTGCTTCCCTACTGTCCTTTTTTTCTTTCAGAGACATGTATCAACAACACACACACACACACAAAATAAAGTACATTCAAAGTTCATTGGTCTAGAAAGTAAAGAAAAAAAAAAATATGGGCTATTGTAATGGAAAAAAAAAAAAAGTCCGGGTCCTCTACCAACAATAGAACACATCCCCCTAAAAAAAAAAACTCGATATATATTTTATGAAATGACTTTTATGGCAATTCCGTTCTTCTTTTTTTTTTTCCGGGGCGGTAGGGTGACTTTTATTTTTATTTTTTTGAAGAGAGCACCACACACATCCCAAGTTGGAGCCGCTTGCCACGGCCCATTTCCCATTTTCATCCGGGAAACAAACTTTTTTTTTTTTTTTTTTTCTTAAGGCTTCGTATACTCTGGGGCAGGGCGCACTGAAGCGCATCCGGCCGCTGGCTCTAACCAAAATGTGAGAGAGAGAGAGGGCAGATAATGCATCCAACACACACACACACACATAAAGGAAAATAAAAATAGCAAACACGGATGATATATAAAGTTGCTCCTCCCTTTTGAAAAAAAAAAAACGAAAAAATCCATAAATTATGCCAAGGTTAGTTAGTTAGTTTTTTTTGTGAAACGCAACTAGACAGCAGGGGTGGGCCTTTTTTTTATTTTTATTGTAAGTTTCATGATTACTTGATTTGCTTGCTGATTCGCATTTGATTGGACCATGGGGGCCTCGGGGCTGCTACTTGATAATGCACTAACAAATGCAATACACATAAGAGCATTGTGTGTCCTTTCTCTCTTATGATTGTACAACATCTAAACTTCTCTTCTTGTTTTTTTTTTGTGTTTTGCCCAACGGTTTTTTGTTTTTGTTTTATTTCGTTGGTCGTGTGCTGTGCGCTGCAACTAAATTGGTTTCACCTAATTACGCGAGTACCTCATCTAATCATTTTTTTTTTTTCTTTCTGTTTCTACTAGCCCTTTGGGTACGAAACTTGAAATGCTCTTACGTAAAAGCTCATTCATCGCCTCGAGTCATCTGCCGCAGCCAAATATATTTCATGTGTCTACGAGACGCGCTATTTATTGTTGATTGATTTCCAATGTTTTATGACAGAGGAAATTAGGACGATATGTACGATGCGTTGCAAGGCCCGAGAGCCTAGCAATTGGGCATAGCGATGAGAGCCGAAAAGATGGCCCCCCCCTCACCTCTTCAAGATCCAACAGTTTTTCTTTGTAAAGGAATGGCATCCATTAGATCAAAGGCAAAAAGCGAATGGAATGCTTGTTACAACATGGGGGTATTTCAGCAGATTGGCTTTCAGACTTCAACCCCCCACCTCCCTTGCCTTTAAAAAAAGAAAAAAGAAAAAAGTCTTTTGATGACAGTTGATACAGATCGGTAGACGGAGGCCTCCCAAATTCTTTTTTTTTCTACTTCTTTTAGGCCAACAGATAAGACATAGTCCATTTCCTTTTATTTTATTTTTTGATGGAAAAAGGGAAGTTAACATTTCAAATTTCTTTTGTGACAGGATGCCCTGATTTTCATAATCCTCTCTGCCATCGCGTCTCTGTAGATAAAGCCCCAAAAAAAACAAAGTCAATCTTTGGCAATGATGATGATGTGTGTCAATCTCCCTAGTTTTTCATGATAAGCCGTCTGGTAGCCAGCGAGGTACACAGATGAGTTAGCTATTAGTGTTATTGGCCATTTTGGCCCCCACTCGGGCGGGCTCATTAAGCTCCCTTTTTTTTCTCTCTTTCGAAAAGAATGCCAAAGCAAAACAAAAGAACGTCTCGTCCCACACAACAACAACAACAAAAAAACCTCAAAACTAAGAGGCACCACAACAACAAGGAGGACTTGCCTTTAAGTGCACAACAACAGGACAATTCAAACACAATTTCTCTCTATGTGTGTGTGTGTGTGTGTGTGTGTGAAGACTATAGCAGACATGAACAAGTCAGTTAGGGCCAGTTATAAGAGATGTACACCCAAACAAAAAAGCCAAAAAGCTTAAGTGGCTACCTTTGTTTTGTCAGGGAGTCGAGCCTGCCTAGTTTGTTATCAAATCAGACATCACAAGACAAAGATTTAAAGAATAGTCTCAAGCTTTAGTCAAACAGACTCCCCCCCCCCCAAAAAAAAAGACCTTTGCCAATTGAAAGCCCCAAAAGGTAAGAGCGACAAACACAGAAAACGAAGGTCTATTGGGTGGAGTTATTCCAGCAAGTCGTCCCCTACCACAGACACACACACACAAAACGAATAAGCTTATCTTTTTACAGTCCTTATGGGACCAAACGAACTGAGCCGGGTCGTCAACTCTATCGATAGCCCCAATCTTTCTTGTGTGCAGACAGACGAACTGCTTTAAAACAAAAACAAAAAATGCATGCACAAAAATATTGTCAGGTGGTATTCATGTTTTTTGTTGATTTTTGTTTTTAATTCGTCCACCTGTCAGACGCGCCCGTCGCAGACAGATGGAATTGGGAAACGTAACATTTCTTTCGAAAGGAAATGATGAGAAGACGAGAGGAAAATGGGGGGAGCATTATCAGCGTGAGGAATCAAGGAGAAAAACAAAAAATATGGCTCTGCCTTGATGGCGACGCAACACGCACATTGCCACACACAAAACTGGCCGTTTTTTCTAGACCCAGTCGTAATTAACGAACGTTTCGTTTCTTTTTTAGAGGGGTTTGGCAGGACAGGGCAGGAAGAAGCCCAAAGTGTTTGCGTTTGCATCGTCACGTTGGAATTTCCTCTCTCCAATGTAATTTCAATGCAGTCCCTTCTCCTTGTTATTATTATTATTATTCCCTCTTTCTTTTCAGATTTTAAAAAGAAAAATCCTGCCCGCTGTCGATCGAATAAAAACTCTTGTCCGGCATGCAGACATGGCAGCCCGTTTGACAAATGAGTCACTTGACACTACAATAATAACGTCACAACACACGCACACGAGGAAGGGAAGATATGGCGACGTGTGTGTGTCGTAGACGAATTATCTAAAGAAAGAAGTGGTCACAACACGGCGTGTTATCCTAGTTGTTTAAGTACACTAAAAGGCGTACGTGTATGATTGTCCCAATATTCGATTCGGCCCTCTGTAGAGGATTAGGCACGGCCTGAGGTGGAACCGACCACTATGAAAATGATCCTGAAATCTCTCTCAAGTCATGTGTCATCAACTTGAATTTCACGGCACGAGTGGTACACAGTGGACGTCTGTGTTTGTAAAAAAAGAAGAAGAAGAAGAAGAAAAGAACGAGCCGGAAAACACGTATGAAATGGAATTGAGAAGAAGAAGAAGAAGAAGAAGAAGAGCAACAAAAGAAAGAGAAAAATGGAGGGCAGAATTTTGTATTGAGAACGAGAAGAATTTCCTCCCCCTTCTCAATACACATTTTCTTTTCTTTTCTATGTGCGTTATTATTCCCTCCGTCCGGCTGACTAACTGCTGTGAATGCACGTCCAGCCAGTACTGGAAAAAAATCCCCCATCCTCCCTGTGTGTACGTCTGTCTGTGTGTGTATGTGTGAAAAAGGTGTCCAGGTGTTACTTTCAGTTGGCTCCCTGCGCACCTCAATGGAAAAACCTTTTTGTTAGCACTCGTTTAAAGAATCGAGCCGTTGTTACCTTGCTCTTCTCAGCCCCCCATGTTATACAAGGAAACATCTCCCCTCTTCTTCTGATAGATTTTTTGGAAGAAGAGGGACAGGGGAAGGGGGGGGATATAGAAACGCCGGCTTATTCCATTTCACACCGTGATGTCTTTTTCATCTTCTTTCAATACGTCGAAAAGAGAGAAACGGCCAACATCTCAGAGGCAGCCCCACTGCTGTGCGACTCAATTTCCCCCGCCGAAATATGTCTATCGGCGGCGGCGCTTTTATTAGCCCTCATGTCTTTCTTTCTACGTGTGTGTGTGAGTGTGTGTATGTGTGAACGTGAAAAAATCTACAGTACCGAGACTGTCTATGTGTGGATATCGGAGTAATAAAAACAAAACAAACCTTTAACTGACTCGCACTCGCTGGCCCTAAATAAAGACAAGAGATCCGGATGCAATAGAGTCCGGCAGATGGGCACGATTTTGTTGTTGCTGGCTGGACGTGCGTTGTGATCGTAGTAACGTCACAACCTCTCATTTTGTGTGTGTGTGTGTGTGGAGGGGTTACGGCAATCTTATCGCATTGAAAACAGAGAAAGAGAGGCGAGGTCTTCATTTGTGCTGCCCAATAAGGAAAGAGAGAAAAAAGAAAAAGAAATCAACGTGATATCAACATAAAATTTAAGTTTTGGTCATTGTTGCTTCTTGTTGCAACGTTAGATTCGATCCAGCGAGACAAACATATGGCAGTAGCCGAAGAAAAATAGATTTAAAAACACAACAAACTTGTTTTCCTTTTTATTATTATTATTATTATTAGTTGGGATTGGTACAACTTGGTCTTGTTCGATGCATCGTCCGTCCGACCGCACCGGACCAACGACAAGAATAACGCAAACGAGATTTCGTTTGTTTTTATTATCATTGTTTTAACAAAAGATATGGGCGAGGAACGAAAATAAAATGAAAGAAAAAGGGAAAGCTGCGATGGTTTTTATTGTTATCTTTTATCGAAAAGAAGAGACGCCCTGACAACTTCGACGACACCAAAAACAAGAAAAATAAAAAAGAAATTAAATTAAATTATCGAAAAATAAAATGAAAATAAAAGACATGGTGCCCAAAATGAAAACCATTTGCCCCGTGTGTTGCTGGGCAAGAGTCGAAACTTTGTGCTCTACTAACCAAGAGTCATCTGTCAACGAATAGCCCTTCCCCTTTCACATCAAAAAATAAACGTCCGAGATAATTTTCGAATCATAACATGACATGTGACCCCCACATTCTTGTTTTATTTCATTCCTATTACGGGTTTGAAGGTGAGTTGCGTTGCAGCCGTTGCTGGCCCACACACACACACCAGGTGCATTTCACGTGGACATTTTCAAATTAAAAATCATTAAATAATTTTAGGTAAAACTTGACATTTGTGCGCACAAGTCCGTCTGTAACACGCCTGCCATTACGCCATTGCAGCCACACAATCACCTGGCTACCACATAAAATGTGCCCTCCCGTGTCCTCCCCTTACACACACAGACTCACAGACACACACACACAAAAGGCCTAACAGAACGTACACGTAGAAAAACAAAAAAAAAATGAACAGGTATAGTAGGAGACACTCTGCTGGGCAGAGCAATTGGACACGATGATGACTGCGCAGATGGCAAGGGATTTCAAGAACAAGAGGGGGGAGGGAAAGAAAAAGCAACAGCAGGGCAAGCTCGAATCACAAGCCCATCTATTCCAATTACATTCTACGACTTGTTCGTCCAAAATCTTTTCCCTAATTTTTTTTTTTTAAATAAAACAAATTTTTCTTTTTTTTTTATTCATTATGGCTGACGCTTGCATTGCAGGTGGGGCACTGAGGCAATGCTCGTTTTTCCAAAATAAAATTGATTAGGGAAATAGGAACGTGTGCAGCATCAAAGGCGACAAGGGATTTTCTTTTCTTTCTTTTTTTTTTTTTTGCCCGTCTTGTATAAAGTTGCCCTCCACCAGACGAAATTTGAAAAAAAAAAAAAGAAAAGGACACCACACGTCTTGGGGGTAGCTTCCGGACCGCCACCTATTGATGACAACACCCCCACTACACACATAGCCACAAACAAAAAAAATGTTTGAAAAAAAAAAAAAGAGACACACGTCCAGCTGCTTCAACTACTGTGCAGCAGTCACCCCCAAAAAAAAAAAAAAAGTTTTTTTTTTTTTTTGTAACATTCTTTTGTTAAATATTCGCTTCTATAAAATGGGGCTATAGGTGAATAACAAACTAAAAAAAAAAGAAGGGGGAACCATAAGCTGATGTATCCATTTTGTGTAGATGCCAATCATAAAGGAGAGAGAAATGAAAACGAGTAAAAAGAGATATGAATAAGAAAGAAAGAGACGAACTCAATCATAATCGATTTCCTGTTGTATAATAACGAAATCCTATTCACATGTACATACACCATTTTTAAGTACGTGTAGGAGAGCGGATTATGACGACGACCATGCAAAGATTAAATCCAGTTCGTTGTGTAATCCCCTGGCAACACAACTAATAAACCCTATAAAGACTCCCTTAGACTTACTAATAATCCCCCCCCCTCTTCCCACCGCTTTCCCTTCGCCATAGTTGAATTGAAATTCACCTGTACGTGCAGCAGTAAATCAAATAGAAAAAATAAAAAAAAAAATCTGATGAAAATATAAACAGGATGGGGCCAAAGCGAAGAACCTCGTAATGACGTGCAACAGCTTTCAAAAAAATAAAATAAAAATAAAATAAATAAAGGTCCTTTACATGTTATTTAACTGGCAATCCTCTTAGGCGATCAAATTCATTCATCCGATTTTTCAATATCAACGATAAACAGAATTGAAAGGGGGCAAAAGTGAATGGGTCCACCAATTGAATGTTCCGCACTTTCCCTCCAATTTTTCAATCGGGAAATCCAAAAAAATTCAAGTGAACGCGGGAATGTTTTTAACGAGAAATGTGTAGGCAGCACATCGTCACACACAAACATCAAGAAAATAAAAACTGAATTTGGCTGGTATTCCCTTTTAAATAAATAAATAAATAAATAAAAATGAATACATAAAAGTTGCCGTGAACAACCAAATGAAATTTACCCCCCCGTTTTTCGCTCCTCCTCTCAAAGGTGGCCGTTGTAGACGGTGTGGTTAATATTAGATCATATTGCACAGAAAGGAAACGGGAGGTGCTGATATCAAAATATATGCAGGCCACGCTACGAGAGTGAACGAAAGAAAGGCATGTAACGTAGCGCCATCGAACATTGAAAATGCGGAGAGACGTGCGAGCCCACTGTACTTGTTTAAGTGCATCACGTGACAGACCGAGACCACTCGACATGTTATTTACTACTTGCAAGTTTTTTTTTTAGAAAAGAAATTCAAATGACCCGACATCCATTTCGTACCTTTTTTTTTTGTGTGGCCGACACCAACAACAACATCCGCCCCCCCCCCCACAGCCCGAATTTATTTTTTCAAGCAACGCTTTTTAAGTGTCGAGGCCGAGTGCGAATTCGTGTTATTTAGCAAGTCACGCTCCATGCGGGGCAAAAAAAAAAATATAGAGAGAGGCGCAATTGCAATCCCTACCCGAAAGAAAAACATTCCGAGCTCCTTTGCGTGCCTCATTTGGATGTCTTGCACTTGACCACCAATGCGAATGGATCTCTAACGGTCTCTTATTTCTTTATAGGAAAAAGAAAAAGAGTTCTTACAGTCTATACCGCCGTTATTATGTGAAAATTCTCCTTCCCTTTTATCCGTTCTCCTCGGCTTTGACAACATCCGAGTCACATAGGAGCCGTTGAGAAGGGGCAGGGCCTTAGGGTCCGTCTGTCTGTCATCTTTCAACCGAAACGGCAGCCGTGCAGTTGAAAAAAAAAATAACATTCTGTTCCTACCAGCCATCCAGTGTAAATAAACCAAAACACACACAGACACACACACGGGGAGGAAATAAAAATGAGAGATAGGAAAAAGGTATTCTAATAATAATAATAACAACAGCCAAAAATAGAAATTGAGAAAAGAAAAAGAAAACAAACAAAACGAGTTGAAAAGTCTTTGGGGAGATGTGACTCGAAAAAGGAATGGCTCGTATGAATCATAATCACAACTAAAACAAATGGATATGCAAATGACGGGATCACCTGACGATGGCCCAACGACTGGAGCGAACGCATTTCGACACACAACGTCAACACACACGACAACCAGATTGATATCATTCGCCTTTTCCTTTGCCTTTCTCACATTTGTTTCCTTTCATTTTTGGCTAATAAATTGTTTTGTTTGTGTTTTTTTTTTTTTAAAGAAAACAAAATATCCTTTTAAAATAAAAAAAAAAAAAAATAACTGGCGAGCAGCTGAAAGACGCTAAACAGGAACTCACGAGGGTCAAACAAAAAGGTCGTCCAGCGCTGGCGGCCGCCGTTCATCGGCCATATACACAAACACATTTCGAAACTGCGTGTTTATAGCCGAAGAAGAAAAAATAAAAATAAAATAGAAAGAAAAGGGTGGCGTCGAGTTGTGTCGATTGACGTCGACATCTGTTTCACTATAGTCAGAAAGAAAGAAAAAGGGAAAAGTAGGCCGTGGATTATAGATGTCAAACGACTTGGTAGCCAATCAGCTGATGCATCATGTTTCCGTTTGTCAAAGTGTGAACAATAAACAGCAAAGCGACGAGCGTTCACACACAAAAGGTGAGAAAAAACGACACAGACATTTGGGGGATTCAAATGGATGGCGTCGCACACGCTCTGTAGTGTACACAACATAAATAATGAGCCAACATTTGGACAACGGCGCTCTTTATTCCGACGTCAGTTCGTATTGATTTATCAGTTGCAACTGCCGCCCGGCACCAATCATCAATCGATTTATTTCCCGCACCTCTCCCATCGAAATTTGTTTATTAACACGAATAAAACACCAAACGTTCGTTTTCGAATTTCAATGGCACACAGAGAGAGAGAGAGTAGCCAAGACTTTTACAATGGCCCTTGAAAGTTGGCAGCCATGTCTTTGAACGAATAAAAACTCAAATCGTTTATGGGGGAGGGGGAGGGGCCATAAAACTGCAAGAGAGTTGTACAACTGTTCGTGTGTCGGGAGTAGAGAACAGAGAACGAAAGTAAAAAAACTAGTGCTGCCAGGAAGTTGGAATAGTTTCTCGCTGGTACAAAGAAAAAGAAGAAACTTATGGGGGGCACCCTGCATTATCGACTTTGGTCGGGCTGGTGGTTTGGAATTTGAAACGGCTCTTTGGTCGTACGCACACAACAGTTTCAACTCTTTGCTTGTGGAAAGATGAGGAAACCAAACAAAATAAAAGAGGAGGAGGAGAGCTCCTGTTTTCAAAAACTTGAACGGCCTGATTTGAGGCTCTTGTGTAATTCTTTCTTGGTGCTACGCTGAAAAATTGCGTCCCATTTTAAGTTTAAACCCCACCCAGTTTATTTAAAAGAGGCAAAGAAAAAGTGTTGCACTTCCGTCGCAGCAGCAGCATCGTCTTTTGTTACTTCTTCTCACGGAACCCCCCCCCCCTTCCAAACTTTAAAATAAAATAAATTGAAAGACGAGAAATAGAAAAAAAAAAAGGAAACGAATCGTGACGACCTTGTTGTCGGGAACGGGTCACGCTAAAATGGAACCCTTTTGTTGTTTCGTTTTTTCTTGTAAATACGAAATCAAAAGACGTGCGATAATGATATGCATGTTCTTGTGGGTTTTGTTTTTCCGCTTTTAAAAAAATTAAAAAAAAAACATTATTGAAAGATGAAAATAGAGAAGGTGAGGGTAGGGGGGGGGCACATCATCGGTGGTGGTCTGGGATTGTTGATCGAGCGCACTTTCGTCTCACGTATAGTACAGAAGAAAAAAAAAGGTTTCCTTTTTCCTTCAACAAAAATAAACAAAACAAAATCAGAAAAAAGTTGCATCACTTTCAAACTGTTTTCGGGTAGGGGAAGGGGGGGAGATGAGGAGGGATTTAATATTTCAGGGTGGGTGGCTATACATAAGGCTAAACTTTGTTGTGTCTGTAATGACAATCTGCTCGTGTAAACCGAGAGTTTCGACCACGTAGGAGGAGTAGAAGAGCCCCCCTAAAGTCAATGCCTTGCATGAATAATAATAGAATTCTCTCCCTTTATCCCCCCCCCCCCTTCCCGCATCTGACTCGTCAAACAACGGCAGAAGCACCGGCAGCAATGGAAGGTGTAACACGATCAGCTGTTGTGTCATCGAGACCCAACCATCATATCAAAAATCTCGTCCAAAAATAGCAGTGCCTCTATTCTTCTTTGTGTACACAATATTCAAATTACATGAAAAAAAAATTTAAATAATAATAAATCAGCATAGCCCATTGGCGCAACGCATTCAACAATTCCCGTCCAGCACACAACACAGGAAACGCAGTTGGGCCAGCAAACAAATAATGAAATTTTTTCACAGACTCCCCCCCCCCAACCTCCTACTGCATTCGTCATCGTAGAGTTTGCTCGTCAAACACGAGGCAAACTTCAGCGGTCCTCTTGAAGTTAATCGAGTAAAGTGCTGACCCCAATTCATGGCCCTGGCCCCTTCAAGAAGAATGACTGGACAATAATAAACCCCCCTCCTGTCTCTCTCTCTCCACTAACACACACAATCTTTTATGTATTTCAATCGATTTTCTGTTTTGATGTTGCAGCTTCTGGAATCGATCGAGTCCCCATCGCTTCAATTGGAACATGTATACATTTTTTTTGTTGTTGAATAAAAACAAAACAGCCTCCGATAAAAGATTACTACTACATCCCTTCCCCCAAACCATGCCTAACCAAAGTTTGATTGTTTATATAAATGGGGCATGCGTGTGTGTGTGTGTGTGTATACGCAGCAGAGTGGATTGTATATCAAATGTTGAGGAATCCTTTTTTTTTTGTTTGTTTGTTGTTTATGTTTGGGGGGGGGGTAAACGAGAGAAGAGCGGATGGAGAAAAACAGATGCAATATTCAACAGCGGCAGACGATTGAAATAAATAAAAAAAAAAAAAATGAAAACATTTTCAACTTCAGTTTCAACTTCAGTGAAAGAGGGAAGCGGATGGCCGAAGCCAACAAGTTTGTGTGCCATCTCAAACAGTCGGTCGCAGTTGATTGATTCCTCGGCAATGGCAATTTAAAGATGGATGGAAGCTACGCACGCATCCAGATCGGCATAAGACAAATGACGTGTGCAGACTCGTTTAGTGCAGCCAAAAAAAAAAAAGAAGAAGAAGAACCCAAGTGGAGTTTCTAGTTGTGTTCGTTTGGGACAGGTGATTCATCCGTCATCGACAACCGGGTGGGGTCTCTCTGTACAACCCAAAAGAAAAAAGGGGCAGACCTACACCGTAAGAGGAAAACGATCTACAAAGCCCCAGTCCCTTTTCGTGTGTGTGTGTGTGTGCTATATAAATATATATATATATATAATCTAATCGCAAAGAATCGATCATCATCATTCAATCGTTATCGCAATGGTGAATCATTCAGTTGACGTGCAAAGGCCACCAGTCCACCACACAGTTTCCTCGGCACTAACAGCAGCCCATCCTTATGAATATTAGACGATCAAGAGAAAGAGCACAAGGGGGGAATCCACCCACCCCACCGCACACACATGCCAGTTATGCGAACGACCACAGAAACTTCTAGGTATCGGGGTAAAAACACGAAAGGGACGAACACGCAAAGCTCCTTGATGACTCTCTTCTTCTTCTTCTGTTCCTTGAACTCGCTTCGAGATTCATTGAAGAGGCTTCACACGTACGTATGCACGTTGTTCCGGC
This sequence comes from Daphnia magna, assembly GCF_020631705.1. Lineage (NCBI taxonomy): Eukaryota > Metazoa > Arthropoda > Branchiopoda > Diplostraca > Daphniidae > Daphnia > Daphnia magna. The sequence goes on from NC_059187.1 coordinate 1,304,195, forward strand.
GTCATAACCGCAACGTGTGTAACGTATACATCCTCCCTCACTTGACTCTTTGCGCATGAAAGCGTAACAGTGGCAACGCAGCTCTGGTGTCTCATTTCTTTTGTGACCTAACCTTTCTTCCGCGCTTTGATTCAATCAACATCCTCTTTCTTTCGTTCTTCTTTTCCACCTATAGTACTCTTCCGGTTTACAATTGCCGAGGACGTACAACTGACTTGGCAATTCATTCCCACCCTATTTATTTTTTGATTTATTTATTTATTGTGTGTTTCCATTAAGAAACAATTGATGGGGGGGAGGTGAAAATATTAAAAAAAATTAAATTTTTGCTCTTCAAAGTAAATGAGAAACGAAGTTGGCCGTCGCTCGTTAGTGACGTTATTCAATGTTGTAGATGAGAAACGATAATAAGAATCATACGACGTTTTGTGTGTGTGTGTGTGTATTTGTTATAGACGGTGAATGAAAATCTAAAGAGAGAGAAAACAAAAATAATCCACCTAATTTTGACGTTAACGAGCTGAAGAAATGAAGATGGCATAAAAAACAAATTCCCTTCGTATAGACAAATGAACTATTCATATCTTCGTTTTTCTTTTTTTTTAAATAGAGAGTAACTGCCGTATACACACACACACACACAAACAGAGAGAGAGAAAGAGAGAGAGAGAGATAATTCACCGTGATTTGTGATGATTGTCGTCGTTCATCCGACCTGTCGTCGTGGCAACATCTGGCGGGGCTTCCCGTTTGAAAAACAGAGAAGAGTTGCCATGACTACGAAAGCAGGCCAGCATCAACTGTAGACAAGGAACGAGGAAACTCTTTGTCAACACTAGAACGAATCAGAGTCGATTTGACGTTTGAATCTGGCGGCATTCATCGGCCAATTAAATTTGTTGTTTCAAAGGTAATTTCAAAAAATCGATTGTTAAAGAACAAAATTTAGGAAAGAGGCAGAAAGAAAAATTGGGCCAATTATTAGTAGGACGTCAATCAACAGAACGTGTTCGATGTTCATTCAAAAGCTGAAAATGGCCTCGTATATTCAAAGATGCGGTCAATTCAACAATTGCTGCACGCGCTGATTGAACGATCGTGACGTTCGTTTTTTTCTTCTTCTTCTTTCCTCGCCCCTGTTGAATGCTGCCCAGTTAAAAAACACAAATTCAAATGTTATCCTTTTTTTTTTTTTTTCTTCACGTGTACCGCCGCCTTTGCGCTTTGGCCGACGTGTCCCGCACACGTCAAACCCAACGGGGGCAATGAGAACGCAAAGATCAAAGAAATCCTAAAATTCGTTTCGTGTTACATCCGCATGACCGCCTGACCCCAATCTAGAAAACAGTTGCCTCATTATATCACTTCCAGGTTAAAAGAAACATAAATGGTTTTTTTTTTTTTAATGACGCTCGATATTTTGCATTTTTCCTTTTTACTCGCATGATGATAAGTGTAAAAAAAATTAAATAAAAAGGAAAGAATCTTTCCTTAAAAAAAATATATATATTTTATTTGAAAGGGTAGGAGGAGCCGAAAGAAATGTACAAATTAAAAAAAAAAAGAAGAAGAAAAGAGGTAGCCTTTGTAATAGCTGTCTAGGCTCATAATGGCCGGGCGTGAATATGTTCTTTTCCCCTTTTCTTCTTCCTCACGTCGGATCAGACCGCAACACGATGATGAGCTTGCCATATTTTTTCATTTTCTTTCTCTCTCGTTCGTTTTTATTATTACATTTCAAAAGGGGCGTTTATAAGGAAATGAGTTTAATTTATTCCGGCACAGCCCTGCAGACATTTCTTCTTTTTTGTCGCTTCAGGACGCGATAAATTTCATTTTGACTAAATAAAATTTAAAAAGAAAAAAAACTAGTCGATTCCTTTTTTTTTTTTTAAGAAAATAAAAATAAAAATAAATAAAAATTACGCGTCCGGGTAGTTATTTCAATAGAACGCACACGTGTAATATCCTGTCTATTTGTGGGAGGGGGGTGAAGGTTAAAGGTGACCAGGGTTTTCCAGCACGAACCGACGACATCAGAATAGAATTTAATAGACCCGAAAAAGATCAAGAAAGAAAAAAGAAAAAAAGAGGGCGAGAAATAAGAAGAACAACAGTCAATTGAAAAATGCGCGTGTAGTTTTGTGGCTGTGTTCGAGGCCACATCGTTTTACACCTACACAATGTGGCGTGCCCTAGTGCGGTATTAAATACAAAGAAACATCGTAAAAAAAAAGAAGAAGAAAGAAAAAGAGGCACACGTATAAACTTTTAGAGGCATTTTTTTTTTTTTTACAGAACCCAACGCTTTTTCTAAATTTTTTCTCCACGCATTTGAAAAGAGCGCATTGAAAACAGGGCAAATAGTGAAGAGGTGTAAATAGGCGACAGCGAGTTAAATGGGAATGGATGAGTCGTTCGGACGCGCCGATTCGTCACGGATTCTTTTCCAATTTTTTTTTCTCCCTTTTTTCTTTAAAAAAAAAAAAAAACGATGTTATTACCCTCCTAATGTCCCACCTGATTGGGCTGATTACGCACGTAGAGCAGAACAAAAAGGGAAAAACAATAAAACGTTGGACGGCAGTGGGGCGAGAATGCGAGTAATGAGGTACATCGTCCTTTTCTTTATTATTGAACAAGTAAAAAAAAAAAGAAGAAGCTTCGCTAAATGGAGGCCATCTTTAAATAATTTTTTTTTTTTTTTAAGCAAAGAAAACAAAAAAAACTAAAAAATTCCAGCAATGTGAAAAATGCGTTGGATTTCACACGCCTTGTCGGCGCTCATTTTGTTCCATGTTGATTTTCTTTTGCGGCTACGACCATAGGGAGGGGAATAATATTATGTACGAGCAGAAGATGAAGCAAACACACTGTAGAGGCAGGGAGGGAAAAAAAAATAAAAAATAAAATGCCATCATTCAAATGGTGTTCTCACGCAGAGTGAAAGTGCTGTAAATTTCAAATGAACCACCGCGGCTCTAAAGAGCGAAAATGGGGGACCCCCTTCGTTCATACGCGACCCGAAGAAGAAACATAAAAAAAACAAAAAAAAAAGGGGGGAAGGAATTTTATTCGGTTAACGTTTAAAGAAACGTTCAATTGCCATTTAATTACAAACATTTAAAAATAAATAGTGGTACTTTTTAAAGCAAAGAATGACACAAGATGCAATCTCATTCAAAGAATTTCAAGAGGACAACGTTGATTGTGTCAAAATGTGTTTTTGTTTTTCCTTTCTTTTATGGCGATGGGAAAGAATTAAGAAAAAAAAAAAAAATCGGAAAAAAGGGACCATCAAGTTGTTGGCAGCTGTTGGCCACAGTCATCGACGCTGGACTTTGTGTGTGTTCACCAAATCCAATCTTGGTTGATGAACCGTACGAAGAAACTGAGAGAGAAAAATGAGATCGTCTTGCAAGGGACCTCACACGGAAAACACTCTACTCGATTGGGTTTGATGATCTTTTCCTTCCCCTCAAAATGATGATGATGATGATAACATTCACCTCTAGACCCGGAAAACCATCACACACACACAGGTGGCCAATTCTCTATACTCTTTTCTTTCTTTTTTTCTGTCTCATTTCCCAAAGTACGGCCAATTTATTTACGAGCGACCATTTCCCCCCTTTTTTTTCTTCTTCTTTCTACTCGCAAAATAAAATAGAAAATAAATCCCATCCATTAATATCGAAATAGAGAGAAAAGAGGATCATCTCCAATGTTGTACGTGATTTTGTTTAAAGAGAGATTCATGACTATAAATCATGTGAAAACAAAACCGAAATAAAATCTAAACAACGAGGCGAATGGGCATAGGGTCGGTGTGCCCTCCCATTTAAAGAATGAAATCAAACTAATAGCTATACAGGATAGCTTGCAGGTCTATGTGCATTAAAGAGATAAAGAAATCACAAGGATTCTCTTCTTCTCTTTCACAAAAAAAAATAAAAGAAATAAAAGAAAATGGAATAAAATGGAACATATCTTTGGTCAGGTGGCCTACGGCTAAGGTGTAAAGGCTCTAAAGACAGACGCACAAAATCTATGGGCCATCTGTTGCTGTGCAACGCGCACACAGCAGAACATGTGGCCCGAGTGCAACGTTTTCTTTTCGTGGGAAGAAGAATCTTTGGATTCTTTTGAATCGGAAAACAATAGGAGAAATGAACGAGACGATGCGCAATCACATCCTTTCCACTCTGTTTGTTTCTTCTTGTTTGCAGTATATCAGTGTTAAAGATCAACGTTTTGATTGCTTGATTCGATTAGACAAACAAATCATCTTATTAAAGATATATTTTTAAAATAAAAGGACATAAACTTCAATTGAAATCGGAAATTAAGATTGTTTTTGTTTTTTTAAAGGCGAGAATTGCGCAAATGAGATGAGCGAAATAAGAAAAACAACAAAAATGAATTTCTCCAACTTGATGTCAAGTCCGCGTCCACTGATTTCACTCCCATACATAAAAAATAAAGTTTAAATAATAATAAATAAATACCCGAACGGCATTTAATAGAATTTATTTGACGATGCGAGATGGCGTGCCGGGGCAAGGGGGAAACGTCAGTTCCCATCTGTTCATTTTCTCTTCGTCTTTTTTCTTTCCCCGATGTATATAAACGCAACGGCAGCTCAATCATATCTCTTTTGATATTGCACAGAAAAAAACGTGCCCCCCCCCCTCATCTTCCCTCCGTTCCCATTTATAGACCTGTGTACGTCATTCAATAATCATCCAAGATAAATAAATGAAGGGATAAAGTAACATCGTTATGTCATCGATTCACGAACGACAACAACAAAAATTGCGCTAGCGAGTTGATATCCTTTTTTATTTGAGTTGAGTTCCGTCTCGTGTTTTTTTTCGTGAATTTAAACAACAACTTAATGAAATCCCAGGGAACAGAATTTCGTGAAGTCAACGGCTGACGACATATCCGTTTCCATTCACCGACGGTTACGCAACCATTAAAAGAAAAATAAATTTGAAACAAAAAAATTGCATTTTGAATGGGAATTTCTCAGTTTGAAATAAAAGTCGCAATCAAAATGTTAAAGAAGAATGACCCAGTTGATGAGATTGACCATTTCGTGAGGAATAAACGACTGTAATCGGCCACTGGTTTATTGCACAATCGTTGCCTATCAAAAAAAAAAAAAAGGAGTCAAGAAAAGGAGCCCGTCGTGGGTGGCGTGTCGAAAATCAATTGCATTATCCCATCCGGCATTTGCTTCTTTCACATTAAACATAACATTCCATCCTTGTCGCACAACGACTTTTATATCCAAGACAAATTCACATCCGTTGTCGATAACTCTTTCCACATTTGACATTCGAAACGGACACATTTTTTTTTTATTTATTTATTCATTTTTTTTTCTTTTCTTTTCTGTAACTGGCCAGTTTTAAAAAGCCATTGCCATTTATGGCAATTCATATTATTTTGAATCTAAAAAAAAAGAAAAAATAAAAAAGAAGATGGGAGGGGGCAATTCGATCAAAATGATCTTCATCAAGAAATGACGTCATTTAAGACATGTAATAGACATTGTAAGACACCAGCGGGAAGATCGTTCATTCAGTCATCAGCCAAAGATCTTGCAGCTGTAGAACAAGAAATTCAACATTCGTGTGCGTGTGCAAAACTGTTTTTGTCTACGTGTGTGTGTGTGTGTGTGTGTGGTCCTACAGTCTCCAAGGGATTTGAAAGCCCAGCACCGACCTGATTTTTGTTTTGTTTCCCTCATTTTTCTTTAGGAACTCCTTGCAAGAGAGAGAGAAAAAAAAAAAAAAAACATTTTTCCTGCTGCTCATCCTCTCAATCGGGCCGGACGGGGGCCGGCCCCACACGGTGCGGACCGTATAATCATATATATCCAAAAGGTTGAACGAAGACGATAGCATATGCTGCTGGGGCTGGCTCCGCTTTTGGGGCTTCGCCACGCGTGACCACTCACGTCGCGCCGCATTTAATAGACGCGATTATTATGATACAAGAAAGAAAAGAATAAAAAATATAAAAAATGAAGAAGAAGATGAAGAAGCCAAAAGGAGGAGCAGATGATGATGATAATGCTGCCAGTCGTATAGAACTAGTAGTAGTAGTAATAATAATAAGTAAATATATATGGGAGGGCTATAACATCTCATCAGTGAGGCCAGCACAGCCTCCTCAAGCTGTGCCCATCTCTTTTTTTTTTTTTTGAAGTCCCCCCCCACACACACACAAAAAGCCACCGGGTACAACTTGCATATCTCTCCCATTCTTTTTTTTTCGTTTCCAGATGGATAATTTACGTGCGTGGGCTGGATAATAAATGATAATCAATGCGCTGGCTGCCTCGTGCACTGGCCAGTTTCAGATATCCGGTACTATACGATTCAATCTATGATGAAACCGCGCCAGCAGAAAGAGCCGTGGAGAAGAAGGGCCAAGCCAAACAAAAGCATCTGTTGCTGGATTCGGGAAAAAAAATAATAAAATAAGAATAGAAACAAATCACGCACCACAACATTCCTTTTGTTTGTTTCCTTTTTTTCTCCGTTACTCCCGATTGAATAATTACATCTCAATTTGAAATAGAAACAATAAGACGCGACCTGCTTTCCTCGTAGTACGAGAGCGCACATTTACTTGAACTTGCCCCCCCACCCTATTCCTTCCCATCCGACATGTTTACTAATATACAAAGGCCGTAACGAAAAAAAAACAAAGCCTCGTAATAAATAAAACATTGAAACGACTCGACGATAACAAAGAAACGATTAAAAAGCAGATGACTTATACAAAAGGTGGAACGTTGAAAAGTTAAAAAACAACAACAAAAACTAACGAACGTGCGTCACCAGGGGCGTTGAAGCGGTCCCAAAATGAAACCCAATAAACAAAAATAAAAATTCCTAAAACAAAAGGAAATGAGACACTCGACGAAAGAAAAAAAAAAAAGAAAGAAAAGTCGTTGCACATTGCGGTGTGGAAGCCGCTTCCTCCTTGTTATTGATCCTCCCTTCATAAGACATGCAATCAACCCGTACATACGCCACTTTGAAACAATTCCCCCCTCCATTCGGGAAAAAAACAAAAATGAATAGGAAATGACCAACACTCGGAACTGGCAGTGGTGGGAGGAAAGGTAAAAAAAAAATAAAAAATAAATGTGGACAACCAGAAAAGGTGTAATTAGGAGCAATATGAGGCAGAGGAAGAAGGAAGTGGCCAGCCTGAAGGGAGGCTCTCTCATTTTAACAACAACAACATCAACGAAAAAGAGAGAAAAGAAAATGCGTCCATGTTTTTAGACACGTACATTTTCATTTGATACGTTTGATGATAGGCGTCACCGGAAGTCCTACTGCCGTATTTACATTTAAAATTGTATTATGCAACGATGCCTAAGTGAATGTTCAAAACCGACTAGTAATTCAACAACTGTTTCTTTCCGTAGAAACGAGATGAATTTTTCCTTTTTTTTTCAAATGTTCCACAATGCGACTGAAGAATTCGGGAAAAGAGGAATGCATCCACACAAGGAGAGAAGATTCTCCAGCAACGGCCAAAATAAAGAAGAAACAAAATGCCAAGCGTGAAAATCGGCGGACAGCGCGGGGGCAAAAGAGAAAACAAAACACTGACGTGTCCATTCAGCCAAAAGAAAAAAACAAAAATGAAATTCTTTTTTTCCACTTCATCGATTTGAAAAAAATTGAAACGTTTCTCCGGTTTGGTTCACATGAATGACCCCCTCTTCCTTTTCGAAATTCCGCTGTGAATCCTTGCGGAAAATATGCGCGTTTAATGAGAGAGCCAAAATGAAATGACATTAGACGTGAAATGCAATTCTTCTGATCACTAGACATAAAAACAAAAGGGGCTAAACCCAAAAACTATATAAAATGCTCAAATCTTTTCAAGAGTTGTGTCCACAACGCGCGTCATTTGAAAGGAGAAAGACAAGAAAAAGGGCAGACGTTCCTACATTCCGACCTGTTTCTTTGGCTGTGTCAAATACTGTACATCCATAACAAAGGCACACAAGAATTGAACAACATTTTTTAGTGTGTATGGCCATGGAACGCCATTTGTTGAGCAGAAACAAAAAGAAGTAAAAATTGCATCTTTTCAATTAGAAAAACCAAACAAACAAAAGAAATTGAGACGGCGGACGCGCGCGTCCACGTGCAGTTTCAAGTCAAGCAGACGGTCATTAGCGATGTTTCGTCAAGAAAGTAAGTCATTCATTTGGGATGCACTTCAAGAGACGGCCACTATATCCCCCGTTAAATGGACGAGCTTTTTGACACAAGAGGCAAAAGAGAGAAACGAGTGCGGCACGCATTGATGGACGCATGTTGAGCGCGCACACACACACGCACATTAAGACCTAAAAACAAAAGCAAATGGCATGGACTTACCACTTGTCGTTCAAGAGCCGTCGCAGCGACATCCGTCTCACCCTGAAAAGCAAAAAAAGAACTTGATTACTTGTCAATGTCGTGACTATAGGGATAATCACGTCTTTTCATTTAATTGTCTCCCCCCCCCCTTCGTTAAAAAAAAAAATATGTAAAAGATAATGAATGAAAAGAATGTCCTTGTAAAGGACACACCGACGTAACAAACAACTTGGCAAACGAGGAATGCATATAGAAAGAGGATGGCCTATTTATTCGCTACACATTTTCTAGACGGCCAAATGAATCGAAAAATTGGACACGAGAAAATAAAAAAAGGGGGGGGGGGGCATTTCAATCGAGTTGATTCGTTCCGCATCTATTTTCTTTTTTTATGTCAATATGCCGCTTTATTATTGGCAATTCTTTCGCTCGAATTGTGCCGTATCTTGCCTATCCTTTTGTTTGCATCCATTCGGGATAAAAAAACAACAGAGATTTATTCTTTCATGCGAGGGAGAAGATGAGCTGCTGGGCAAAGGTCATTCAAGCCCAACAGGTATCCCCCATCTTTCCCAGGAGTCCGTTATCTTTGAGAAAGAATCAACTGGAAGGAGCAATGGAGCGCCTAACCACACAGACACCGACAAGGCCGCCAAAGTTCATGTCTGTTTCGCATTGCCGTCCACTAGGAGGCAGAGTCTTTGATACCGAATTCATCTCCAATCGACTTGATCATCATAGCCCCAAAGAAAAACCCAACATTTTTGTTTTTTTTTTCTTTTCCGAATGTCGTGAAGGAAAACATTGGGTTTGAACAGACACCGGTTGCACGACACGACGCTTCTGTGACTCAGTCTGTTGTCTTGTACATGTTCTTCACGATATGCAAAATTGAAAAACACACGAACAACCATCGGCCATTGGAATGCAGGCACGAACATTCCCCTGCCCCGTTTTTTTTCTTCTTCTTCTTTGCAATCACGACCGAAAAGAGCCCCGTGACGTTTCCTTGTTTTATTTCGGATGGTTTAGGTTGTCACGCCGAATCGGCTTCATCATCGTTGCCTTATAGCGAGCAGAAAACGGGACCCTTTGATAACCCCCCGGATGTATTCAAATATAAAAAGAATCGCCGATCATACGACAAGGCCCTATCGAGGAAATTATGCGCACACACACACAGAATGAAAGAAAGAAAATGGCTTTGACTATTGAAGATGGATCGATGAACAGTATAGGCATTGAATAGAGATGATTGTAGTAGCTATTACCAGAGCCACTATGTCTTTCACGTTGCTTACACCATTTGAACGTGTACAGTCGTCTTTAACGGCGATCCACACATTCTTTTTTGCCTTCTAAAAGAACCGTTCAGATAAATCAACGAGTTCACAAATACTAAACATTAAAATAAAAAAAGACGAGAGACTGGAAGAAGAAGAAAAAAATGGACGTCAAAGATTTATACGAAAGATAAGAGAGTTCATTACGAAAGGAGGAAATTCTTGATGGACCGCGTGAGTTTTTTTTTTCTTCTTCTTAGTCCCAAAAAATAAAAATCCTTTTTTTTTTTTTTTTTCGTTAAATTTATATACTACTATATAGACAGTCAGTTTATATAGTAGTATATATATATATGTATACGTAGTACTAGAAAGAGAGAGAGATTTAGACAAAAAAAAAATACGTCCCGCTTTGCATGGCAGTGGCTGGTCGTGACAAACGACTTTCAGCTCAGCTGGAACTTTTTTCTTTTTTTGGTGAGAGAGAGAGAGAAAGAACGGCTGGGGGGTTCTTTTAATTCCATCGCTTTTTCTTTTGAATATACCTCTTTAAAAAAAATTAGAAAAAAAAGAAAAACTCTTTCGAAACATTCCGGGATATCGGCGCACGATTTTCTTTTGTCGTCTTTTATTTTATTTAAAAAAAAAAAAAATCCTATTAATCAATATCGTCGTCATCATTGGCCCAAGAAGAAGAAAAGAGAAACGAATAAGAAAAGTGTTTAGCCCCATTTGTGTGATGCCGGTAAGAATAGAAACAGCAGGTGTTTTAGTCGTTTCCCGATTGCGGTTACTTGTTTTCGTGTTGGAGAGAAACAAAAAAAAGAGGATGATGAAGTCGCAGAGGGCAACAACAATCACGCACACACACGGTGCTAAATGTAGCGAGTAAAGAAGAAACACAAAACTCATTAGGAGTCTGTTTTTTTTTCTCTCTTGTTCTTGACGATGTGGCGCGTTTGCCGCATTTTCGTGATCTGTTCCGACACGAGAAAATGGCAGACACGCAAGTGGACCTTTCTTTTCCATCTTCATCTACCGTGAAACAACGACAGCTAGTTTTGTTTTTAACTATTTCTGATGAAAAAAAAAGAAAACCACACATTTTTGTTTTTGTTTTAAACGTTCGAAAAGAATTAAAAAAAAAAAAAAAGTTCTGGTCATCTTCAAATGAGTGTGGTTACTCAGCAATGGCCGTGTGTCGTCTTCACGGCGCCGACCTCGCGTGTTCACGTCCCCGTTTTCAAACTTTGAACAATTGCCTCTCGTTTCACAGATTTTTTTTCTTTCTCTGCAGACCTCGAACGTTTTGTGTCATCCCTCCAACTGGAGAAAGGCCTCGGCAATTGCAACACGAGAAACTCGGCCGTCATCACACGTGAAAAGCCACACACGAAGACGTTTTGCTTTTGCGTTTTGCGTGTGTGCTTCACTTAACGTGTTCCAGCCCAAAGTTTTCGACTTTGAGTTTTGCGTGTCCAACACTTGGGGATGTGAGCCGTACGGCAAAACAAAACAGGAAAAACAAATGCTGTGGTTGCGACATCTATCAACGACTGACAATGTCTGGCCGGACTGTAGGAAAAAAAAAAACTCTTTCTCGCGGAAAGGAAAGCCGGACGTTGGCAGAGATGAACACGGTGACGACAATCAAATTGTTTTGTGCCGCGTCAATAGTTTCTCCAGGTGAGGTACATCGAGAGTACGTAGTGTGTTGTCGTACATTCGGAAGACGATACGTTTCCATGATCATGGCCCAGCGTATTCGTGGCAAGGAAATCCAACTATTGAATAACACGGCAAAGAGGTCAACTGTTGCCAAAAAAATAAATAAATAAATAAAATAAAAAAAAACAGTTGTCTTGTGTTCCGTGTTTTGTTTTCTTTTCGTCTAAACAACAACAAAAAAAAGAAATGGCGATTGTGATCGATTCACACCTCGAAGCTGTTGGAAACAAGTTGGTGCGGTAATGTAACACATAACCCCCCGCCGCCACCTGAACAAGACCCTCCATCTCTTCGGCTATACAAGAGCCGCCCACCCTAAAAAAAAAGACAAAGAGAGAGAACCGCTGGCCATTTTCTTTGCCCACGAGCGCAAAGAAATAAGAATTAAAGAAAAAAAAAATGTATAATAACAAGTGAAGGAAGCAGATTTGTCATCGTCGTAGCATTGAATAATCATCAGATCGTAATACAGTCTACATACACGTACACATGCGTTTGTTTAATACCTGCGATCATCATTCGTTCCGCGTTTGGACACTTTCCGCCAGAGGGCTATGCAAAATATGTTGTTTTTTTTTCGTGAAAGAAGAAGAAGAAAAAGCAGTTCACGGACCTCGAGTTCGAATGAAGGACGACGGGTTCTGTAACACACGATAGATTACACATCTTCACACGGGTGAAATGAAATTGATTGATCCCGTTGAGATGACGTCAACGGCAGCAGGTGAGCGTGCCAATTTCGTTCTAACGTCAATTTCAAAAAGAAAGAAAATAAAAAAAGAATTTCATTTTTAACAGGGAGGGCCATTTCTACGTCCGCCTTTTAAGGCACCGGAATTGTTGATTAGGAGCCGTATGATTCCTCTCTTCCACATCTTCAATAAGAAAAATTAAAAAATAAAAAAATGAAAACGATTGCAATTGCCCCTTATTTTTTTTCATTTTCCTCCTTTCATTTTCGACACGTGAGTTATGCCCCTAATCGTAAACTTCTTGTCCCTCCGTCTGAGAGAAGAAAAAAGAGGCGCCGTATAACAAGAGTCGTATAGAAGTAGCTCGTACCAAGATTTTATTAAGAAGCATCCCCCTTCTTTTTTAGCTGAGGGCAGCTGCATCATTTGAAGGCTCTCTCAACCCGGTTATACTGTCAGATGGCCAACGGTCCATCGGAAAGGTAAAAAAAAAGGGACCGTTCGATACGATACACACACACATCGTCGACATCTACATCCCAGTCGACATCTACATCCCAGCCAGTTATTACTATTATATAGTTGTATATAAATATAAATCTATGTATATGTTGCCGGATGGAAGAAGAAGAAGAAGAAGAAGAAAGAAATTTTTCAGGCCTGTCGTAAATCACTGTCTTTTTTTTCAGAGAGGCTCTCCCAAGCTCCAACGGGATTAGATTGGAAAGCCTCCATTTCTATTTTGTATTATTAGTCCCTTTTCGTCGGCGATTCCCAATTTTTTTTTTTTTTTTTTATAAACCCTTCAAAACAAAACAAAAATAGATGGAAGTACGGTGTAATAAATCGCAAGCATTTTCAAAAAAACTTTTTTTTTTTTTTTTTTGCCGGTCTACATATACAATCGGTTAGCCCCCTCTCTTCTTCTTCATACAGAAAAATAACTAATAAAACACAAGAAAAGGTTCTCTTTCTCGGTTCCGAGGTCGGTTTCACGCTCCGTCGAATCCCATCAGCGTTTAAAAAAAAAGAAGAAAAAGAACGGAGAAAAATAAAAGCTTATTGTTCCACTATTATGTTCTCTTTTTCGCTATTATAAATCATTTTTTGTTTTGTTTTTTTCATGTGTATATAGCAGGCGGCGAGAGAGACAGCCAGTCCATACCCAAACTCTATTGATATAATATCATCCAGAAATGATGCACATCTCTCTTCGCCTTGTTTGAATTAAATAGGAGAATAATTTTTTTTGTTCTCGTTCTTTTGTCGCAACAAAAGAATCAACTGTTTGGGTTGGAAAAAAGCTTTTCATTCAAAATGCTTTTGATTTAAATATAAATCATTTAAAACAAGATGTCTCGAACCCGAAACCCCCCCAGGAAAAAAAAAACTGAAATTTTTTCTTTAAATAAGAACAGACAAACGGAGAGGTTGGAAAATGATTGAAATTGCATTGGATAGGGGAGGGGGGGGGTGAATCAAAGTGAATTGGACTAGTGAAAAGAGAGTTTTCTCGTCTCGATGAAGAGACGTCGAATCCGTCGGAAATGTTGTCACCCCCGAACGAAAGCAAAAAGCTCCTGCTGCTCGTCGGTTGATTCAATTGCCGACAAGTCGCAACAAAATCGCATTCCCCCCCCCCCATCTCTTTGTGCAAAGAGGAAATAATAAAAAAAAAAAGCTTTTTATGTATTTGAAAACTATCAGAAGCGCACGACAACAAATATCGAATCACGCTAGATTGACTTACTGCCTTTAGTGAGTGCGTCTGTCGATGCACCTAGCGGCCATTATTTGCAAGATCTTAAGAGGAAAGCTCTGAAAGGATGGGGGGGAAAAAATCAATGTGTGACGCAATAGATCGTGAGATGGCAAAATATTATTCAAATTTGTTTGGGGGATTTTTGTTTAAAAAAGAAAAGAAATGTGTGTGTACACACGAGAAGAATGAAACAGTAAATATCTTCGACACCCAGCGAAAATCATTTAGTCATGGAGGGCTAGTTAACTATCGTAAAAGGTCAAATAATACGAGACCTTAATGTTTACGTTTCTCAATTTCCTTTCGTTTTTTCTTAACGAAGAAAAAGTCGATTCCCAAAAAAAAACCGCAGCGAAAATGAAGAAAACTAATGAGAACGGACGTGGTGCAATGAAAACGAGAGAGTCGAAAGGTCATTTATTCAAATCACCATTTTCCATGTTTTTCTGACGGTATTTAAGAAAAAAAAAAATCGATTTGCATTCAAGTTCTCCATCGGCCGCCTGTCATGTCGACGCTCCGGCCTCTTTAAATTGAAGAGGAAATGTTGAAACGAAAAAAACACATTTCCACCATCCGCCTAATCAGCTAATCACATTTGCAAACGTTCCATCCCCATTGCGTCTCTTTTTTTTTCTTTTTAATATTAAGAGTTATGCATATTGGATATGCAACGGCCACCACACGCCAGGAGGCATACGAAGAAAAAAGACGGATGTGAAATCTTTTTTTAAAAAAATTCGAAACGATCGATTTTAAGAAAAACATAAGCGGCGTCAAGTCTAACCACAAAAAAAAAAAAAAATTCATTGATGGGAGTGTCTGTTTGTGGGGGTGGTGAATGTAATAAAAACACCTAACGAAAAGAAGCCCCGAGACAGCCGATCGTTTCTCACCTTTAGCATCTTCTCACATGGAAATTGGGAGAAGAACAGAGATGGGGGAGGCATCTCGGTTAGCGGCTAAAGCGGCGGTCAGTCTTGATTACTAATTAGTCATGTGCATAAAAGCGCGGCTTGTGTACAATTTAACCAAATAGAGGAAAAAAGAAGAAAAAAAGAATGGGGGGGGGGACCTTTAAAAGCAGGAAACCCAACCCACAATACGAGACAGAATCAAAGGGGATGGAGCAATAGAAAGAATACCACAAAGGTAGAAAAAGGAGGGTCACACAAAAGGTGAGCGACTCGAAAGTGGGCGGATCCTCCTCTTTTCTTTTCTTACCACACAAGTTTCCGACACCATCAACACCCCAACCAGAAAGAACCGTCTCATTTTCTCGCCCGCTTTTTTTTTTGTTTTGTTTTTTTATTTTCCTATTCTTTACAAGTCCGGTTGGCGGCGGCACTCGCGGCTCCATCCACACCCCTCATCCCATCCGGCACCTGATCCCGATGCATATCATAACGCCCAAATTTTTTTTTTCTGTTAAAAACCCAAATTACAATGAAGCGCAGAAGTATAAAAAGGTGCGTGTACTTTACCGTGTACTAGTCACGTCAATAACGTTAAGGGGGGGTCTGCAAATGCACCGCCCACAGGGTTACGTTGCCAACATTTTCAGGGGGGGGGGAAATGTAAATTCAAAAATTATTATTTTTGAAAAAAGAAAGAATCGACACAACTGAACTATTTGGGTACGTGTTTAATTAAAACAGTTAATGACATGCGTGAGGCAAACAATTGAAATGTTTTTTTTTTCTTTCCATTATTTCAAAATGGAGACCCGACTTCCTTTTTTTTTTTTTTTGAATATATTTCACAATAGCGTCAGTGAACCCCACCCCGTCCCCCCTACCGGCCAGAGACCTCATTAGACATTCAAGTCCTTTTCTTAATCAACTGATATGGCATAGCGCACCTTCTACATTCGCCGGCTGCGCAGTTGTTTTCAACCTCCACCCCTCTCTGAAAAGAACAAAAAAAATGTTCCAATCTATTGTTTTGTTTGCACATATGGACGGACGGTCCCTGTGTGAGTTCCAAATTTTTTTTTTTTTTTTTTTTAATTCCTTTTCCCTCATCGTTGACAACCAGTCGAAAGGAAAATAAAGCAACCCCCTTGATCTTATACGGTTACGTCATCAAGAGGCTGGATCGAATTTTCCTTGTATTTCTTTCACCCCCCCACCCTCCTCTACCTTTCTCTCGTTTCAATTTCGAAAGGGACGACACACGCAACAATAGAAGAAGCTTTTCCCCCCTCTTTCTCTTCCGGATAAAAAAAAAAAAGAATCAGAGTCCCGTATTTAGATCGTCAATTCTATATTGTGCATGGAGAATAAGGGCGGAATGAGAGAGAGAGAGGAAAGTACATGGAAGCCATTATTATTGGATATCGGAGGGCGTCGCTTCTGCAAGTGACGCCGACACCGCCGTGAGGCGCAAAAAAATAAACACGCCAAAGGGGGGAGAGGGGAAAGAAAAAGAAGGAAAAAAGCAATTTAGTCGCCTGTTCAGCTGGAATAATAAAAGAAAAAAGAAAAAAAAGGTCCTTAAACACACACACACACACGTAAGATTGTGTCTAGAGCCCAGGTCACATTTTCGATGACAAGATTGAAAAATTCATCTTTTTTTTTTCTTTTTTAAGAAATAGAAATACAAAGCAATTAAATCGTGATAAAAAGAGGGGGAGAAAAAAAAACTGATGTTAAAAAATAATTAACAAGAAAACAATTTCAGTTTCTGTCCTTTTTTTTACCTAAGAAATATCGACACGGCTCACGTCAAAGTGACCGCGTTTACCGGGATGGTGGGCCAGCCGCCAAATAAAATAAATCACACATTGTCCAACTCGTTTGCGTGTCAAATCCCCCCCTTCTCCAATCCACCCTTCTGTATCCAACTAAGAATTCCAGTTCAAACTTTTTGTTTATTTGAAATGAAACAAAGGCAGCGACGACCTGTTTAACTAACCCACACAAATAAAATAAAAAATGAAGGAAGAAGAAAGCCAACTAATTTAGTTATAGAGCCAAAAGAGAAATGATCACCTACCCCCAGACACACGTGAAAATTGGAGGGGAATTTATTAAATAAAACAAAAATAGATTTTTAAAAAAGGTGTGTGTGTGTGTGTGTGTAAATTATAGTCGGAATGGTGCGGTGTACTTTGAAAAGGGGGTCAAACGGGCCATGATTTTTGCTGCTGATAGATCCATCATTGTCTTCTTCTTTCCTCTCGCCGCCATTAAATACGCATTTGAATACGGACGAGAGGAATCAAACACTATAAATTATCCTTACGATCAAAGTATCACAATCAACAACAACAACAACAACAACAAAAAAGTGCGCCATCTCGAATCATTTCTCTTAATAAAACAAAAACAAAAAGAAATCATAGTATACGAATCAGTTCGGGGTGGTCATTGCGGTTTTCAGGTGAGAGATGGGGAGGGGACGCCCAAAGCTGCGAGTTGTTCATGAATTTCCTCCAAAGATGATGAAAATGGCTATTGCGCATCTCCCTCTCCTGAATGTTATTTTTGTGAGGTTTACCACATTCTTCTTTTGTTTTTCCTTTTTTTTCTGCCTAGCATGTTGTTGCGGCGAGAAAAAGAGGAGGATGGCGCTGATGGTATAATTAACTTGGATGCGCATCAACCCTCCCACATTACACACGTTTCATTTCTTTTTCTTTTTTCTCTAAAAAAAAATTTTTTTTTCTACTCGTTCCTTCATTTCACGCGGGGGGGTTATCCGAAAAGTTTGAGGGCGAAGTAAAAAAAAAAAATGATGAAACACCGTGCCGCTTTCGGCCATTATACAAGAAACTGGCGCGCGCGCGCGCGCGCGATCTCTCGCCCACCCGCAAACACTTTTTTCTTCTTCTTCTTTTTTATCCCTCGTGAGAAGATGGAAGAAGAAGAAAAAAACGACGTTTTCTGCCGCCGCTCATCAGTCACGCCGATCGCATCACATTCCCGTTTTTCTTTTTCTTTTACGTTTAAAAAAAAAAACTTTGTCGGTTTCTATTTATTTGTGAAAAAAAAAAAAAATAAATCCTTCTACTCTTCATCATCTTTGCGCAGGCATTGGGTCATTTATTTACATGGACAAGGAGGGAAAAGAAAAAAAAAAACATTTTTTTCGTGAGATGATTGAAGTTTCAATGGCCAATTTTCTTCAGTCGACCGGCAACAAAGGGAAATATTAACAAGCCATCGATAAAACGGGTTTGGTTCAAAAATAAAGCGCACAGCTTTGGCCAATTCAAAAGACGACAAAAGAGAGAAAGACCCACAATCACGTTGCGATTCAACAACAAAATGTGCGCGTGAATTATTCAGGTGAGCAATGGAAACTTTGAAAGGAAAAAAAAAAGTTCGGCATGCCACGCCATCTCTTGGGCGCAAGCTTTCGAGCTGAAACAAAATTCCACATTGTTAACTGTCAATTTCTGTGAACGTTTCAAAAGTGCTCGTGTTTCACATTCCAACGTCTAAAAGGCCCAAAACAACAACTATCCCCCCCTCTTACATGTTCTGAAATAAAAGGGGAAAAAAAAAAAAAAACTGTCTAGTCGGATCAGTGCCGGACTGGTTCGTTCGCGTTCATGGATCAAACAGCGCATTCCACAGATCAGTGCTATCAATCTATTTCTTTTTTTCTACGCTGTTAAACTCTTTCAAGTTTTCGGATTCCTCGTGTCACAACGAGAAAAAAAGGGGGGGGGGGAACTTGTACAACGGAATAAACCAAAAGTGTTGGACAAGCTTTTTTTCCGAAAACAGGAAGACGCAAGTTAAGTTTCGAATTAGAATTTCGTGATTCTATCGTTTGCCACCATTTTGTATGGAGACAAGTGCTCTCCCCGTCATGCCTCCGTCCCGCTGTTTCTTCTTCTCGTTATACATTGCCCTCATTAAAGCCAAAGTTATATCATACGGTCATCGATTGCTATAGAAAAGAAATTGAATATCCATTTCGAACCGGTTTCCAAGAACAAAAGCGAATTACCATAACAACACTCGGCGTATTATTTGTTGACCTTTTTCTCAGAATACTAAAACTCATTATTCCTTTCTCGAAAAATCCCAATTGAAAAAGAAAAGGAGAAGTTTTTTTCTAATGTATAGAAACGTATAGATCAATAAGTTCGGGTCCGCCATGACTCTCGGAATAATTCAAGAAATACGCGGAAACATTCCCGCAGTTAGACATCGTTACACGTGTTTTAACAATATTGCTTGCCAGTTGTCTCAGAAATAAACGTTTGAAAAAGAAAAAAAAAAAAATCTCATTAGTGGCGTATCGAAAGTCGTGAGAGAACTTCCAACGGCCATTACATTTTTCACAAAACTGAAACAAGATTCGATAACAATTTGATGGCATTGCCGAGCAACAGGCCATGGAGCAACAAATAAAATGAAAAGATGTCCGTCGGGCTCGTTCGACCGTATGTGAACATTTGAGATTGAAATAGTAAAACTCCATTTTCAAATCCCGTGTTGTTGTTTTTTTTTTTTTTTTTGCCCCTCCAGTTGATTCGAACGAGATCCCATTTCCTTATTTATTTTTTTTTATGAGCGATTTATTGAAATGGAAATTCTCTCATCTTCGGGTGGGCGTCGTCACGATTCGCAGGCCTCCCGACAAAACGCCCATCCATACCGCATCGATAGAAGAACGAAACGTTGTAATATAACTTTCGATTCGTTTTTTTTCCTTAAGAAATCCAATCAAAAGGACACGAGAAGAAGAAAAAAATGCTGAAAGACGAACGAGTTTCGTTTTTTTTTTCTTCTTTAATAATGGCCGACTGCATCTCATTAAATATGCGCATGCGCACAAGAACGTGTGCGTAAAGGTGATTACAACCGGCAACTACAAGAACCATTTGTTTCCCATCGAAAGGAAACGGGTTTCTTTCTTGAATTCATGTTCGACATTCCCATCCAGTTGGAATCACATGGCAAAAGTTTTGTAATGCGACGGTGCCGTTAAGGAAAAAAAAAAACATTTTCTCCGAAGATTGGACGCCCCGAAAAAAGAAACAAAAACTTATAAAGAAAAAAGAGGATTACGTCAAGACGATGAAAAGTTGATCGAAAATGAAACATCAACTTGAATTCGAAAAAAATAAAGATTAAGGTGTGGCCATAAAAAGATATAATGACATCAGTGGCACTATATACGCCGTACTTGCATCAAGAAAAGATATTCGTTCAAAGACGTGAACAATGCCTCGTCCTAGAATCTAAAAAAAAATCCCATAAGGGGCGGCTCAGAGCTAAAGCGGATCTTATTTTCCCAGCCATAAATCCGTAAAGCTTTTCCCATTTCCTTTTTTTTTCCTTCCGCTTTTAAAAAAATTTTTTTATCGAAAGCCGGCGTCAAACTGCACGGACGTTTTGAGTAACTCAAGTAACCTCTGGCCTCGATATAGACGTGCATGATCCTATTCCACACGTTTTTCTTATGAAATATTCAAAAGGATCGCTCAGGAAGTGTGAAAAAAAAAAAATGAGGGGGGATTCTTATGGTCCGCCTGTTGTTGTTGTGTTTGCATATAAAACCCAATTTTCTGTCTCTTCTCTCTCGTAATGCACGGCCTCCTTTATACATTATAGACGACAAACATTCACTCAGTGTTGGAATTGCTCACACACACACACACGCACACCATCCGCCTTTATTTTGTGTGTTATGTGTAGCGCTCATCGTTATTCATCAAACTTGTATATAGCTCCAGACGGGCTATATAGGGACATTCGTTTCTTTTTTTAAATACATAACATAGAACAAGAGCATCAATGAGGAACCTGCACACAACAAGCAAATACCCTAGACACCTCTCCTCTCTCTCTGATCTATACATAAAGGGAGAAAGGGATTTGTTTAGGAGTGTGAAACATAACCGGAAAAAAAAGAAAGAAAAGGATGTAGAACCCCTCCTTTGCTGTGTGTGTGTGCGCTCGTATAGGTTGCTGAAAACGAGAATGACCGAATGATCTTTCACAGTCATTGCGAATCCCCTCGGTTGTTTCAGTTGCAACACGAGTTCTATATCCTTAATTGCATGCTGTCAGTGAAGAGTTGCTTGACGATACAACACACACACCCTGTCCCGCAGTTGCACAACCATCAGCTTCATCGACCGGAAATGATGTTGTACAACAACACAGTCGCCACTCCCCCTCCCCTGCGAGGACACAAAGACAATCCAGCGCCCCTCCCTTTGTATCTGGGGAAAAAAAAAAAAGTTTCAGCCGGATCCATCAGACTCTTTCACAAGTGGACCAATCGGGACCGTATGTGTTACACACTCTCATGTGGAAGTAAAAACAGATGCGTTACTACTCCCCCCCCCCCCTCTGGCTTTTAGTTCTATGCGCACACCTGTAGAGTCACATGATTTATTCAAACTGTATCGACCTGGAACATTCGATGATACTCGGAATAAAACAAAGTTGGGACCCGCTTTATGCTTACATCAAAAGATACTGGACTTGCATCAAAAACGATGGAAATGAAGAAGAAGACAACAATAAAAAAAAAATGGGATAAATCCTGCAGGCCATTTATCGATCGAATTAACTACTGGGCAAAATTACGTGTCTGAGAGATTAGATGAAAGCTCTTAATGAAACATGTCCCACATTAGAAGCCATTAGAGTAAGGGCATTTTTGTATTTCTATTATGAAAACGAACGTAGAGATGCTTTCAAGCAAGGTAAACTTCAATATTTACCATTGCTTTAATGGAGTTTGTTAAAATAGGGGGAGGGGGGCCTTTTTCGTGGGGTTGTGTGCAAAATGCACGCAAAACCTGACGGATCGAATCACCTCCACTGCGTGCGTATAGCGTATATATAGATTTAATGGACTTTTCGGGGAGTAAGAGATAGGGACCATCACTTGGATCCATATCCAGCGCCTTTTCCAAAATACACTATATACACTAGACGTGCCGGAATGCCCGAGTAGGTTGGATTCGTGAGTGATCCTCCAACAAAAACTCTCTCGAGAGAGAGAGGAGAGCCTCACAGCTCACTCACTCCATATCCTTTTATTTCCTTTCTTAGACTATTCACCGTCGTCATGGCAACCTTCGTTTTCTTTTTCTTTTTTATTCCGCAAGGAGAGAAGAAATAAGTGGACTGGATCGGTGCATTATCCAGGAGAGCACTCGGCAAGTGAAGTGAGGAAAGAAAGAAAAATCTTGTTCCAATAGACGAGAAGCACTTGATCAAATAATTCAACAATTTTTGAAAAAAAAAAAAAATAAATAAATCCTGCGATTGAGTAAGACGTTGATCCTGTTTGTTAGATCATCAAACGGCATTTACTTTCCACAACGCACGGCCTCGTAAAACAAACTCTTGCCTCTCTCTGTCTCCCCGTTGGTGTAATCCTGCTCTATTTCTTATCCCTCATTTCTTTGTGTTGAAAAACTTGTCACGCTTTATTTGATCCTCTTTTTTTTTTTCTTTCATTCTACCCCTCCCCCCTGCCTAACCTATTCGCTGTATATACACCGAAAGAAAGAGTGGGAGGACATACGGTGGCTGTCCGCGTGATCGGTCATACACGGCGACAGATTATCCTCGTTAAGGGGGTGCGGTTCCTTTTTGATCCTTTCTCTATTCCCCCCCCCCCTTCAGTTGCTCTTTATTTTTAGAATCTTTTTTATTCCTTTTTTTTCTGTCGTGTAGACGAAGGCGGGTTCATCACACACACACACACAAAAAAAAGAGGAGAAAAACATAAGAAAAACGACATTCACAACGAAAGACAGGGGGGAGGGTTGATCTCCTGTCGGATTATTACGATCCCTTTGCTCTTTCATTTCTCGCTTTTCATGCGTTTACATTTAGGCAAAGAGAGACTCCATTTTTTTTTTTTTCCTTTCTTTCTGAATGTAATAAACACGTGGTTCAGTTCCCACAATCCGTCACCGGTGTCACATCACAGTCCACTGGCCCCGTCCAGGGCCGTAACGACGCAATATAAAAAAAAAGGGGGAACAAACAAACAAAACAAAATAGACGAGCTGTTGCGCCATTGCAAGTAGATGAGAACTCAATCGATCCAACGTTGCCTTTTCAAAATGGTCTCGCTCCACTTGTTCAACCCGACATTTAAAACATGCGCGCCTCTGAAATCGCCATTTTAACCGGAATGATTTCGGCGAGTAGTTGAACTAGAAAATGTTCTATAACGTAACAGTTGCTATCGACCCAACCAATCGAATTTAAGTACCGAAAAGAGAGGTGTACGTCTCAACGAACATTGTTGACAAGACCGGGCCTGCGAACGTGAAAGAAAAAAAGAAAAAACACACTCGTCCGAATAAATATGGGACCCTCTTGGCCCAATGTTAAATAGAGAAGACGCATGTGATTCCAGTCGGCTGGATGTTGTACCTCAACAGAAACCACAAAGCTCCAACTGTACACGAACACAAGAAGAGAGGTGAAGTGGATACAAGATTTAGACGGGCGGTTTCCTCTTTTTATTGATTTATTTTTTTTTTCAACCGTAGAAAATAAACTGTAACTTGGCAACGAAACTGTTGCCTTTATTTAAAATGGAGAAAGCCAGGCATGAACTTTGATTTGCATTGTCGATTGTTTGGATTTTTACTGTCGAACAAGAAAGGAAAAGTCTTTGCGGTGCGTAGTTTTAAGGTGACGAGAACGATCGATAACCGTCTCGTAATCATCCCTGGATTTGTAACTTGTAATGAGGAGCTCGAGCTGCTTACGACGTGAGCGCGGAAAACGCAGTCACAAGAAGGACACCAAAGTTCATACGATGAACTCGTCAATTCAGTTTCCCTTTAGTTGTTGCAATAGAAATGAAATAAAGAAACGAATGATTTTGACTGTCGAATGAGACAATTTTATGAAAGGAATCGACTCTAAAATTATTTTTGTTGAAACAAAAATTGAATTCATGAATTCAAAGATTATCGCCAAAAGTCTAAAATAAAATTCATCAAGTCATTGTTTCAATATGGAACGACAGAGCTCATTTTGGAGCGGCATTTGTTCAACGACAAAGCCCAAAAAGAAAATTACACCGCCGAATTCTATTTCCCAATATTGATTTTTTTTTATATCTTTTCCCGCGCCACAGGCAAATTCTTTTAATTTTTTTAAATGGCAGTTCAAAAGTCGGGCGACGACGACGTTGGTCGCATTTTTAAGGATAGCAATAGCCCATAAAAATGCATTCTCAGCAGCAGCAGTTTCAAGAGGAAACACTAAAAGTCACATCTTCCCCCCCAAAAAAAAACATTCAAATGGCAAGATGCCCTGCGTGTGATCTTCAAGATGAAAACTATATTGGCTTTATTCGCCTCCATAAAAACGAACGATAAGAAAAACCAGCATGAATGCAACATCCTGCATCGCCAGGTAATAGCACACAGGTAGGGGGGGGGTAGAAGCGGCAAATCGTACTAGTGGCACTTATCACTTGAACGTCATATTCAAAGCACAGCGACGAAAGCTACCGGCATCGTTCAAATCCAATAAAAAAAAAAAGTCCCGTCCGGATAATCACTGATCGCACACAAAGCAAAAACACACACACACACAAAAACTGGTTTTATGAATGTCTACAAAAAAAATTTGATGAAATAATAAAATACGGCGAAAACAATAGGGAAATGCATTTTTGAATAGAACCAACAATTGTTAATCCATCAGGGAAGGCAAATCCGTTGCGAGTTGAATATATTCGTTCACGTTCACGAGATGTTGGGCGATAGACAATAGGGCGCCATTTTGGCCAAAGCGTGAAAAATTGAATAACCTTCAAGAGGCGAGTTCACAATTAGTTGACGCCCAAAGTAACGAGAAAATCAACCGTACCTTCTTTTATTCATCATTATTTCACACCCAAAAAGTAATTCGTATAAAATAATAGAAGCCGCCACCTATCAAGATTGAAAAACAACTTTGAAAATGTCATTTATCTTGAATCGTAGCGAAAATTAGTTTAGGCTAATCAGTTTGAAAAGGATTGCGCACTGCTGCAATCGTCATCCATTCATTAGTGCACGGCAAACTCGTTTGAATAAACGATTAGAATTCAATTTCGATAAAAGTGCATTGAACCGAGTCAGAGTAGAAACTTTGCGATGTGAAGACGATGGAAAGAACCCGTTACGCCCAATGTGCCGAAATGGAACTGTCAAAAACAACTTTAACGGCACATGTCGCTAAACTCAAAGGAATCAAACGAAATTGAATACTACCGAGAAATAAAAAATGAGCTTAAAAGGCTGTCTGAATCAAATATGATCAGATCAAATCAAATCAAAAATGAAAAAGACACGTCAACGTTGTTCAAATGCATCGCCCCGAGCAATTTATAGACGGGCGACATGTATACCAACTTTTGCACGCATATAAACAATGCCAAATGTGACTATCCCATTTTTACATATGATTTGATCAAAAGGAAATAGTTTATCCAAAGACGTGACCCACATTTCGCTGGAAAAAGAACGAATCCGAATCGACTTTTCAGAATTGATGAAATCCTGAAGAAATTCAAATCAGAGTAAATAGTTCAATAAAATGAGGGGAAAAAGGGTGAAACGTTCCAAACAGAAAAAAAGAGATTGGACTTTAATTTACAACGTCATTAAGACGGACGACTTTCATTATACCCTCATCAACCCGAAAGAAAAAAACCCGAGTAAATTCAATGTGACAGTTGGAAAGAGTGAGGAGCACCAACAACCAATTCCATTGCCTTTCAACTTATTTGTTGTCTCTAGACGCACGCTTCTCAAGCAGCCATAGTTTCACATGTCGTATTTATTACCGTTGGGTGGTTTGATCTTTCGTCGTCAAAGGCAACCCTCCTCCTCCCCCATCATCGCTCTGCGTGTACTCCCCACCCGAAAAAGAAAAAAGAGTTGATTTATTTTCGGTACTAATAAAAAGAAATCAAAGCCTGGGCGACGAGTTTCGCTATTACTTGATTGACAGACACGGAAAGGCTTTCTACCTACCACTCTCACACGGCAACAACTTTCAAGAGAGAGAAAAGTGCACACACGCTCCCGCCTTCTTATATATATATATATAGATTATAGACCGCGTGCGGATCATTGGATCACTCTTACTTCTATTCCCCGCATCAGCCGAGTTCTTCTTTTTTATCTCCACTTCGTGTTCTCTGATACCTTGCCGGCTATATCCTCCCATTTTCAGTAGAGGCTTTGCCAACCCCCCGGGTTAAAAAGAAAAAAAGAAGAGCATTACGGGTAGATCGGCTTTTGTGGGTACCAAACGAGTCTGGCATACGTTAGAAAGAAGAAAAAAAAATACCCAAGGCCTGAAAAAAAAAAAAAACTTTACCCAACTTGGCAGAGACCGTAGAAATTGGGGGCCACAGACGGACGCATTCACACACGCACTGCTCTATAGTTAATTAAACGCACACATAAAAGAGAGCCAGACCGTCTTTTCTTTCCTCAATGTCCGCATCGTTGCCTGGGCGCTTGGCTCGTTTCTGTTCATCCGAGTGAACATTTAAGGTGGAAAAGAGAGGGGCCGCTTTTGCCTTCATTAACATCATCATCTCCTAAGGTAAGGATGTCGTCTGCCTCTAGGTCCAAGGTCTTGCTCGACACACAAGCAACTCAAACTGTCATCGACCCCAACGTAAACCCTTTCGCAATGGAAGTCGAGCAGAAATCCGTCCAATCAACGAGCCAAGAAAAAAAGACCGTCAAGGCTCAAAAAAGCAAAGCCATAGACACACAACAAACAGCAACAAAAGAAGAAAACAAAACAAAAATCAAAACTCGACGGGACGCTGTTTTCTAATTAGCTTTGATGGCGTGTATATATTTTCGTTGCCTCGGCTCCTTTTACAGCCCTTTCGATGCGCGCAGATCTTATTGATTTCTTCCTCCGGCCCTCCCACATATTGAAAGAGAGAGAGAGAGAGACCTATAATTCTCTTTTTTTCTTTTTCATTCGTTGTGCCAAAACGAGGAAGACACCCTCTTTTATTTTATTCTTTACTCTTTGATGTACCGGAGAAAGATGGCGCCTCTTTTTTTTTTTACATGATGCTATTTCTTTGTGTCTTTCAGACGAACCGTCATTCCCCTTCCCTTTTCTATATAAATACAACAAACAATATCGAAAGGAGAGCCTCTGAACGCGCATCTACGACGGAGCTATAGAAAGACACCTCTCAGTCTCTAATACCTTTGAAGGAGATCGTCAAAGAGAGGCTGAAATTGTTTCCGGCCTTCTTTTCGCTTTCACCCGAAAAACGTTAACACAACCATCCCCCCAAAGAAAATAAAAGCTCGGTAAGATAAACAACAAAAAAAACTGCAAACAGATACGATACATACATGCAAGCCAGAGATACACGCAGAGGATAACCTTCTAGCTGTTGCTGTATTATATAGTTTTCTCCCACTATATAGTCTATCTAATATTCCTCATTCGACTCTCTTTGCGATGGGGGATGGGGGACCCAAAAGGGAGGGCGTTGCTATGGTTACCTTTGTATTGCTCTCGCTCGCTCTGTTATGTCCTCTACGTACTTGCAATCCACTATTTACGAAGCCGTCATTGATTACCTATATATACCGTCTAATAAAAAAAAAAGCAAGGGGAAGGTGGAATACACCCACCAACTTCCACCCCACCCTTAAGGTCTTTTTTTTTTTACTCTCGTTTTTATTTCATATACGGTATATATATAGGCTGTATGTACATTTGTACACATTTTATAGATAGGCAGATATGAAAAAGAAGGAAATGGAAGGCTCTCAATCTCATTTTATGGCACTACCGGGCTGCGTGTGTGTCTGTATTGAAAGGAGAGATGGAGGAAGAAAAAGAAAAAAATCGGGACCCGCTTTTCCTTATTTTTCTTTCTTGGCTCATAGGATATGGAGGTCTGCCATCAATTAGATGGCAGACAGGTGAACGGCTTCGATAAGATTGGCTGTTAAGAGACGAAAGAAGCAAAAATAAATAAATAAAAATATGATGAAAGGAATCAATAAAAACAAAATACTGGATCCATTTCGTCGGACATTCTTGCTATGTCTCGAAAAGACAAACGACGCTAAACGAATTTTCAAACCCAAAAGTCACACACAACCCCCCCCTCCCAAAAAAATAAATAAATAAATACACGAAAAAATAAAATCTATTCCACTTAACGAGGATACCAAAGAAGAAGGAAAAAAATGTCGATAAGAGCAAAGTGCTCGTCTTTCTGCTTGCGGCTTTGACAATCGCTCAAAAGAAATCAAAACGTCGCTTTTTTTTTCTTCTCTTCTTTACCCTCCTTCCCACTTCGATAAGCAATCAGTCAACGTCACAACTTGTTTCTTTTATTTGTTTCGTTTAGTTTTCCTCTTTTTTAAGAAACAAAAAAGCCAACAAACAAAAAAGAAACTGTCGGCAAAACAAGAACAGTTAGTGAACCTTATTATTTTTTTTTTTTTTATGTTGCTCAGTAAATAATAATAACAACAAAAAAGTGCTGCTGTACGATGGAAAAAAACCATTCGACTGGGACCAGAGACGGGCCAGTTGGGATGGTTATTTATCATCAAGATTCGCTTGATTAAATAACACCCGGCTACCAATCTATTCGGTTTTGGGGGGTTCAGCTGTTTTGTTTCTATGTGTTGTTGAAAATATCAAACGCGGAAGAGGAAATAAAAACGTAGTCAATGCACTACATTTTTCTTCCTGAACAGATAATTTTTGAAAAGAACAAAACAAAAACGATCCTTTTTCGTACAGCCCGATTGCGACAATGTCGTTTGATACGAACACGATGGAAAGTTTAAAGGGCAAAGTGATAGGGGCTAATCACGTGGAATCGTATAGTTTATCAAAAGGTATATAAAAACAGACAAAATCAAATGCATCGCCAGGTGATCCAAGACCCCAGTTGAACCACATACTATAACCCAATCCAGCCAACAAGGTATTCAAATTCAAAAATTAATTACTAATTGACTTTGCACGATAACAAACAAACAATTTAACGGTCTAGATGAGCATTCGATTTTTGCTGATTGCCGCACCTATTTTGGCCATTTGCGCTGCCCATCCGCACCGATTGAAAGACGTTCATCAACGCAGCAGCAGAGATCTAGAAACCATGATTTTAAACAACACCGTCGAATTGGACAAGCAAGGTGGGACTTTCCGACTCGATTGGGACTTTGGTCTACGATCAAGACGCCACCAATCCGCAGGTGGTGTTGGAAATGCGCGTCGCAACAAGAGGTTGGTTCAGCCTGCGTTTCACATCGGCCGATCTTTCGCTGGGCGATTACTTCTACGGCGCCTACGATGCCGATCGGCCATCCAATAGCTTTTTCCTGGACAAACATTGCGAATTGAACAACGGCAGAGGCTGCGAAACTGCAGACGGACCGAAAGACGATCTACGTAACGATTTCCAGTTGATATCGATCGTCTTCGGCCAAGATTACACTTTAATGCGCATTGCTCGTCTAGCCGACACGGGTCATTTGCAAGACGTCGCCATTACGGTGAGTTTTATTATTCCAAAACCCTTTCATCTCGTTCGAAATCTAACTAATGGAACCACTGCATTTGAAAAACCCAAACAGCCCGGCCCGATGATGATTGGCTGGTTCTGGTCGGCTGGCATTTGGGAAAGCGGCCAGCTCACTCCCATCGACAAAATGGGATTCGAAGATGTCGTCCTCATTCCGGAATGAAAACCAAATCAGTCACCAAAATTAAGTCATTATCCTCTTGTGATAATAACCTATAAGGCATTGAAGTAGAAAGACCGCAATACGTCAAATACAATTTCAAATAAAACGCATCCAAAAATAGCGTCTTTTATCGACTAGCCATGAAAAAAAAAATAAAATAAACACACACGACATCAATCAAACAAAAGGAGACAAAAAATAGAAAATTTGAGTGGGAAGAGATTACACCCCCTGCAAGTCGGGCAAAGTCATTAAGGGTTGAACGGGTCACCGACAAAGTCGTGACGATCGTCACGAAAAAAATAATCCTTCATGGCTGCCTTTATAAATTCATCATTCAAAAATGTATTCCACGATGGTACAAACGTTTCTGTTTTAATCTTTCATGGTCCATTGGAAGAAAAGATAGGGGCGGGAGAACTGACGGGGCCAACAATCCGACAAGTTGGTGCGTTTCTCTCTTCTTTAGACATGTCAAATAAGCTGAGCATTCTTCTTCTTTTTTTTAAAGCCGATTCCCTCAAAGTCTATTATGCTAATTCAGTAAGGCAACAGTAGACGCAGAGTGTGATTCTTCTTTTCCCCCGAGCGAGAAAAAGAAAAAAACAAGTGGTCGTGAATGACATCAGAAAGATGACGAGTGCAAAGTAGTCTTTTGTCAAGCAAAGGCAGAGGCCATGTTTGCAATGGCCAGTAATCACACGACATACAAGACTACACATGCATGGATATTTCCACAAACTGCTTCACAACCAATCGCGTACAAGAGAAGCGGTTGCTATGGAGATGATTGCGTTGGTTGTCAAGCATCACTAGACATCATAAAAAATATGAAAAAAAAAACGTGGAAGCTCCATGATTGAAAGAAGGGGACGTATTATTACTCGCTCCCCTTTCACGTTCCCTTCGCGTATGACGGATGTATGTTGCCTGGGCGACATAATGAAGTCGGTAAATTTCAAATAACCACATCGACATCCATCCAGTAGAAAAATTATTTCCGCATCGAATATTCAAAATAGGAAACAACAGCTGAAAAAGAAGCAAATTGTTTCAGAATGTAGAAAAATGGAGAAGCTTGTTGATTGCATCAAATGCACATAAAAAAAACGGGAAAATGAGTAACGGGACGAGGCATCGTCAACAGCAACGACCGTAACCGTTGCCGTAACGCTATTCGTTGAACCCCCCAATGCCTGAAAATCTTGTACCAACTCCCTTCATCAATGCAAGGGGAGATGATGATGATGATGATGATCAAGTGGTGCTCTTTTCGTGGAAACCCTTGGAAAGACGTGCAAAGTGAACGCCAGCAAAAGATAGGAAGGCAGCACGTGCGGACGCGTGCACCAACCAGACGCCCGTTCAAAACAATCAATCAAATTACGGCGAATAGAGAAAGGAAACCTTAAGATAGCGACGACGACGTCATCAAATTCAATTCATCGACTTTTCCGTGTCCTTAAATGAAGAAAAAAAAAAAAAAAAAAAAATTGAAAAAAAAGGCCCATGTCGTTCATCATTGGAAATACCTATTTATTCAACCAACGCGCAGTATTGTTTGCACAGCGTCATCTCTTGCGCGCACAAGAGGCTCACGGCTGACATTGACGACAATGTTTTAAATTGTCCTAGCTGCCACCCCCCGACAGCTCTCACAAAGCGCACACACCTCTCTCTTCCTCTCTCGATCCCCTTTAGAAAAAAAAAAGCCTCGAGACTGTGACCTGTTGTTGACTCGGTCGTGATGATATTCCAACACACAACTCTACTCCCCCCTTATATGTGTATCTCTCCTCTACTTGACGACATTCTTTCCCCTCTTGCGCTAGAGAAAATATCACGTTCCGTCAATATTCACAGAACGGATCCCTTGTTCTCGCCAGCCACTTGACGGGCCCTCCTTTTTAAAAAAACCATTGCGTCGACATCGGCGATATCGGCAGAGCGGGGTGACAAGCTACACGGAAAAGAAAGGAGGTGGAGGAAATGCGTTGTTCAGCAACGTCATCGTCGGATGCTGAACTGCTTGAAGACATACACCAGACGGCACGCACGTCTATGTAATAAACCGACTCTCCAGACGATGAATAATAAATCTAATCAAATATGACTCGGCCTTTTTTTTTTTTTTAAGCAAAAAGTTTTAATTCTTTATAAAAAAGAGGGGGAAAAAAACGCTGTAAAACTTCATGTCAAGCATTTTTTTTTTTGTTATCTCGTTATTAATGAAGCGAATGTGTTACGAGCTAATAAGAAGAGAGGGAAGCTCGTAAAAGACCTCGTTAAACGTGAGATTATAATCGATGGTAGTAGTACAAGTCATCATTGAATCGTCTACTAATTACAATTTGACTTGAGCAAGTACTTTCTAATTGTTAAGGGAATAGGAGACGACCGATTCGGGAGAAAAGGAAATCCGACGCTGGACACATCAAGTTTTTTTTTTCTTCTTTTTTTAAAGACCCGCTACCTTTTTCATTATGATTATGATTATTCCAAGCATTTTTAAGGGCTCCTTTGACGCTCGTTCAATTTCACATTTACGCCAGAGAAGGGAATTGGGAGGAGAGAGAGAGAGGCAGGGGGGGTTGCCTAGATGATCTAATCCCAGTGAAAAGAAAGCCCTGACCAGAATACACCAGAGGGAAAAAGAAAGAAGAGCCGCACGGTTGATGACCAGCACAGTGTGAAAATGAGGATGGTCATCGGATCCATTTTACCACGAAAAATGAGATATGAACGTTCCAGTAATAGTTGGGTTAGTTAATAGCGTCCAAGGCAGTAACAACAGAAGAAGAAAAAAATAAAAGGGGGAATAGAAATAATCTCATCTGAGTGAACCGGGCGTTTACGATGATAATAAGCTGATTTGTGTTGGTCGACTACATTTGATGTGAGTGAGTGAGTGTGTGGATATAATAGCCTGTACTGCTGCCGCTGGAAATTCAGAAATCCCATTACATGGTAAACAGGGGACCGAGTCTAAAGAACGAACCGAGTCGGCCGAAATTCTTTTTTTTTATACACACACACAAGCGCGGCACGGCGTGGGGGAAATTGGCTTGTCAGTGGCCGCAGCCGGCCACACAATAGAACCAACTACACAACAGGACTCAAGCCACAGAATGCTTTTGGAATACATATAGAAAAAGAAAATAACTTAAAAAAGAAAAAGAAAATGCACCAAACATTATAGGAAAAAAAAAAAAAAAGATCAGAGCAATAGCCTCGTCTCGATCTGGAATGGAGATGAGGCTGTTGTATGTGACGTGTAAAGTCCCCGGTTGCATCCCTTCCATCTTCTTTTTTTTTTATCAGATCGTCGCCTCGTGTCCCGCTTTCTTTTCCATTTCCAAAAGGGGGGAGGAAATAGGGAGGGATATACAGTGTATATAGCCCCCACAGTATTACTAGTACTACTCATACACAACTGCATCTATACACAAGTGGAGCAGATAGAAGCATCTCACTCGACTGTAATGTAATCTAAATCGAGCGTCAGTTCTCTACTACCCCCCTCTCTTCTTTCACGAGTGGTTGTTCCAATCTTCTCGCCTTTTATAAACTCTCCTTCTATTCAAACCCCTCGACAAAATAAAAAATAAAAAAAACCGCTAGAGAAAAAGAATTGGGAAGTTTGCTCTCACTCTCTGATTATCATCCTCCGTTGCGTAAACTTTCCCATCCCGATTTCGTATTACACGAGTACTATTGACCGGAAACGGCAGATTTAAAATCCCATCAACCGCACAACAATCGATTTAAAAACATGTCACCCCAACAAGCACACCCACAAAAAATGAATTTTTCCAATTAATTCCCTCCTCCACCCCCATCGCCGCCAGAGCGTAATAGTCCCGACATTAGAAAATGTGGCCAGACGGAGATAATAAGATCATTTCAGTCCGTAGATAATGTTAAGACACGCGCAAATCATAAGACAACATTCCACAGGGAGAGGAAGAAAAAAAAAGATGATCTCTTTTAGATTCTTTATTACCCATTACACCAATTATTTAAGAGACCTTCTTTTCTTCCCCAGAACAAAAGAGAATAGACTTTTTTAGAATGTTCAGTCTTTTCTTTTGTTTTTTCTTCGAGTTAAAAAGAAAAAAAAAAAACGAAATTAAGTGGATCGGAAAAGAGGCAAAATCAAAAGAAGATAATCATCATCCAATTATGTCCTTAAAAAAAAAAAAACTCCAATAAAAGATGGCGACAAAGCAAAGAAAACACGTTACGTGTAAAAGAGTCAACCCACAACAAAAGTGGCAGGGGTCGGCGGCAAATGTTCTTTAAAAAAAACGAAAAAATAACACACATAACAACAGGATCAATAAATTCTAGTGCCATTTGAAAAACGAAAAAAAAAAAAATCACCAAGAAAAGCAGCAAAACACGGGGCAACAACAATAACCTTGCGTTCGCAGTTTGGCGTCACAAGAGTTGAGAGAAAATTTAGGTGTAGTGCGCTAAAGGTGTTACAGATGTTGTCCGAACACGCTAACATTTTCCCTCCCCCCTTCCCCTTTTTATATGTGACCCGAGAACGAGATAACCGGACGACCGTGTCTCATAACTCTCAGGTTTCCCCCTTTGGCACACAAACACACGCACAAAACATAAATTTCTTTAAAAAAGAAAAAGAAAAAAGCATTTCACCGTAAAGCACCGTAACATCAACGTGGCACACAGCAGTGGGGACTGCGTGACGGAGGTGTCGTGAACTCGTGATCGAATCGATCTAATAAAGCTGGAGTTCAAAAAAAAAGACGGCAAAAGCAAAAAGAATAAGGTCGTCAATTAGTTTGTCTCATTTCCTAGTCATTTTCAAAGCCGACAGTCCGCACGACGAGGGGAAACACGAACGACCCATTTAAAAACATTCTCCCCTCCCCCCTTAAGGCCCTTTTAGACGATCGATTTTCAATTTCATTTCGTATGAGACGAAGAAAAAAGTAGATCAAAAGAGCGTAGAAAATGAAATGTCTGGTAAACTTTGAAGTTGTGGTGAAACTCTTCTTTGTCTCCCTGTAAACAGAGGGTAGACGCCATCTAGCGGCAAAATATGCGAAGGTGCTACAAGCATTGGGCAACAATTCAACAGATGTCCAACGAATCGATAAATGAAGACGAACATTCCAACGAATAGGAATGCAACCAAACCAAAGATAAAGAGAACATTTGTTCTCCTAACGCCATACAGCCAAACCTCTACAAAGTGAAAACGGATAACTCAAAATGTGCAGTAAAGTGGTCGTAATTTTTGTGCTAGTACCGGTCAGCTTCCTTGTCATTTTACTAGCCCTCAACACAGTAACAAGCAGACAGAGACAGTTTCAATGGGATATGAACAGAAAGGACGTGACGTCACTTCCGCAACTCGACCGAGAAAGAATTCAACAACGTGCTGAACGATTAGCCAAAGCTCTGAACCATTCAAACCATTTCCTGGGAGCGAGACGTATTCGAAACCGAGGCTCTGCTTCAACTCCATCAACATCTGAAAAACAGTAAGTTCACCAGCGCCATCTCTTAACAAAAGATATCGACGTGAATAAAAAAAACCGCCAAAATTTGGAACGCTATGCCAGGTTTCCCATTGATACATTCTTCACCCTCGATTCAAGTGAACGTAATCAATGGCTACAGTTTGCTCTACACAATTCACGGCAGCAACAACGATAAAAATGATGGTGTCCTACCTCCTTATATGCTGGCAGCTCATCTGGATGTGGTACCGGTTGCAAATGGCACGTGGAAAGTGGCCGATCCCTTTGAAGGACGAATCATCGACGGTATCATTTACGGACGAGGAGCACTAGACGACAAAAGTTCTGTGATGGTAAGCTGTTGCCTTGGTCTTACAAAATGTCCACACATGCAAATAGGACAATTGCAAATTGGCCACAGTGCTCGACTTTAGAGAGATGGCTCAAATTCCAAATGTGCTGAAATATGAATAATTTGGTTAAAATTTTATAAAGCAGCAAGATAAGAAACATTTAAAACTATACCTATGATATCTGTAGCCTTTTGAAACCAAGCAGCACTTGAAATGAGAATTTCTTGTCATGATGAAAACCACTACGTAATTACCAATCACTTTGTTTTGTTTGTACACTATAATTCTTGGATTCCAAGTTCTGAACATTTTCGACATTTTTGTATCACACTTGCATGGTTGGCGTATCTGAGTAGAGTGAACATGCTTAACTTGTTCAATAGGCTTAAAGGACACCAAACACCAGTTTATACGCATGTCGGACACCATCACAGTAAACCATTTAACACTTGATTGGATTTAGTTTATCTTTTCGTGGCAAAAAAAAAAAAAAATTACTTACTCACGCTTCGCCAGATTTTAGTGGCACGTGTTCTTCTGGCTCAATCGAGCGCGAAATGAGCTGAGAAAGAACAATGTGGTATTAAGTAAATTCGCAGTTTACAACATTGCATATTTTATTAAATTTGACTGGTTATTTCTCTACTTTTCATTTCTTTTTTAAACATACAGTAAAAGAATTTAAGAAAATCTTTTTTGAAATTATATTTACGAAATACCTGTTTATTTTTATACAGGGCATCTTAGAAGCATTAGAATTTCTTTTGGAAAACAAATATAATTTTCATCGAACTTTCTACATTGGCTTTGGACACGATGAAGAAGTAAATTTGTTATTAATTTTAAAACTATCTTTACGTTAAATAATTTTCAATTCAATAACTGTTTAAGGTTTCAGGGTTTGAGGGTGCTGGCCACATTGCCAAACATCTCAAAGAGACCGGAGTCAGCCATTTAGACTTTGTTTTGGACGAGGGCTATTTTGTTCTAGAAGATTTGGTGGAAGGAGTGGATGACCTTGTCAGCGTGTACGAATGCAACTCTTAAACTTTTTATGGTCGGCTCAAATTCAATTGTATTTGCAGGATTGGTGTTACAGAAAAAGGATATGCTACATTGGAATTATCTGTTGAAATGACTCCTGGTCATTCAAGTATCCCCCCCAAGGAAACGGCCATCGGTGTTTTAGCCAAGGCAGTTTTGGCACTGGAAACTAATCCGCATCCATCCATGTTCGGTCACGGTCCTGAAATGGATTTTTTTTCATACATTTCATCCTCAGTAAATCACGTTGATGTCGTTGACAAAACGGATCAATTTAATCAATTGTTTGATCGCTCCAGGCAAAGATTGGGCACAGCGTCTTGTTCTCCAACTTGTGGCTTTTGTCACCTCTATTATCAAAGCTTTTGTCACGTTCTCCCGTTACTGATGCTATACAAAGAACAACGACAGCCGTCACTATTATTCAAGGAGGATACAAGGTTTTATTTACAATTATACACTGTGAAATCTAGATTTGAATCTTTTTTCTATTCAGCACAATGTCATTCCAGGTAGTGCCTCAGCTACAGTCAATCATCGAATCCATCCGGCAGACAGCCTTGATCAAGTAATCGAACACAACCGTCGGGTCATTAATGACCCACGTGTTCGAATCAAAGTTATCGACTATTATCCTCCGACGCCTATTTCGCCATATGGTCTGGACGTTTCGGCTTTCAATCTGATTGCCAGTTCTGTCAAACAAATTTACCCGTCTAGCGTCATTGCCCCAGGTTTGAGATCAATGTCAGCTGATTTGCAGACATCTAAAGTTCACTTTTATCTCGTTCTAGCTTGTTCACCGGCCAATACGGACCTTCGGCGTTACGTCGAACTGTCCGATCATTTGTACCGAATTACCCCAACGGTGTTGACACCTGTGACGCGGGGTGGGATACACGGTGACGATGAACAAATCACGATCGAACATTATCATAATTTCATTCGTTTTTACGTTGCTCTAATGCTCAACGCTGATCAGCCTGAAGCCGGTCACTTGACCGTTCGTCACCATCGGGAACTTTAGAGCCAAAAGCAATACACGTATCACGAAAATTGATGAAGCTCCTCCCCACCAAAAACCCGGCTTTTCACGAGATCAAAAATATCTCTTACGTGGGAATAACCTAGATCAGAGTGACACGTATCATAACGATTTACCCTTGCCGACTCGTTGCAATCATTCGCTGATAAGAATTTCATTTCTAAAACCAATCTCAAGGCTGATATCGATTAAGCAATATTAAATCTGATAGCGAAATTGGTAAATAGACACGACAAAGTTCGTTGTGGCTGCACAGTTATTAATGTACGAACTGTAGCTGCTTGTTTCAGTTTCAGGCCTAAATCGGTGAAACACAAAAATGAAGAACAACTTAACTCAGTTATACTTACTAGGCATTACTCTTGTCGTTTGCTGGGGTCGCAACGTACCAACATCAATCAGCGAGGCTAAAGCGAAAGGTAGACAAAATTACATGTGTAATATACATAGACCTACACATTTGGATGATTACATTATTTTATTGACAGTGAACTGCCCAAGCTTTTTGCAAGATGATCCACTAGTGCCTTGCTGGACTTTAGGCCCAAATGCAAAATGCTATTGCTTTTCTAGGACCAAAGTAATTCCTGCTCTTATTCTATCATAAATACATTCTTTGCAACTCATTTTTATTAAACATGAATTGAAGCGTCTTGATTGGAGAAGAGCAAATGAATTTTGCAGAGGAGGAGGCACGACCTTGCTTAGTCTTGAAACTTATGAGGAAGACATGTTGATCTCGCAAACACATCAAAGGAACCAGTTCGCCAGGTAAAAAGACAATCCTAGCATTAGTAAAAACGTCTGTCAAGTTTAAATTCTAAATCTCGAAAATCGTATAATAGAATTGTTAAACGACTACTATTGGACTTCGGGAAGATATTCTCAAGAAGGAAACAAAAGGTGGGAATGGGCCGCTATTGAACCTTTCCAACCAATGACATACACCAATTGGTATCCCGGGTCACCTTCCAACAACGCACCTGGAAGCTATGCCTACGTCAACTATCTCTTCGACAACGGAGTTTGGTTCGACATGACAAACACCACATCTATCTTATTCATATGCGAATCAATCGATGGTTCGATGACAACCACTGAAAGAATAACCACTGATGGTACAACTGAAGCAACCACCACTGAAAGTATAACTACTGACGGTCCAACTACTGACAGTCCAACCACTGACAGTCCAACTACTGACAGTCCAACAACTAACAGTCCAACAACTGACAGTCCAACAACTGACAGTCCAACAACTGACAGTCCCACAACTGAAAGTCCAACTACTGAAAGTCCAACAACTGACAGTCCAACAACTGACAGTCCAACAACTGACAGTCCCACAACTGCAATAGTATGGTCAAATTAAGCCAAATAAGGGGGTCTACCCAAAACAAATTGTTAATAGCGATTTTTTTAATGAGCATTATTAATACCAATGTTTTCTTACTCTGTGTAAAACCCGCCCAAGAAAAAATAAAGTGATCATATAAAAAAATGTGTTTAAAAATTAACTTTTTGCTAAATGGTGTCTTTTTATTAAAAATATTTTTATTTTAAAAATACAGGGTTAAAGAGAATTGCAAGATTAAGTTATGTTTCAATTTTTGTTTAATTTCAATGTAATTTAGTATTTAAAAAAAATTAAAATCTATTGAAAAATCGGTGAGCCGCCGAAAATTTCTTTGCGCGTTTTAACATGGCGCTTATGGGGAAACGAAAAGTTTAAAAATCTCTCCCATTTGTAACCTAAACGACCTAAAAATATAATCTTAGTCTCGTTTAATTCCTTGTTCCTTCTACTTCAAGTTTATATTAGTTATTTGAAGGCGGGACTGATTTTTCTGTAAGTTATTCATGTTTTTATAGACCCCCCCAATCGTCAATTTCAGTTTTAGTAATCAACACACCCGCTGGGGGGCTTCTTGTCATAGCCGCTGCAATTTCATTCGGCTATGATACAATACATGATGGTCACTGATAAACTCTTTTACTTTGCAGGTCAAAGCAATAGAAACTGAAAATTCCCGACTACTACGCGTCGACCACAGGTTTCAGATGTCCAGGCAATGGCAATTGGCCACATCCAGTTCACTACCACTACTTCTACACTTGCTATGACCATCACCTAGGTGCTGAACCAGCTCAGCTTTGGCAATGTGAGAAGGATTTTCTTTATGATGTCCGCCATCGTAAATGCCAGGTTTTCGAAAAACATCGTCTGTGGCAACCGCCTACAACCAAAGAAGCATTAAAATGTGATCATAAATGGCAGAACCTAGACCAATAAAATTGAAAGCAAAAAAACAAATAAAGCAATTCATGTAGAAAGTTATGTTCTTAACTGAAAAAAAGAATCTAAATCGGACAGAAAGACGAACATTACAAAAACTTAGAGAATCTTTCGTCAGCAAAATGGGCTTTACAAAAGGTGACGAATTGCTATTTCGGAATTATTTTCTTTGTCTATGATGTCAAGAAGTTTTATGTAAACCGATTCTGTGCAATCGATTAGAAATTTCAATAGCCTTAGCTCTCCATGACATCGGCATGAAATACAGGTCTCCATTGCTACTATCTTTTTTTTTTTTTTACAATGTGCCAGTTTTCAGTTGGTTTCATACACAGCAACTATCACACAATTGAGAATCAACTTAGAACACTGTCAAGAGTCTGGGTCCAAAGATCTCTTTGAACACCAAAGTCCAAACACATACAGGATGTGTCCCTAAACTTCCTAATCTCAATAAGCTAGCCAATGCTGAAACCTTACATTATCACATCTCCTATCATCACACAAATGCTGCACCCACTACTTCATGCACAAAAATTGACTGTCACATCTGTCAATGTTTGAGTACGTAGGAATAATTTTTAAATGTTGCCAGGTTCCTTGTACGATTTTGCCTTTAATTTCCATCAAATTAAATCTAACAAAGAGAGGCTATCCGCCCGTACCCACAGTCCAAGAAAAGCACTTATAAAGCTAGCTGTTACTCGTCGGTTCAAGTTTGTTCCACAAGTTACTAGGGATCATTTTCCTATTAACGTTTCTACTTCGTTGTCTCTAACTAATGTTAGGATAATAACATATGCTTTCACTAAACTTGTTTACCTGATCTGACACGGCTAATTTTTATAGATAGTGGAGAAATTCTGTTGTTTAAACCATGTTTAAACGTAGCAGAAGAGGACTGTCAGTTGTGCAACTTGTACCATATCGATAACATCCACGGCTGGACAGCGATTACTTCTTTCAGGGTAATGAACATTCGTCAAAACTTGAGGGAGTTAACTTTAATTTGTTTAACGTCGGAAAAGTCTCACCAAATAACCAGAATGTGTTTGCTAATGGGCAGACATACGGGTAACTCCCCGTATGCCCAACATCTGGTGAATGATTCCAATCCACTGGATTATCCTAATCCCGACGAAACGACAAACCTTCTTTCTATTAGGTGTAGTTGATAATGGAAATTGAATGTATACCTTTTTCAGCTTGATAAACTTAGTAGGTTTGCTAACTCTAAGCAGTTTAGTTGCAAACGGTGATCGCGATTTCTGTGCCGAAAATGAAGAATGAAATGAAAAGAGTTGAACATATTTAATTACACCAATTAGGTACCAAACTATCCTTTACAGTGTACATACAGTGAACCTGGACGCTGTACCTTTGTTATCTCCTACCTTCCCGGAAGCGACGGTTATTGGGCAAAGTATTTCTGCGCCTACACCAATTCACTTTATTTGCGTGTCTGTTAATTGAAACCATTCCAGCCATCCTACTGGCAGTGGTGCGTTAGGAACCGTTAACTTAGAGCAATGTTGCTGGTGCACCTGAATAATACAATCCAATGCCAAAACCTAGACCAATTTGAAAGTTAAAAAAATTAATGAAGCGATTAATGTGGAAAGTTATGTTCTTAGTCGAAAAAAGGGTCTATATTGGAGAGACGAACGGGCATTTCAAACATTTAGATACGTTTTACGTCAGCAAAACGGGCTTCGCAAAGTGTGACACAATTCTTATTTTTGGGTTTATTTTTTGGCTTACAATGTCAAAAAGAATTATGTAAACAGATCATGCAGTCAACTAAAAATTTTAATACCCTTATCGCTTGAACATATCAACATGCAGAAGGGGTTTTCCGTCTTTTTACATGATAAGGCAGTTAAGTATTTAGTTGTTGTTTAGCAGTTGGCGTTTAGTTTGGTTTTCCACTTCGCAACTATTAATCAATTTCACATTCATTTACAAATAGCTCAGATTATCCAGGTTGCTGTAAAAAAAAACTGTTTATCTCAACTAATCCAGGTGCAAAGGATCTTTGAGCAACAATCGTTTATAAAGATATGTGATATGTTCCTAAACTTTCAATGTGTAATTCAAGGCTGAGAGTATCTCGTGGACGAGAAATCTGAAGTAAACTAGTTCGATCATTTAGATGGAATTTTTAACGACTCATAACAACAATATCTACGTAATTTAAAAACTTCAGGAAATAAAATTATTACCGGTAGTCATCAATAATTGAACAATCTCAAAGGTGAATACCCGAATTTGGAATCATGTTTGTGCTACAGATATTACGTAATTACGGTATCCCTGTTCCCTGATATGGTAACAGACTTTGATAAAAAAAGGATCTCATATTGATCCAATGGCACTAACCGTGACCCAAAAAATCAATCGAGGATTAAGTGAACAAACCATTTGCGCTGTTTAAGTAAAATATGTTGCGTCTACCTTTTTCATTTCTAATTAATTTAATGTAATACGGACAGGCTACTGTGTAAACCTATTTCCAAGAAAACGCTTATCAACCTATTTACATCGTAGATTTTAACTATACTGTATGATAATTCTAAAAGATTCAACAAAACTTCCTACCTGGTCTGACACGGCTAGTTTCTGTAAGTAGCGAGGAATGATCCTGTCGTCTCAAAACAGCAGAACAGGACCTATTGATGTACAATTTCATCAAACCCAAAACCTTTAACAAGCAATTTAGTTATGTAATTTACACCATATCGATGAAATTCACAGCTGGGTAGCCATCATTTTTATCCGGGTAACGAACATTCACCAAAGCTTGAACGGGTTAAATTTAATGTGTTGAATATAATAAAGCAGTACCCACCACCAAGCAGAACTAAAAAATGTAACAGTCAAAACATGATCCTTAGATATTATGAAGAGAGAACCTAATGTTTGGAACAAAAGAACCGATCAGTTTGCATTATTCGAATTGCTATCCGCCTGATCCCTATCTCTTGCACAATGTGACCTTAGCGGTGATTCGTTAAACCCGTTTAATTACTAACCTCTTCAAGAATCTCCAAGGCTGATCAGTAATACCATCATTGGGGTGAGCTGAGCTTTTCCATCAGTTAAGGGAACTGCAGAATTTGAACCAAGATTCTTGTTTAATTATTGATTCACATACATGTAATTGTGACACCAATACCTAGATAAGGTAAACATAATAAATACATGTCATAACAGCTTACTTTTCATATCTTGTTTTGCTTCCAATAAAGCTGCTCAAGACCAAGCTTTTTGATTACCTGTATTTGTTGGAACCTCAGCAGGCCAATAGCTCTTGCACAGCAGCCTTCTGCAACACTTTGTGCTTGAAACAACTGCCTCGACATCGGACTTTTAAGTAAGATTTGCCGTTTAGAATCGTTGAGTTGTAAAAGGTCTGACACTAATCCTTGGTCATCTCTTTTAGTTTCGTTTCCTGGGGTTTACATTCCTGTGAGATGTGACCTTGACAAATTACTTTACATGATTTATATTTGTTCTGTGTGATCTGTGACTGAAGGTTTTTTTTTATAGGTTTAGTATTACTGGATACATACTTTTTAGCTGCACAA
Organism: Daphnia magna; assembly: GCF_020631705.1. Lineage (NCBI taxonomy): Eukaryota > Metazoa > Arthropoda > Branchiopoda > Diplostraca > Daphniidae > Daphnia > Daphnia magna. The sequence goes on from NC_059187.1 coordinate 1,347,594, forward strand.
AGAGTTGTAGTCGGTTTCTCCTTTAAGTTTCAGAATTGGATTTCAAAATTGACGGGGGAGACGTATTGGTACTTGACTAGTTATTTCAGTTGGACTTTATGGCATAACTGATTTTTCCATTGCCGTTTTCACAAAGAGTACCTACACATAAAAAATACCAATTGAAAATTCCAACAACACTAAGAGGAGCTTCCATTGAAAATTTTAGATTTGAATGCACGAGGTCTGAACAAAAATAAGCAGCACCTAGCGGTCAAACAATCCAGTTACAATTACTCACTGGTAGATGGTGGCGACGTCGCTAACAAAATCAAAAAAAAAAAAAAAAAAAACGAGAAACTCGGCATTTTTACCCGACACTCAATCATGAGGATTACGATCGGAGGAAATGGGTAGAGCCCAAACAAATTTCCTTTGATAACGGCTCGATTTCTTTTAATTATAGCTTCGTTTTCAGCACTCAGGTTTCACGGGCCATGATTTACGATGGACCCTCCCCTTCACAGTCGACGTGATGTTTTAACACAAAAAAAAGAACATTTGGGCCATTTCCTCGCAAATAAATTCGCCATTTGATAGCTTGCAGACACAACATTTCTAAATAATTCATCTCACCCCATCATTATGCTGGCAGCCGTTTTATTTTATCGCTATGCAAAATCTCGTTCTCCATTTTTCTCGAATTGCTGCAAAATGAACTTTTACAAATCCACTCCTTTTCAGTGCGAATTTCGATTGAACATCATACGGAATCAATTCTTCGCCGTCTAGAAGGATTTTTTTTTTTTTTTTAAACAACGAAAAAGTTGTAATCCCCCCCTTGGCTTGTGGGCGGTGCGTGAAAACACACATTTCTTTTGCGGCTGCTGGGGCTGTGAAGAACACGGGAGAGAAAGGAAGGGTCTGCTGCGCTTGCGCCTCTCTACATAGCAGAGCCGCCGTACACACATGAAAGTAGAGCAATCAGATCATGCGTTTCTGACTGGCTGTATTACATACGAGCAACACAAACTCTACACGCAAGCGACTATAGTGGGAAACGTGAAAAAAAAAGCCAAGCCCCAAAGGCGAAATGTAGCAGAATAGTGGCAGAATAGTATAAACCCCCCCTTCCTTTCGCTCTTGTAGTTTAGCCTCAAGTTCAACACTCACCTGGACCAAGACCGTCAGTTGCTTACAAGCTATCGGTTGCTGCGGTACTATATTACACGCACGAGCTTTTAATTGTTGTTTTTCATCATTTCGAATTTTCTTCCTCCTTTTTTTTTTCTTCTTCTTTCTTCTTCCTCTCTTTCGTCCAGTGTTTTTCTGTGGTGTCTGGTGCCTGTGCGTTTCGCCGTTCAAGTGGTGCCACTCGAAAACAGAATTGCAGGAAAAGAATTTTCTTTTTTTTTTAAACGCAATCACTTTAAAGCATCTTACCTTGATTGCGCGGTGTTCTATTTTTTTCGCACTGCAACGAAGAGATTTTTTCAACGAGTGAAACAGAATGAACCTCCATCAGTGAACGGGACTACACGATTCGAAAACATCGATTATTATTTATTTTGATTTTTTTTTTTTTTTATTGATTTGTACTTTTAAAATTCGAAACAAATCGAATTGAAAACAGTGGAATAGTGCGAGCGGGCCAGTTAATTGAAGTGCTCGTGATTTTGCGGGATTTGTTTGACCGTCTCTTTTTTTCGAAAGGAAATTGGATTATACATAACTTTCCAGGACGCCGATTATTTTGAAGCCACTAGCATGGCCGTCACCAACATGTATTACCAAGAGGTACGTTTTCATTTTCTCTATAGACGTAATAATACTATACTCACGTGATGTTCCAGAAAAATTTGGGTTAGTTTCTTGGTCGTTCACGATAGTCTCTCTCTCTCTCTGTCTATGTAATTTGATATTATTATTTGCTAACGCGCGGGACACTTTCACTCGACCACCGGCTAAAACGCATAGACCTACAATAATTGTCTTTTTCAAATAGAGGCACGCATTTTTTGATTGCATTTTGTGCGTGCTATTTCTTTTGTGCGTTCGTTCTCTCTCGTTCGATTGTTTCTGAATGGTTTTGTTTTCTGGTTTTTCAAGTGGCAAAGTCATCGACAGCGAACAATAGATTGTTTTTCTTGCATCTACATACAATTTCTTGATTTCATCGACGCTGCAAATCGGGTTCAGGGTTATACACGTCGCATTCATTTTGATCTGAATTTTTCAATTCATCGTTCGAATCGACAAATGGCCGCTTTGCTTACGAATGCAGTTCCCTTTGCAACTGGTGTGTGAAACACCGTCGAATAGAGCAGATCTGCGGGTGAAAGAGAGCGTGAATTTTATACGAATCTCTCTCCTTTTTGTCGTGAATTCTTTTTTTTTTTATTGGTAATGAAAAATTTGATAATTAGAAGAAGGCCGGTGCAATAGGCAACAAAAGGGGGGGAAAAAAAACTCATTAGCGAAAGTAAGGCGCGTTCGTGAGCAAAGACCAAAAAAAAAAAGAGAAAATATCCTCATCACTTTCGCTTTCCCGCACATTTCTTTCTGTTTGGTCGTCCTGATCGACTTTCCAATCGCTTCAATTTCTCTACGTACTACACACGCATTACCATGTAGCCTTTTCAAGTGAGTATATAGACGACGGACAGGGCAAGTCATCACCACAACGAGGCAGCAGATTAGCGATTTAAAACAAAAACTACAGAGTCATGCAAACTTAATTAGTTTGAAAAGAAAGAAAACGAGTTTCTTTCATTTTCATGATCTTAAGTAACAAAATACGCGGAATCTCCTGACTTCTTTTTATTTTTGTCTCGTTGAACGATGAGCGAAAGTCGTTTGGATTTTCGCGTCTGCGTGTGTGTTCCACGACGCACTCCGTATATGTCCAACACATCGTCGAGGTGAACTGGTTCCCCCCCACTTCTTGATTAAAAAGATTTGAGAAAATAAAAGTGGGTTCCTTATTTAGTGCGATTGTTTTCATCGTCACTTGCTTGATATGCACAAAGTTACGCAAGATTTTTGCTCGTTTTTATGGACTTCCTTGTTTTGTTTATCCTGATGGGCCGCAGGAGAAAATGTTTCTTATCGGCAAATTTGATCGACAGTCTGCGGCTGATGGGAAGAGCAAATAGTTTCTGTTTTTTTTTTTTTTATGGTTGGTACTACGTAAATATGAAAGACGGAAAAAAAAAACAATTGGGTTTATTTTTATATGGATAGAGGCCGTTTCTAACTTTTCCAATTGGAGAAAGTGAAAATTAAAAAAAAAACTGCGTCCATAAAAAAAAATCTCATCGTTTTTAATAGAAGAATGGCTTTCTCTTTGATACACATTTCGTGAAAACAAGTGGTCGACCAAAGACTCTCTCTTTCTTCTCGTTTTCTTGAAGTGTTCCATTTTGCTGCAACAACAACAACAATTTTGTTTTTTCGTCCATATTCGTATTCCCACACACACACACACACACTGCACATATAAAAACGATGCGTGTTTCTTTCGCTAGACAATTTCGATTGTCGCTGTGCAACGTTCAAAAACAAATAACCTACGCTATCGTGTGATAACGCGGAAAAAACATTTCATTACAGGTCGACTTTCCCTTTTTTTTTTTTTTTCTCGCCCAATTGGAATCAAAGTTTTTTTTTTTAACGATTAAAAGACGACTTCTTTTTTTTTTTTTCACGCTAAAAAATAAAAACAAAACAAAAGACTATATCGTCTATTTTTAGTTAATTGAAAAAAAAAAAAAGGCCAGACTTATGATGTCATAACACACAGACGGCCTTGCACATAATCCCGCCGCCACTTTCTTGAACAAGAAAATTTCACCTGACGTCACTTTCTTTCCGAATATTTCGTTCGCACGTTTTTCTTTCGGAAATAATCCGGCGTTAGTGTCAAATAAATAAGTGAATAACGAAACGGTTCTCCTCTCTACAATGGAAAGGTAGTGCGCTAACGATATAAAAGGGGGGCTTTTGAGCTACAATTTGATGTAAACGATTGCAAGGTTACGAGATTTGTGTGTCAGCTTATAAACTGTAACAAGCAGTTAAATAATAGCGCCGTTGCTTACGGCTCCCGCGTGAATGTGGCGGATGATTTGGTCATCACCACTTTTCCTTCCCCCCCCCCTCTTTCGCCACAAACAATGAGACAATTTAAAAATCCGTTTTTTTTAGGGGGGGGGGGGGTGGGTGTCAAACGTTTGAAAATTAAAAATGAATTTTTTTTTTTTTTTGTTTACCGCAAAAATTCACGCAAAAAATAAAATCTGCCTATGCAAATGAAAGACGATAATGAATAATCAACTAAAATAAGAAAGAGAATTCAAATTCAGTTGGCTTCCGTTCACGATAACTTCCCAGAGAGTTGTCGTTCAAGGTCGTGATGTATTTATTATTCCTCCTGAGGGCTAGTGTGTGTGTGTGTGTATATAACGCACAATAATGATGATGGATTGGCCCATTGTTGTGTCCACCTTTCCATTATTGGCTAGGACGATTGTAAAACGACCTTGGTTGGGAATGTTTTCAATGATTACATACCCCGATTAGATTGCGTTTACGCTTGATTCCTCTCTCTCTCTTTCTTCAATCACAAATGTATATTCTGTTTTAAAAAAAAAAATCTAAATCTAAATCTTTTTTTTGAAAAATGTCAATAGTTTCAGCAACTGTGGATGCAAGAGTCGACCATGATGACGGACAACAATGGCTCGTTGATTGGTGATCCATTAGCGCCTCAAGCACAACCTGTCCAGCAAGCCGAACAGCAAGCTACTGTACACCTGGAACTGCAACTAGTCCAGCAACAGCATGAAAATAAACCTGCCATTCGGATGCCTTACTCGGCCGCTTCATCCGTTCGGTTAGTAGCCGGAATCAGCCCAATCCAGCAGCAAACGAACGAAACAACGATACCATCGACGCGAGCTTTCGTCTTACCACCAACGCCCTCCTACAGCAGCAGCAGCAGCAGCAACAGTAGCAACAACAGCAACAACAACAACGCCAATAGTTTTCAAGCGGAAGAAGAAGACGAGCCGGAACATTTAGCGGCTTCGCTTTTACGCGATCACGGCGTCATGGATGAAGAAGAAGAGGACGAAGAAGATGGAAGTTGTTGCATGGCCCATCCGGCCATGACACCTCAACAGGAACTGGAAGAAATGTGCGCCATGTATCACCTGAACAACAGTCAACACAACCACAACAACAAATGCAACACGCTTCCGCTGCTGGCCAACAACGAAACGGATTTCGTCGATTTGGATTCGTTGCTGGACCAGACGGCCGAAAGGTACGCCGTCGATTGCGGAGGAGGATCGAAACTGCTCGCCGAATCACCGACCAACCCCGTCCTATTTTCCTATTTGACGACGGGCGTCCGTTGCCCCAATCATCTCGTTCCAGCTTCACCTCCACCCGTCCCCAACCGTTTGAAATCGAATCACAATCAGATGACACCACCCGCTAGTCCGGAACAGCAACTCAAACAACTCGTCTGTTCGCGCAACAGCAGCACTTTATGTCCAGTCGATCTCGGTTTGATATCCATCCAACAACAACAACAACAGCAACAAGTACAACAACAACAACAACAACAATCGTCCAGTAGAGTCATCACTCCGCCGTCTTCTCCGGATTTGACGGATTACCTAGAGGCCAGCAAATCCAACAGCGGAGGGGACAGCAGTTGCGAAAGCGGAAGCGCCATCAGTTTCGGCAACCAAAATCAACATCCAGCTCTGCGAGGACCGCTAGTTTCGCACGCGCAACCATCCGATTCCGCCGAGACGGAAGATGTTGGTGGAAAGACGGGCCGCGGCAGCCGAGGCGGCCGGAAGAGTTGGGGACGGAAGCGATTGTCGACCCACGCCTGTTCTCACGCCGGATGCAACAAGACGTACACGAAATCGTCGCATTTAAAGGCCCACCTGAGGACGCACACGGGTGAGAAGCCGTACCAGTGCGCGTGGAAGGATTGCGGATGGAAATTCGCCAGATCGGACGAGTTGACCCGACATTATCGCAAACACACGGGCGATCGGCCGTTCCAGTGTCAAATGTGCGAACGAGCATTTTCACGCTCCGACCACCTGGCCCTGCATATGAAACGTCACATTAGCGTTTGACGATTTTACCTTGATGCCATCTTCCGCATCCTTCCCGCAATTTCCTCCCTCTGTTTCCCTTTTGTTTTTGGTTTTCTTTTTTTTTTTTTCATTTGCTAAGGGCGTTTGGGGCATCGGGCCGTTCCAGCTGTCAAGGACGGGCAAGCAGAGCTGGCCTCGAGGGGAAATTGCGTCATCATATTCCTCTTTGCTCTAGATTTTCACAGAAGAATAATAAAATTTCATAAAAGAAATGTACATGGCTCACGGTAATTTAGGCCCTCGGGTTGTTCGTCGGGTTCGGCAGAATGACAACTGCGAATTTGAATTTAGCGGGCGGGGGAATGTGGGGGAGTCGGGACGACTAATCAACAAGGTGTGTGTGTGTGTGTGCGCTGTTGTACACAGCTATGAAATTTCAATAGATGGGCAGCACACGCAACATAACAAGTGAGGAACGCGGCGTGCCAAAAATTCGAAAAACAAAGAAAAGTGCGGCAAACGAAATTGCAGCGTTCCATCTCAAGTCACACGCTCGATGACGTCTTTTTTTCTTTTCCAAACATGGAATGGACGTACAATGCAGATTTAGTTTTTAAAAAGAAAAAAAACAAAACAAAAACAGCACTGCTACATAGAATCAAATATAAGCAATTAAAAACAAACAAAACAAAAAAAAAATCTAATTCTCGTTTAGTTTTAAGAACAATTTTGAAAGTAATACGTGGCGGCATATCATTCGTAATTTGGCTGCCCAGTGTGTGTGTACATAATTATTTAGAGCCTCCTCGATTAGGATTGCAATACATGTATACACCTTCGGCAGTCTATATCCTTATTTCTGATTATAGCGATTGTGACGCTAATGAATAACAAATGTAGTTCCAATCTCATCGCGAGTTAAACACGTTGATATAATGCCCAGTACAACAAAATGGAGCAACTTGCATTATTATTACAATCAACGCAATTATTTTGGGTTTCTGATTTCTTTTCAATTACATAAACATTTACTTAAAGCTGTTTCGATCGTCGTAGATCTTTTATAATTACATAATAGACAGCACACGCCGGAAGTGTGATCTTTTTCTTTTCTTTTTTTTTTCTTACACTCACGTTCAAAAATGCCCATGCACCGCTCACATAATTATTTGGGAAAATTGAAAAATCATTGAAAAAATCTTTTAAAAAAATAAGGATAATTTAATCGAATAACAAAACACTTTATGCTAGTGCTGTCCTACATTATCCCCTCCCACCAGCTTTCAGTGTACACCACATATGCAAAAAAAATTATTGTAGAGTTTATTTTTTGTTTTCTCTCTCTCTCTATTTTTACCTGCCCTACCTGTCCCCCGTTCACCTTCAAAGGTCAAAGACATTTTTTTTTGTTTAAAAAAACAAAATAGGCTTACCCTTCCTTGTTTTGCATATTTAGCGAAACGTGGGAAAGAGGGGGGTTTGTATTTTTCTGCGATTTTTATACAATATATATAAATACATAGTTTCGTAACCCAATCCTCAACTTTTATTTTTACTTGTATTTGGTATCCCCCGCCCCCTCACGTCTCCACGAAATGTTGGAAAAGAAAAATTTCTTTTTGCTGTTTGTCTCCCCACCTCTCTTTTTTCGTGGCGTGTGTAATATCTCTCAATGTCAAAAATATACAGATTAAACTCCCCAAAAATGTAATTGCATTTTACTGTCTAAACGAAACTTTGCTGGTTTCATAAGTCAAATGAAGAAATGAAAAGGGCCAATACGATAATAAACCGGTCGTGTTTAACTGAAGCGTTGGCCATTGTCTGTTCTCTTGCTGTTGCCAAGGCAAAGATTGCCGTTCGCTCTTTTACCTGCTGCAATAAATCAAGGTAACGCATATGCAAATGTCGGCCCATAATTATGGTAGAGACCACTCAATCGCGAAAATTGGTCAGACGATGACAACCGAAATTCTCGGAATTATTTGCAAAAATGTATGCCAATCATTACACGGTACACACCATCATGTTACATGTTTGATATCCAACAATTTGCATACCCGTAACGCTAGTTTGATACAAATGTTTTCTTGACTTATTTGACAGAACAAAAATATGAAATTTGTTCACTTACAAAGTTTGAAGCAGAACGCCATTCGATCGTTGCTGTAATGAATAAATCAATCAGCAACTTGTTTGCGTTCTTCTTTGGTGCATCACGGTCCAACAACAGGTGAAACAATCAAACTTAAGTACGTACTACAATGTGGCTTGGACGACCGTTGTCGGATGACGTTAATAAAACAACATGAAACATTTAACGCAATTCAATGTATTTTTCCCTTCTTTTTGTTTGCACACATTCAGTGTGTACGTCAGGCACGTGGAAAAAGCAGGAAGGGCATTGATGACCACCACTTTGTTGACAACAAAAAAGGGCGTGACTCAATATGGATCCCCTCTGTTCACGGGACGTCGTATACGGACGGACACCATTAAAATAAATGTCTTTATTAGGACGGTGGTGTGTTGCAACCTGCGCAATTAAATTCTATATACGTTTGCGATTGAATGATGATAGCCCTTCGTTTATAGTTGATTCGGGACTGCATTTGATTATATTCTTCGACGCTCTCCACACGAATGACAGGTAAGGACACCGAGTTTTTTTTTGTTTTTTTTTTTGCTTCCTCGGGACAAAGATTTGAATACCCACCGTGGCTCTTCTACCTGCCGCACAGAACTCGCGAATCTTAGACTCGTCTGCGTGTCTGATAAAATAAATTTTTGGTTGTCTTTATGTAAAGCAAAACAAGAATTTCAATGTCATCCAGTTTTTTTTTTTTTTTTGTTGTTGTTATGTTTCCAGTCAAAATTTTTTTTTTTTTTTAGGGGGGGGCTCATTCCAAAGAGGAGGAAAAGAAACGAGTTATGTGTCCCACACCAGTCGCGGATACTTGAGTCCACCAAATCGACGATGCATGCCATATGCAAATGTTTACTTTTTTTTTTTTCACGCATAAAAAAAAAAAAGACCAACTGGAAGGCAAAACATGATTGCAGTTGAGTTTGTCTGGCGGCGTTATCATCGAAAATGTTGAAGGCCAAATGATGAAAAAAAAAATGCAAACGAAAACGATGCGATTCTAAATATTCTAGATGTTTCTTTTTTAAATGTAAGGCAACTCGCCAATTCGTGTTATCTCGTTATCTACATATATACAACACACATCGTATTGGGCCTTCTAATTGCTCCACTAAATCATGTTGCGAACAGACTGCATCGTAATTAGGTCTGCTGTGCATAAAGGGGATATAACATGAACGCCTGTGTATAGTTTATAGTGGAACTGGACCATGTTGAGGTCGACTGTGTACATCTGTCCAATAATAATAAATCGCATTTTTGTTCTAGTTTAGTGCAATAAGTTACTCGGCTTTATGCGAGCGTAACGAGAGCACGTTAGTTCAAAATTCCTCATTTGAATATTATAAAGATGGAAATGTTAAAAGAAATGTCGTACATGGGAAACAAAAAGGATTCGAACGATTTAATAAAATGCAAATCCTACTGATCTCTCTTTGATTAGACCTTTTATGAAAAATGTTTTTCATTACGCAATTCGAATTTCGTGCCAAGTCGATCACTTTTAAAAAGGGGGGAGCCGGTCAGACAAAAATATCTGATGATGAAATTTTTGTTCACTGTCGATCTGGTTGAGTATTCCGTTCACGAACGATTCTATTTCGAGTGCCTGCAGCAATTGTAGTAACGAGAGAAATTTAGAAAAAAATAAAATAAAGTCTTTTGGCCGAGTGTCGCCACGTCTGATGAATATAGATGGTCAAATTATACGAAATTCTATTTATATCTGCCTGAAAATGAGCGGAATCATCTTGTCTCGAATCCAGTTCTCAAATAGATTTTAGCCTTTTTTTTTCTAGGGTATAGTTGCCGGTCGTTCAGTTCATTATCCGGCGTGATCAAAAGGGTCCACGTTCGCTTTATCGACCAACGGACTGATTGATGGCACTCGCATTTGTAATTCAGACTCTAAAAATAGAAAATTGAGGCCAATACATTCGACTCTGTTTTTGCTGGACACGCCAAAGCTAAAGAGAGCCACGTGAACATGTGCAGAGATCATTGACTTGTATCCACAACTCTATATCACGATTTCACTTCTCTTTCGGAATCAATAATCTTTTGTCGAGTTAAATCGCTAAGTTGCAGCTCTCTCTTTTTGCACTCACTTTGCCACTTCATTAGGGCCCGAAAGGGTTACCAGGTCTGCTCACGAAATGCACAACAGAGCGTGTACACGTGCGGAGGGGAGAGCATAACACAAAATCGTACAGCCGTGAAGGTTATCGTTGTTAACTATATTACAATGTATATCTGGATAAAGAGCCTGTCCTTATCGTATACATATCTTTTCCCCCTTCATTCCTGGAACGTCATGATTACCCACACACAAAAAAGCGGAAGTAGCACACGGTGGCCGTACATAATGGCCAGGTGACATTGAAAATGATTTTTCGCTATGTAACTTTACGGGGTTTTTTGGTTTTTGTTTTGTTAGCCATTGTTCTTGGTAGTGCAACCATCGCATTGGCACAACAACAACAAATTGGAAGCTGCATGTAAAGCCAATTGTTTCTAGCGCAGGTGTTGAAGGCTGACATCACGATCTCGTTCTTATAAGAACTACACCGTTTTAATTGATTCTTTTCGTCTTGATATGCCAACCGGAAATACAACAGCTTCCTTATAGGTGCCCTCCCTCTTTCATTTGCCTTTAATGTTTCATTAATCAGGTTGGTCAAATTATCGAAAAAACAAAACAAAAAATGAGGGCCGATTAGATCACCTGCTCAATTACATTTTACAGCTCAATTAAACGTAAATTTAAGTGGGTCCAATGACGAACGGGACGTGACGGCCTTCGGACAGTCGGGGACATATTTTTCATCCGGAAAAGATTACGTCATATATATTTATTTTTATTTTTTCAAAATAGCGGTTGATCGATTCCTTAAGCTTTCTCCGCCATTATCTCTGGGTTCCAGTATGATCTAGTAGATTACACCGCAGACACGATGAACTGTTTTATGCTGTCTCAGGGTCCCTTCCCCTAAAAAAATAAAAATAAAAAATGTTTCCTCTGCGTTGTCAGACCAACACCTGGGAGATCCAATGAACTGGCTGATTTCTATCTCCTATGTATTGCTCGTATACAATCAGTTTTTGCTGCTGTTCCACAGGCCGGGGTAGTTGCCCATTTGAACGTAGAGAAAGAGAAAAAAAAAAAAATGATCGAATTAAAACATCTGCCTTGTGACTCTTCAATTTCTTTTGACACACACCTTACAAATTCATAGATGTTTTCTCAAATTGTGTAGATTGCACTATACGTTCGGGTGTGGAATGGAAATCAAAACAGACTTCGTTAGTCGACTATTCAACGCTTAAATTCTGTTGTGTTACAATCATCCATCAAACTGACTGGTCTATAAAATTGTACGAAATGATTGCGATCATCCAAATCATTCAGACAAAAAAAAAAAATTGTTTTTTTCAGTTTAAACGCAATCGTTGATCCATATATGGGAGCTCATCATCAAGTCATCAAAAACCAACAAATATAAACGCAAATTTGCTTGTCTCTATGCATTTAAATTAGGCAAAATGTTATTTTAAAAAATTTGCTATTCCATCACGCATCACGCTGTTTTGTTTTTTGTTGTGTTGGCGGCATGGAGCCACACTAGCAATCGTAATAGTATTAACTCATTACAGAGTCTATAACAAAATGATTCGTCAATGTCCAGGTGACTCTCTTGTTTTTTTTATGTTTATTATTATTAACCACAACCTGCTGCTTTGTGTATTTAAAGAAGTTGGTATATATACGCATCGATCAGCAAATTTGGCCTGAAGACGTGACGAATCACGTGAAACAACAATGATTTGACGCCCGTGGCCGAAAGTAAAAAATCTCAATTGCGAAATATCCAAATATCCAAATTTCAAAAAAAAAGGAGTAAAACCGGTTGGACCGGTCCGTTTTTTGAATTTGGTCATCAGATTTTTTCGGGACGTAGCCCGTCTACTTTGTTGCTATGGAACGACATCTTTGTCCAAGGTTCTTCTTTTCTTTTCGTAAAAAATTGTTTAATGCAATGTACATAAAGAAACATCTAGAACATAATGAAAGCAAAAGTGTAGTCGTTCTATGAGTCAAATGGGTGGCATTATTCAACTTCAAGTACACCTGTGTTTTTCTATATAATTCAATTCAATGATGACTATGTCGGGACTGTGTGACTCATTCAAGGCAATACAGTTCGTATATGCGATACGTTGATAAACGTCCAAACCAATACATCAACCATACAGGTGTGATATAGTCAGCCCACTTATACGAAAGGCTCTTGCAAATTGCCACACCCAAAATCAAGGTGTTACAACAAATCATACGAATTTTCAGCAGAGCACCTGGTGCCGGCAATCAGTTGAGATCAACATCAACTCGACTTCATTTTAGATTGTATAGTTTTTAAGCGGGATTATACGCAAATCCTAATGAAAAACTTGTATGCAAATGACTTACCTTTCATTTTTCAGTTAGGTCTATATATACAGCGTTCCGGCTGCCTCCCCTTCAGAATCGTTTGTCATCGTTTAGAATGTCGAAAACACGGCGAGTCCATTGACGGGTCATCAACTATCATCACCCCCGTTGTTTTTAATGTATTTTTTATGTATGGCAAAAAAAAACAAACAAAACAAACATCAGTAAATCATGCGGGGACATCTTCCGGCTTCTCATCCCTCTCTTTAGTCATGTCTACCGTGATTATGTGGGCCATCACCTATAACGCCGGCAGCGCCATTCACGTTCACAGTTGATGTATAAAATTGCGACTTCGATGAGGGGTTTGCTGTATGGTATAGTTGCATATATAAACACAAAGAGCACGAAAGTTGGGAATTTTAAAGGGATTTTGTCACTGAGTTTAACTCAGCGACCACGCCCACCTGAATCATTCTTTATCGATCAAAAAATGGATGGAAAAAAATTGAATATGCAATGAAAAAAAGAGGAAAAGACGGGAAAGCCCCTTCGCAATTTGTACAACGATAATGAGACAATGTCCGTTTGCTGGAGACCACGACTTGCACTGATTTCTTTTGTTTCTCAACAGACCGAGACATTCCACTCTGATTGTTATCGACTTACGTAAACATACAAGGTCAATAACGCTCTACTTTTGTCGCCTTTTTTTTTCTTTCTAAATCGCCCTACCTGTTTTGCTTTTTCCTCTCCTCCAAACATTTCAGATCATTTTTTTTCTTTGCTCTTTTGGTTCTAGACGTCATTCGTCAAGGTCCTTTAGTTTCCTCTTTCCCTTTATTTTTTGTTTCATTCTTCCTCGGTTCGAAAAAACCTGCGGCAATTTAGCCAAACACCTTGCAGTGTGTAGTTTGTGTGTTGGATGGATCCCCCTTCCGGTCAGGTATTTTGAGTGTCTTTATTTCGTTCGTTTCAAAGCATCACGGTGGTTCGGTTAGAAAAATTGAATAAGTAAAACGATAATTTATTCGGCAAATGCCATTTAAAGAAAAAAACGTGATTAATGTAAAATGGCCCATTTTGTCACGACCGCTGTCCGTGTTTTTCGATACAGCAACAACATCCACAACATTTTCTTTCGTCGTCCACATTTTGGGCTGTAGCAAGTCAATCCGAGCGTTTCATTCCTTATAATATACTAAGAAATGCATTGACTGAATTAGTTTGCATTAATCTGTTGCCCCTCATTTGCATGGCACGTTGGATATAGGCATCTCTTTTCCACAACCACCGAAATGAAAAAATGAAATAATTTTGACACAAAAAAAACTAGGGCAAGTTAATTGTTTAAACAATTCAATCGAACATGCAGAATGCTTGAAAACAACGTGAACGTTAGCCGCGTCGGAGGTCACCACGCCCTTGTGGGACCTACATTATTTCCTCTACACTTCCGCGTGATCCGATGCTCCGTTTCTTTCACCTTCTGATGACCTTGGTTTGAAAAAAGTCTTTTTTTTTTTCATCCTGAAATTGAAAGAAGACAATTTTAAACTTTCCATCGCATTCAAAATAGTTTGATTTCCATCACGACCTGATCGCAAATCCGTTTCAATCTCGCTGGAACGCTTCCAGTTCCGGGTGTTCAATTTCATCAAGATTTATTAACATGGCACACACACACGAGCGCTGATTTAATGTTGATTTAATGGTCGGTTGGGTTCCTGTTTGAACGCCATTATCCCGCGTGTATAGTCTGACAAAAGACAAACGATGTGCTGTACGCAAACAAGAACGCGGCCAACGCCCATCCTCATTATTATATTGTTCAGCTTTAAAACGAAATAAAAGTTAAAATAGATATTTTTTTGTGTTTTTGTTACAACCTTGTCAAAATCGTCAAGTGGCAAGGACGAACGTTTTTCCCGTGACCGTCAAATGATGAAATCAAGTAGATGCGTGTCGAAACGATGACGGCCCCGGTCAATTTTACGGCCCAACGTTTTTATTCTTAGCAGCTGGCCGAATTGTTCTGCCTACCTTAAGATTAAATAAAACAAAAGGCAGTTTATTTTTAACTTTCACTTAACTGCGTGTGTGGACGTATATATCGGAACACCTGAGAAAGGACTTGTGATTGGGAGGACACGTGTCGTCAACGCCTCCGCCCTTTAGTTTCCCCCCCTCGCTTGACTGACCCTCCCCTCTTTTTTTTGGCACCTTTTTCACGCGCATTTCACAACGCTCTGCCGTCCACGTAGCGAACAAAGAGATCAACATCGTCCATATATACCTGAAAGAAACTCTTGGGCCATCCTATCGCTAAAGAATCTCGCTGGCGGTTGGTGAAAATTGAAACAAAAATTTCCAGATCCTGTCGGCTGATGTTGTTTTCTAGTGGAAGCAAACCTCACGCTGCGTCGCGATTGTTTCGTGATTCACGACTACACTGCTCTCCATTATTTAAGAATATACAGGCAGCCAATTTTTCGACAGGTTTCCCTATTATAGAGTCCAAATATCAGGGGCCAAATGGTCTATTCACGTTGGCCAATTGCTTTTTTTTTTCTTTTTTAAAGGACCGGCTTTTTTTTGTTTTGTTTTTCAATGCGAATTCAAAGAGGCGAGCATCTTCAAAAAACAAAAACAAAATGAGATCAGTGATTGCTCCACCCACGACTTCAGTCATTGGGTACGTGTGTGGTGAACGTGACCCGGAAATCCTTGCCTACATCCTGTGCGTGTTTAGAAGAAGAGAGACGACTCATGCGCACTGGAGGTAGCCAATCAATGCCCAAATCGAGAGCAACCTCAGCTTGTTGTACACGAAAAGAAAGACGGAATGCGGATGCGTGCATTTCTTATCGTCACTCCGCCAAGTGGTATAATGAAGTATTCAAGTTCAATCAATCGAATTTGGCGTCTTTGCCAGCCATATAGCCAAAGGGTGGATTTCATTTCTATCGAAACCTGATTTGCCGACCAGGGGAATTTCCTCAAGGTCCTCTTTGGAGCATCAATATCCGGTTGGAAAGGTGAACAGTTGCCCTTTTAATTGGCTTTTATTTCGCCTAGATGAGAAAAGATTGAACAGTTACAGTTGTGTTTCATCTTATTCATTGCTCCTCTAATAAGATGAAAAGGGTCACCATCAAATTTGCTGATTTATTTTTGAAAACCAAAAATCTAAATGCAACATTGTGGGCCAGAGGTGACGTCACCGTGAAAACACAATCAATTGTTTTATGTGCTGTGCCATCACCATCTGTCAAAAACAAAAACAAAGGAGAGAACTGACTGGACCACCTGTGACGACGTGGTTATGAAGTAGGGTGGCGACGTTTGATGCCCGTCTGATATATACGTCCGAGCGTGCTTTTATCTAATAATATCGGGAACGGCTCCCCCCCCTCTCTCTCCCGTTATTTATGCTTCTAATTATATATATAGTATATAAGGCTTTTTTTTTTTGTTTTTTTCCTGTTTTATCATCTAATTTGAAATGCGCATTGAGGGACATGACGTGCTGTAGCCGCCGTACCATCGCATCCAGTCACGCATAGTCCATTATCGAGATCCCATCCAACAAATAAACAGCTGGTCATCCGTAAAAGTCATATTTTCTCCTAAGTAAAAGCCCCATTTTTTTTTTTTTACAGAAATAAAAGCATCTGGACGGTATTATAGTTGAATTCAAATCTTTGCAGTCCCGCTATGTGTTTTTTTGCGCTCTTTCGAATCGAAACGTTTCGTCCTTGCACTTTCATTTTTTTTTTTTTTACTTTTTATACTGTCAAAATATTATTTTTTAATTATTATTTTCAGAAATAAAAATGTAGCGTTTCTTTAAAAATCCCGCACGTTTAAAACGACGGCTGTCGTAATGGAGAGCAATAACAACAACACTTTTAACAAAACGTCTGTAATTATTAAAACGTTTTGCTTTTGCGGATATTACGGCCAGCCGTACGACGTGATTATTTTCGGACGCCTAGAGTTTTCTCGGGACAACGCGAAATTCAATAAAAAAAAATAATAGTTCGACGATACATTTTTTAACGTTTATTTTCCCTTCATCTTCTATTATGCGGCTGTTAACGACGTCCCGTTATTGTCTTGTAATTTTTTACACTTTTTTGTTGGGGCAGGATCTCTACAATTAGCGATGATGATTGTCGGGCCAGAGACATATACAGTATATATATATATTTTTTTTTTTCTTTAAATAAGAAAACAAAATCAAAACAACTTTCACGCGTGAATAGAACCAAAAGTGTTTGGTACGCTTGCAACAAAATATGGGTCTGCTAAAATCTGAAATAGCCACCCGATGTTATGTAGACGGTCACGATTTTTCACAGTTGTTGATGTAACCTCATGGCCTAAAACAAAAAGGAAGGTGAATTCTTTTTGATTCTTTCGGTGTGTAAAATCTAGTGGCAATTTAATACTATACAGAGAAAATCTGGGAGAGGCACAAACTTTCACTACTTACGTTTCATAGATTACCATCATTTTTTGTGTGTAGAGATTTTTCACTCCCCCCCATCCCCCCCAACACTCTCCATCATTCGATCAAATAAAAATAGGAATAGTCTACTATAAAAATCACGGTCAAACACATTTGCAGCGTTGACCTATATATTCGTGGATTTTCAAAAGATCGGCCCGAATTTCTCCAGCGTTGTTCATTCAAAACATTTTTTTTTTGAATCGAATTTCACAAGAGAATCTTTTGTTCCATTCGGATTTGTGGCATCACAAGTTTGGTATTTGATTTAGTCAAACATTGCTGGCGCATTGTGTAAATGTCTTGCGGGCAGCAACTTAATTGTTGTGCACGCAGACACACACAAAGAGGGACGCAGGCCTTTTAATGAAAGGCCGGCAACATAGTCGTAAGATGACGATATGATTTTGACTGTAGGATGGCACAGAACAAAAAAAAAAAAAAAAGGGCAACACAACAACCTTTTATGGTGGCTGATTGCAGTCATGGTCGCTCCAGTTGAGATAATTCTGATACGCTCTCTTCCAGTAAAACTGCTTTCTGCCCGTCTCTCTGCAGCAAGAAAACGAGATTTGTGTGTATGGAACTAACGTCAGGCTCTCGTATTTAAAAAAAAAGAACAAAGTTGAATGCCATATCTTTGTCTTGTAAGACTGTAGAAAAAAAAAAAATGAGGTTCCAGATTTCTAAACTTGTGTCGATTTTAGGGCCGATGGTAAAATGCAATCTCATCGTCCTGTGTAAGATCGTGACTGTTTGCCAATTTTTGCATTCAAATCTTTTACTGATTAGCCTCTCTACATTTTTCTCAAATGATATCCAAATCAGTGATGCTAAAAACGTCGATTACTCCCCCCCTCAGCGAGTACATAAAAATTTCAAAGAAAAATGCCCGAATGCGAAACTAGAAAACCGAACGGAACAACTGATCGACAACAGGTTATTAATTAGATGCAAGAAAAAACGTTATAAGCCTTACATGTAGAGAGGAAATGTTGTTAAACGCAGCAATATAGATTGGAGAAAGAAAAAAAATAAAATTGTGTAACAAAAAGTGGAGAACGTCGTGAACAGGTCATTATGCACAGCGTCTAAACTGCCCTACGTCCAGAATATATACGGCAGTCATGTTTATGTGTAACAGGGCTGATGTAATAACGTAAATCTCGAAGAAAAATGAACCGCTTTTTTTTTTGTTTCTTTTTTCATCTTTCATAAATTTATTCCATGCTCGTATTATAGATATACGTCATGGGGGTCAGTTCAGTTTCTTTATTAGGACATTTTGTTCTTTCGGCTGCTGCGCCAATGGATGTCCATACATCATCCGCAAAGGGAGAGAGGCTGGTAAGTTTTCCTTTTTGATTCATCGAGCCTCGCAACAGGAGGCTCCTCTACATACTTGCTCTACTTTCTACCTTACCTATAATAGAGTGGACAATTTAATTCGAATCAAGTTAAACTCCAGTTTTCGCTACATGAGCGTGATGCTATCGACGTTATCCATTAGCTGATTATGGGGACGCACATCCCCCTGGTGTCCTATTTGGTTACTTTAGGGTCATATTTCAGAGCCCTAACGCAAAGCAAAAAAAAAAAAAAAATGAAATTGTGCAAACAAAATCGTAAAAAAGACTCATTTCCAGTGTTTGCTCACGCACGCACACACCACCAGACCTATCGCGTGTTATTGGATACCTTTTATTCTACGTGAACGTGGGAGAGAAACAAAAAATGGGGGAGGTATTTGGCTTTTTAGTGTCCCGTCATCGTGTCACGTTGATGTCGCGTGCCGTCTCTAAATATTAGACAATGGGAGGGGAAAAAAAAAAAAGTTTTATATTCCATCACGAATTTTTAAATTCCATTAATTTGTCAGTAAAAAATAAAAATAAAAAGTTGGTTCACCATTGTGATGTGTTGATTTGGGCGGCCATAATCGTTGGCATCTTTTCTTGTTTCCGTTTTTATTTTTGCCCTCCATCTTGTGTGAGAGATTTTTCGAGATGTAAACATTTTCTTTCAACACAATTCGTGAACAGACGATATAGATGTATCAGCGTCTATAGACGGGGCATACAATGACGTCCGGTCGTGACTGTTTCATCACGATGCATTCGATTACGAGCTTTTTGCTTCTTCGGAATTTCTTTGCTCCTGTTGCATTTGTCGGTGTATGGCAAACGAAAGTTGCTTCTCTTCTAGGAAAAAGAAAAAGAAAAGGAGGCGTGACCTTTCAGCCGATTTATAGAATCAATTTTACCTGAGAAATGTCAAATATTTCTAATTGTGCGGTCGAAATTCCTGCTTTAGTTTTTCATCGTCCCAATTCCTTCTTTGAATCATAGGACTTTGTCGATGAAACAATTTGGTCAGTCGGAGGGAAACCACAAAAATGTTCCACGTCTTTATTTGACTTACACTGCAAGGAAAAAATGTGGAGGAAAGGTAACACAAATCCAACAACATTCCTGTGATACGCACCCCTTTTACTGGATAAAAATAAATAGAACAAAATTAACGGGTTGTTGTTAAATGACTTTAAACAGTGGTGTTTTTTTTACGTGGACATTCTGCTGCACCAAGATGGCGACGTATAGGGAAACATGCCAGTTCTTGAAAAGTCGTAAAAAGTAGCTCTCCAGCTAGGTAAAACAGATTCACCCGAGTCCGTTGACAACGCCAATCCGACAAAAACATCCGAGGAAACGTCTATGAGTAAATCAAATGTGCCATAAAGTCGTTTTTTCAGATTGACATTATTAAGCTATTCCCATTTTCTTATATGAAATTGCATTTAACCCAAAAATTGTACAACGATAGCTCAATTTACTAACATCCTTCCATCTGATTAAACTCATATTTTCATTTTACTATTCCTCAACCTGAGAAAAAAAGAAATTTTTTTCGGCAATTCTACTGGCGCCATTTATTTGGGGACTGGCATTGCTCCTTCAACTTTATGCTGAAACGGTATTATACATTGCCTAATTTATTTTATTCGAATTCAATTTGTTCTTTCAATCTATTGTTAGGATTTTGTCTGGAGAGACATCAATTTCCAGAATACAGTGGGTGCAATTGTTTTTCTACATCGAAAAATACCTGTCGACGTGATATTCACACACGAGGACTTGTTAAACAAATACATGCACACGCCACTGTGCGACTCTGTACTCTGCAATGATGCAACAATTGGCTCTTCATCGGCGAGTACTTCATCTTTCTTCCCAGGCAATAAAAATAAAGTACATTTTTCTCTCTCTCTCTCTCTGTCTCAGACAGAGAAAAAGTTGTGTATTTCTGCACCCACCTCCTGCTGTGTGGTTTCATTTTCTACGAAAAGGAGTAGCTCTCCATTTGAAAAAGAAAAAAAATAGGTTCTTTTCTTATTTCTTGGCTGGAATGTGCCCTAGTTTCAGTTTCTTTTCATCCTCGGCGTCCCTTTTCTATTGACTCTTTTTCACGCAATACCTTTCTCGTGCTGTGGATGCGAACGACGATGATTCACACGCCTTTGGGCTTTGTTTTGCCTGACTGGCCAATACTATCAGTTCAGGTGGCTACTCTGAAAAAGATATCGAAAGGTATTTTCTTTTTTTTTTCTTCTTTCTACCTATTATTGATGATGCCTAAAGTGCTCCTCCTTCTCTCACTGTCGTCTGCTTCAATGAACACGAGGTAATTCATCATATTTCTGTTTGTTCGAAAACCAACTTGATGATCGAAGGTCCATCATTTATTGAACGCAAACTACTTTTTTGGCTGCTACATGGAATTAGTTTTTTTTTTTACAAGTGAAAGTCCGACATGGTGGTTGCGGTGGTAAGACTCGAACAATTATCTTCACACATCTGTACAAAACGAGAGTCGATATAGTTTTCATACATATTCCTCTGCTGCTGGGGCATTTTGTATAGGACCGATCGAAAACAGCCCAACTAGCCCAACATTTTCACTCTCTCTCTTTGCATGATACACGTGTTTACAACTGGCAGAGAGACGTTCAAACAAGAGAGAGATTGAAGGGAGAGTCATGGGCCACTAGTCAAACAACACCCAGAAAACGATAACGTATCTAACAACACGAAGAGCTAAACAAATTTCTAATTTTCTTTCTTTTCTATTGAAACCAACGAACAATAAATTCAAATGCTAACGCGTGCAGACAGGAGGAGCAATAATAGCCATTTTTGCTATTGAATAATTTCACTTGATCACCCAGTTTTTAATTTCTCGTTAAATGACATTTCGTCCGTTCACTTTTTAGACCAAACTGGTCCCAGTCTTTTTTTTTAAATCTCCGTTTGGCATTGTACGTTAGTAGAAAAATAATTTCAATTGATATCTGGTACTTTGTTCATTTGGCGTGGCCTCGTGTTGCTTATTTTTCAAGTTAAATTCATATTTGGGAGGTCACGAGAGAAAGGAAAGGATTTGATTGAAGATTCTGTCGTTGTCCAGCGTTACACAGTTGCATTTAATAGCCAAGATTTCTTGGAGTTTCAATTCGAATTGATAACTATCAAATCTTTCTAATTCCTTGTACGAAAGAACGCACAGCAATTTCCTGTTGAAAAAT
Organism: Daphnia magna; assembly: GCF_020631705.1. Taxonomy (NCBI): domain Eukaryota; kingdom Metazoa; phylum Arthropoda; class Branchiopoda; order Diplostraca; family Daphniidae; genus Daphnia; species Daphnia magna. The sequence continues at coordinate 1,369,365 of NC_059187.1, forward strand.
GATTTTTGTTTGCTTGCATAATTCTTTTTCCTTTTCTTTCCATCTCTCCTTTCGTTTTTAAATGTCGAAATCAACACGAGACCCACCGGCTATAGTCCATACCGGGAAACACTTTGCCGGCACATAAAAAAAAAATGCTAGTTTTTTTTTTTGTTCATTCCTCGGATATCGTTCTATTAATATTGCCCATAGGCAACTCGTATGCAACATATGGTTGGGATTGGGAATAGGTTTGATACAAGAGTTTTCTTTTGTATTGTCGTGCAACTTCTTTTCTTCTGAGTGCATTTTAACAATTGCGTGCAACACATACGCTGTTTTTGTTACCATGGTACAACGACATGTTCTTTCTACGGCTAGAATTTCCGAGAACTCATTTGCATCTATACCCGTTCCTTTGGACTTGTATTGCGTTTACCTCAAACAAAAAAAAAAATTGCACCTTTCTCAGTCATTGCACCAAGAAGTAAATGTAAATTTACAACCGACAGTGGAAGGGGAAAAAAGAAAAGAAACTTGTCTCATTATCGGGGTTCCCCTTTGATAGTATTTCGAAACGGTCTAATTGAAAAATTCGGTATTTCCAGATGATCGGAAATTTTACCCGCCAACTTGTTTTGTTTATTTTGCAGCCACCTCAATCATTTTGGGCATTGGTGCCATTTGTGCTGTCTGGTTGCGCAAAGTGTTCGTTCGTTCGTGCCCAATTGTAAACATGGCAGAAGGCTGGACAGAAAAAAAATCTTCCTGGTAAGTTTTCCATCTTTATTTTTCTTTAAATTGTTCTGCACTTAATCTTGTTGGACTGAACTGCAAAATTTTCTCTGCAATGCAATATATGTTGTCTTTCTAGGGGTCCCTTGGAGTCACACTCGTTGTCCTCGGTGCCACCGTGTCGTTTTTTTCAACTAGGAAAATGTATTTATGGAGAAAATTGCAGGTTTTTCTTTCTGACATTCAAATAAAAAAAAACAATTACATGTCTACTGTGATTCCATTTAAAGATTTCATCATGTTTTGTTTTGTTTCAGATATCTTCATGAACTTGATGCGGAAACAAATGAATCCAACGATTCATGTCATAATGTTATGGCAGTGAGTAAGTAAATGGTGACACTACCAAGATTGAGTTTTATCAACTGTGTGTGAAAAACTGTGCACCCATTGATGATGGTGCTTTTTTTTTTAGATTGGGTCAATGCTCCCGAATTCATCCCCTCATCTACTATATATTCAGCTGCAGACACTCAGTTAGACTTTCCAGCAATGCAGTCATTTGCTGAATCAGGTATAGTGCTGGCCAGATCTTTGAGGTTTTGCACAAATAGCTATTGCTTTATTTGAGTAGATGTTGTCGAGAAAGAAGGAAGCTGGACCAAGCACCTCACAGCAGACATCAGTAAAATCCTATGCCAAAGCTGTGGACCCCAATGCTGGCCAGAGCTTCAAAATTGCTCAGTCGACATCTGAACTGTGTCCTTATTTTTTCATGGGTTCCTGTCGGTATGGCGAAGAGTGCACCTACATTCACGGCGATCTCTGCGAACTCTGCAGCCAACATTGCCTTCACCCGACGGATGAAGAGCAGAGAATCGAGCACAACCAGGTAATCCATTTCAGACTTGCGACAGTACAAATGTTACACATTTTGTTGGGCACATTTCCTAGAGCTGTCTGCTCCAGCACAAAGTAGACATGGAAAAATCCTTTGCTGTTGCTCGTTCACGAGACAAGGCATGCGGCATTTGCATGGAGATCATTTGGGAGAAATTGCCGTCTACCAAACAGCGTTTCGGACTGCTCCCAAATTGTTCGCATTGTTTTTGGTAACAACACATAAATTTTTATCGATAAATTGGGTTTAAATTTCCCCCCAACAATTTGTTTGTTTTTCTTTAGCTTGGACTGTATACGAAAATGGCGACAAGAGAAACAGTTTGAGAACAAGATTATTCGGTCGTGCCCGGAATGCCGGGTGCAGTCTGACTTCGTGTGCCCCAGTCGTTACTGGTGCGAGACCAAAGAAGAGAAGGAAAAGTTGATAACCGATTACAAGGGAGCCTTGAGGTAGTAAACCGAAAGAAGACCTTTTTTTTTTTAAGGGGTTTTGGAGAGTAAGCCAGCTTTTAATTTTTTTCTTTTCCATTGTGATTTATGTAGCAACAAAGCTTGCAAGTACTTTAATCAAGGTGACGGTGAATGTCCGTTTGGAAACCGTTGCTTTTACTTGCACGCGCTACCTGACGGAACCAGAACGGACGTTGGTCCTCCTCAGGGTAAGCTGCGACGTCGTCGTTTCGGACAAGATGAGGAAGAGGTACATATACATATATATTTTTTTACTTGCCATTTGAAAGAATAATTCATTTTTAATAATGGAATAAAGGCGGAAGTCTTCCAGGTACTGTTGTGGGATTTCTTGGAAGAGCGTGAGAGTCGCTACGTCCTCCAGTTAGGGCTCGACCTGGAAGACCTCGACCTGTATACATCGGATTCAGACGATTACTATTCGGATGAAGCTGACAGTCTCTTTTTCCTCCAGTGAGACGCAACATAGAAAAATAGTTAACGTCGAGTCCAGCGTCCCCTCTCTGTCCGTGTGTCTGTGGCTCGTCGAAAACTTCCTGCACCTCGTCAATCCACGTAAATACTATCCATAATTTTCTTGTTTTGTTTATGTTTTGTTTCGTTAGGTATTGGTTTGTTTTTGTATTTCTTTTTTTCCCACCTCACAACAAGATTTCAAAAAATGATTAGGAGAAGAGGACAAAGACTCTTCTCACTCACACGTTTCTCCTCCTCATGTGGGATACTTCCCGTCATGGTTTCCGCCCTCCCCATTTTCCACTTGCGTCTCTTAAATTTAGTAGTGGTGAAAACACACATATTCGTCTAGAAGCTAAACATCAATCTACAAAAAATCTGTATGCATACTGCGAATGCGCTACTCTTTTTTCTGTGTTATCTGTGATATATTACGTTAAAAGAAAAAAAATAAGCTTGGAATGGAAACATTTTGATGAGTTTTTGTTTGCATTTTAAGCAAAGAAATAATTGTAATGAAGCAAAAGCGTATGCACAATCTTTTCGTTTCGTTAGGGACCAGAGTTTTTTCTTTCTTAAAGAAAAAAAAAAAAATCTTTTTGATTCCGCCGGCCGTGATTAGGTGATTTTCTCTTAATGGTGTTTTGTTGTAATTCATTTTTTTTTTTTAAATCACGACCAGGGGAACTCGAAAAAAAGTGAGACGTACGAACAAGTTAAATCCATTTTTGCAGTTTTTTTTTTATTTATTTTTGACTTGATTCCCGGCTATTCCTTTTAGGGGAATATAGTCGCAATGTTCTTTCTTGTTGATAGCATCACTTGTATACGTGGGGGTTATATATTTCGGCTCTCTCTCTCGCTTCTAGTTCTTGTGTGTGCCGCATATAAAAATACCGAAATGTGTTGTTGTTTTTCTCTCTTTCATTTATGACGGAAAAAAAACAAAAGGTATCAAAAAAGTTCAATTTCTTCTTGTTGGTAACTCTTCTATATACAAGGGGGAGAGAGAGAGAGAGAGTTTGTGAGAGGAAAAAAAAAAAAAACCTTGGGACGTTGTGCACGATTACCTCGGAGCGGTGGAGAAATAACAAGAGCAACTAGAACCTAACCAGGCTCGACCATAAGTCGTTCTTTTACGACGCAACCGAAAATTATTATTATAGCTGTGCCATGTTGCTGCTGCCCCTGCGAGCGAAACAGACGACGTAATCATTTTGAGTGTTTTCAGATATTTTTTTTTGTTTCTCTTCAAAAATAATCTTTGCTTGAATGGACGGGGGAAAATTATGTGGATGAGACACATTTGGAAACCAGTACCCCAGGTAATCGCTGCTACACCCTTTTTACTGTTATCTTTTTCATAGAAAATGAAATGTTTTTCTTTTACTAGGGCTGCTGTCTATTGCGTCAAGAGAAACCTCAGATACGCTTGAAACGGGACTTGGAAACAAATGAAATATTATTAAGGCAAAATTATTATTTAATGAAAATAATAAAAGTATGTCGTATAAGCCGGGAAATTATTCAAAAAGGTGATGTTTTTATCGTCTTCTTACGTTCGTATCGTGATACATTTTTAATTTGTTCTGTACTTTTACTTTTTTGTGTGAAGGATATCAAGAACTTAATTTCCATTCCGGAATATGGAATGGAACCAAAAAAATTAAGAAGAGCCCAAGAACTAAAAAGACTTTCTCCTTCCATTTTCTTCTCGCCTTCCAGCCTCTCCGGCGAAGAAAAACAAAAATGAATTCCTGATCTTATTGCAACAAAATCTATGCAAAAAGGTAAGCGGAAATAATCATTTAACCATTTTTCTTTTTTGGAATGGCGAGAATGCGATCCCGCCATTAGTTGGAAAAGTGAAAGGGATACTCGGGAAAGGTATGCAAAAAGGAAGAAGAAAAAAAAAAAAACGAACGAAAACGAGGTTACTTGTCTGAAGGCTGTTACAACTACAGCCGGGCAAAAAAATAAAGCTTTTCCTGTCATCCCCGTGCCGCCGTAGTTCCATGAAGGGGGGAAGGAACACGCGCTGTGTCGTAACACTACCGATAGATTCAGATAAGAGATACGATTCGTTCTTGTTTACTAAGAATATCTCGTGGGCGTAGTAGGAATTACTAATTTCTTTGGCAGGGTCCTACGCGTTTTTTCCTCTTTCCTCCCCCACGACGTGTAATAAAATTTCAACGATTTTATTATATTTTATTTTTAGAAAGTTTTTTTTTTTTCGCTTCCCGATTTTGGATTTCTATTAAATGAAAAGTTGAAGCTCTCGTAGTGTAATTTTCATATTTAATTCGCACGCGTATAACACTGCGCCATTCGCACATCCCACACGGCCATTAAAATACGTGTTTAACTCAGCATGTGATTCGATTTTTAATTTAAATTTTTTTTTTTAGTTTGTTCGTTGTTTAACAGACAATTAGAATAGAAGGGCAAGGCTCTCCGAAAGGGAAAGGTCGTCTTCTTTTGCTCGTCTGGTTGTCAAAATGACGTCATAACCGGAACTAAATGAAGAAACCTCGAGAAACGAAATCGTATAGGCCACTTGTTTTTTGTTCTTGTTTGTTTTTTTGTTTTACTTTCCTTTATTCTCTTAAATATCGTACGTGCCTCGTCTGTTAAAAATCAGCTTTGGCTTTATTATGGCAACTAGCCCTTGGTGCACAGCACCTGCAGCAAGGCTATTCAAATATCTTATCTTTTTTTTTAAATTATTTTCTTTTCATTCCCCCCCCCCCCTTTTTTTTACATGATGGTAATCCGTTATTTTGTTTCAATCTTGACATAATTGAGGGACTGGAAATGAAAAAAATCTCGTCACGTTACTCTGTGCAGTTAAACGCAATAACAAGAAGCTGGTGATAATTATTGGATTTTAACGACAAACGAGTTACGATATCGTGACATGTCTCTGCTACTTTATTTTTTGTGATGTTGTTTATTCGTTTGCAAAAGCGAAAAGAGTCATCTTTTCACGCCCAATAGACGTTGTAGCAAACGTGATTGGGGAGATTAGGAAACAACAAGAGGTAAAATAGGAATCCGTTGTTCGTTTTTCAGTTGGGAGGAGTAAGAAACAAATCGTGACGAACTCGTATTTTTACAAGTTGCGGGCGTGTGTATTATTTACGCTGTTTTAGTTCTGATTTATTACTGTAAAATGGCCTTCCATTTGTAACGCTCTGTTCGTCTCCCTATCAGCCCATATTGGTAGTTTGGTAGAGCAGTTAGAAATGTGGATGGCGTCACGTTCCATGTAGGTCAACGATGGAAGGGCCTCATCGTCAACCTATTCAACTTCTTTTTTTTTGTTTTGTTTTGTTTTGTTTTTTTTCCTGCTCAACCATCATCATTTGCATCTGGAAATAAGAAGAACATAGTTATTGTTCTTCTTTACTCTGGAAACATGTTCGTTTGGTTGTCTATTGTTGTCGGCGCGCAGTTTTTCAAATTCTTTCTTCGCTTTATGACCGGCCGACCCACGAAATTGTTACGCACACGGTTCGCTATTTTCCCTTTTTTGTGTGTGTGTGTGTGTGTTGTTGTTGAAAATTTGAGCTTTCGACCTTGTTGGCTTTTTTAAAAATTCGTTTTGGATGTTGCTGGCAGGAGATCTTTTTTCGTTATTTAAACAAAGAAGAAGTTCATTCTTTTCCCGCTGTTCGGCGAGTACCTGTAAATAAGTTCACTTTCGTTTCGTCGAAATTTTAGCAAAAATCGCCCTTACAAAAACATTTTGAAATTTTGTGTGGTCTATGACCAACTGAAGGCTCATATGGTTCCAATTTATCACAAAAATTTGTACCCCATTTTCACTCTAGTCGTCCGCAAAAATTCGTGAATTATTTTTTGATTCTTGACATGTGAGACTAGGTTTCGCCATTATTTTAATCGAGGTTATAAATAGGATAGAATCTCTAGCTGTGCGATTATTATTGTTAAACACACACACACACAGACGAGACCCCGTTGTTTATTCTTTTTAATGGCCTTTAAAAACCACTTGGGTTCGTCCTATTATTATTTTTTTAGTCTGTGGCCCTAACTTTAAAAAATAGGCAAAAAAAGGCTCAATTCCTGTGTGGTTTTTAACTCGCCAAAAATGAAAAAAAAAAAAAAAGATTTACAACAGAAAGTCTTTGCGACGTGTCGTAATAAAAAATAAAAAAAATAAAAGGGGGGGGGAAAATGTAAACACGCGTTCGGTAAAAACTTTGTCGGTCGTGAAAAAGCGTTGCCTTTAAACGCCGAGAAAACCTTCGGTCCGATTATTATGGAGTGTCTTATTTGATTGGTTCGGCAATGAAGCGATGAGCCCTTTAAATCGTTGAATGAGGCAATTAGACTATAGTCCAAGTGTCTGCCTTGTGGTCATTCAGAAAAAGCGCGGCGCCTTTTTCTTCTTTTCCTTTTACTAGAAATAAAAGAATAAATAAAAATGCGAGAGGCAAACTGGTCAAACTGCCGACAAATTATGGGCGTCGAAAGAAAAAAAATAAGTTTGCTCATAATCTGCACTCCATCAACTTCTGTTTGTTTTTGTTTTTTCGTTGTCTACAAAAGACAGCCAGCAATTCGATTAAGGTAAACAAATCTGCATAGCATCTTCTCGGCTCGTAGGAAATGCGTTGTAGGTATGACGTCATCGTCATGAGGCATCTGGGAAAGTAGCTCCTATCGTACTGCTTGGCAAATCGTGTAGATTACCTGATTGCATGCTCACCTTTTTTGTGTAGTAGCTGCCATTTGAAAGTGAAAATGTTCTCTTGTTTACCTGAAAATCAAACAAACATTTTTAAATGATGAAGAAGCCAGTCCAAAATTGTTGAACAGGCCTCGGGTCTAGTCTGACATCACGCAGATTTTTACCTATCAACATGTTTTCGTGGCTGTAATTGTATCCGTGCGATTTTCGGCATTTCCTTGCTTCTTTTCTTTGAGGCATTCCCCTTTCGAAATTGAAAGTAGTTGCAAGGGCTGTCCTATTTTCTTTTTACCTCCGTATAATTGGGAGAATCGCTTTCCTCCGGCCCTTCCATGTTTCGTTTTAGCACAAGTCGCAATCGGTTTTCTCCGCCGTGCGAGTCGTATTTTTATTTTGAAACGAATTCAGGCCACACATTATTTACCAGTAACTTTAGTGTACTGGTGTTTTTCATCTTTCTTTTTTTTTTTTTATGTTTCAAACAATTTTAAGTGGGTGCATTTTCTAATTATCTCTCGACTTTTCAAAAGAAAAAAAAAAGAAGAGCCCGACCCACACACGTCGTCGGGGTTCACTTCATCACAGCCTACACACTTAAGTGTTACATAACAACACGCCATTTGTAATGATGATGTTATTGTTTCGGAAACACGTTGGGAAAAGTGTACAAAGCAATTTCCATATTTCTGATGAATTTTTTTTGGCTAACATTTTTTATTTTTTACAAAAGTCAGTGAAGGAAAACGTAGATGAATGGGATAATATTCTTCCGATGACATCGATTGCAGATAGCGAAATTGCTGGTAGACTAACTGGAGACTCTTGTTGATGATTGTCTGAAATGTACAAAAAGAAGGACTGGTCCTTCGTCTCTCATACATTCGTGTGTTTACAAGGTCCGTTTAACATTTAAGTAATTGTGCTTTCTTCTTTGTAAATCGTGCACGATCGTAGTGAGTGAATTACCTATTAAATCGTCACGTTCGAAAATTCGTCAACGCACGCGTGACTTTGTCCTCCAGCCAAAAGATAAGAACTGCTATTGATAAATATCTTTTATTTTTTACACTATATTGTAAGCAACGAACAATAAAAGAGTGATTTTCTGATGTTGACTCACACATGCTATATTTCTAAGGTAAAAGAAAACAAAAACAACTGAAGATATCCGACAGGTGTGTTTTTTGTTGTTGTGGCGTTTTATAAAACGTTTTGGTTGGGTTCGCGTGCTCGAACACCTGGACGATTAGTCAAAGTGAAAGTTTTGAATTTTTCTTTCTTTCTGTTCCTTAACATTTCTGTAGAAAACTTTGTAAAGGAAATAAGTTTTTCGTTGGTAAATGAATTGTCAAACGTAATTCCCTTTTTTTAAACATTTTTATTTTTTCCCAAAAAACAAACAGGTATTCCATTCCGACATGCAAATTCTTTTCAGACCACTCGAGTTTTACTTCAAACCAAGAAACTTCGTGGTCGATCTTCTGTGATACAGGTAAGAATAAATTTGTCAAGTACGAAAGAAAGAAAAATCGAATTTTCTAATCGTGGTCAAGTATAACTCAACAACTGAAAATTATAAAAGAAAATGGTCCAAAACATAAGCTACGTGAAAAGTGTCCTCTATCTCCCGCCCAAGCTTCAACACTCGGAGAGGAAAGAAATCGTCAAACTATGGAACTCAAGCTTATTACGATATTTTGGATATATCGACACGACATGCATACACGTTGATATTTTTTTTAAAGGGTTATAAGAGCTAAATTCACATCAGAAACGTGTAACGATTAATAATGAACCGATGAATTAATATGTGATAGAAAGGGCTCTTACTATGAAACATTTATTCTCTTGACTGCTCAAGGCATCTCAACTTTAGAATTAATTTTATTTTTTTATCTTTTCTTTCTTTACTTGAAGTGAAAAAGAATTGGGAAAGAACGAGGGTTGGGAGACGAAATAAAAAAAAAATTTGGCAAATTATTCTTGTTTTCTAAGACAGAATTTAGATATTAAACATCCCGAGAATAATTAGGATGCGAGGCTTGTTTAACAAACGACAAGGATGGGAAGAGGTGCAAGAGACGGTTGGTGATTTATCGCAAGTATTATATGATGAAGCCCGGTGTGAGGTGAATTTTTTGTACGATGAATCCTTTCTTCCGTTGAACGATGAATGCCGCCAAAAAGGACGAAAAAAGAATCAAGAGGCCATTTCGATGAAAGAGAGACGAGGAAAACGTAGTAAACGACGAAATTTTCACGTAAAAAAAAAACGATGAGAAAACTCATAATTCCATGTCCTGAGCTTCATCCTCACTGAAATCCGACATAGAGGATTCCGAATCGGACGACAGGTGAGCGGCTTCTTGGGCTTCCTGCTCCCTTAAAGCCTCTTCGGTGGCATACTTTTTGACATAGTCCTTGTGGAAAAAACAAAATCCGAGTCGCTATTGATCTAGGTTTTAGGGACTGAAACAAAATTACCTGCACTTTTTTCTTGTACTCTTCAGGTTTGTGCAGATACATGGCTGCTGCATCCCCATTTAGTGGATCAATAGGATTTGGGTACGTTAGAAGCTGTGGCAAGAAAGATTCGAAGATGTTTGACAAATCTGTTGGAAAAAAGAATGTCTTATTAGTTTCTGAGCTTGCTAAAAGTATATATACCATATAAAGCTGTCCAAGCTTGGTTGATAACATCAAGACAGACAGTTCCTGATACTTCGTCAATGTTTGGATGATAGACTTTATTCATGAAGCCAATAGATGGTGATTTGAACGGGTAGTGTTCAGGCAAGTGCACTCGAACTTTCCAGATTCCTCCTTCGTAAGGTGCTGCAATATAAATCAAAAAAAGAAAATGAAACTGTAAAATATGAAGCCATACCAATTCATCCCTTACTTCCTCGTGGCCCATAAAATTTTACAGCAAATTCATTAAGTCCTCCAAGTATTGTGACCTCGTATTTTCCCTCAATCCTAAAAACAAAGGCAATGAACGTTACAATCAAATTTCTGAGAACAGAAAAAACAAACAAAAAATTTATCAATGGTTTTTTAAAGTAAACTAATGAATGATTTAATCAACAGGTACACAAAGTTAAAATTATCCAACAGAAACTTACAATTTGATGACATCTGTGTCCATTCGACGTTTTCCAGCACTGGGCGAGGACATTTTTTATTCGTACTCAAAATCGACTCCCTCGCGCAAAACTCCGGTTTGAATTTTCTCTTTACAAAAGAGTAGGTTCTTTTTTTTTCAGTCTAGAATTTGCTACTTTGCTAATTAATTTCGACAGAAAAGATGGACTCAATGGCCGACTGGCTAAAGGATACCAACAAATTCTCTCTTTTCCTTATATGACGTCACCTATATTTATAAGCAGCACGAGGAAACTGACTTCAAGATATCGTCTTTTATCAAGTAAAACAACGAATACAGTCGACGAGTTTGAAAGCAAAAAAAAAGACGAACTGAAGACCTTGAAATCGCACAGTTATTTTGGTTGAAAAAGATAGATACGCAGTGAAGGAACGATGTGCTTTAGCTCTCTCCTTCCTGACTACTCTCCTCCCCACTGGCCAAAAACCATAACAAAGACACACAGTCAGCTGTGCTGTCATAGTGTTTTGCAAATTGCAATATCTTCATTTATCAGAATTGTCGACTTTATCATCACATCATACTAATCATTATAAATCTCATGGCAATTAATATTTTTCTTGATTTTTGATTTAATTTTATATCCCAAAACATGCTAAGTTTGTGTTCGAACGCAGCCCTGGCTGTTCCAGCTGCTGCGCGCGTATTTTGAACTGATGGATTGAAAATGTAGGTCAGGATTCTGCGCATAAAATACCTACTGGAAATGGAGAGGGGATTCTAACAGTAAGCTACTAATTCGTTTCACTTGGGAAACCTTATATAACTTTATGTCTAGATCACCATCGGAAAATCTAAAGGTCACGTTTTCGACCCAGTCGAAAATATCTTGGGCCTTACATGGTTGAATTAAATCTCTTTGTTATATTTATACCTATTCCGATCTTATTTCTCTTTATCGGAACAGCCTAGTCCTACTGAATAATGCAAACGAAAAAGGCCTTTATTGTAGTCTCTCTTTTTTAAATCGATCAGCTGATTTCGATGCCTAATTAGAAAGCAGACGACTGAATACAGGAAAAGATGAACGAATAATTTCATATTCATGCACACGCGTAAGACGCTTTAAAAATGCTTTATATGTATTCCTGGTTTCTCATCTCAATAAGAATATGTTACTGTTCACTTGTAAGACATGTTCATCAGCCGTGAAACAATGAGTCTCATAAATGAGATCAGACTTATCTATAAAGCTGCTGTTGATGCTGTGAGACCTGGCTTCCTTGTAAACCAAGCAATCAAATATTCAGACAATGTAGTTCACATTCAGGGAGAACTAGAGCTTGCAGTGGACAGGAATTGCCATGTTATAGGTATTTCAATTTATTGATAATTAGTTTAGTTTAAAATACTACAACCGTACTCCCTGGATTTAGGATTTGGAAAGGCTGTTTTGGCAATGGCTCTGCAAATAGACAAGATTATTGGGCAACACATTGTGAAAGGAGTCATATCTATACCTCATGGAGTGGCTGCACAGTATAGCTTGCCAGATCAGTTCTTGAATCGGTACACCATCTATGAAGGGGCTGTAAACAACATTCCTGATGAAGGTTCTTTAAAAGCTACCAAGGAAATAGAAAACATGGTTGCAAACTTGAAAAATGATGATTTGTTGTTTGTATTGGTATCAGGTATAAGATATAAGTATAAGCATTTGTCTGTGTTGCAGCTTGATTCATTTCTAATCTTCCACAGGAGGAGGTTCTGCATTGTTGGCATCCCTAGCTGAGGACCTCTCTTTAGATGAGAAAAAAAAAACCATCAATCTACTGTCCAAGTCTGGCGCTAATATTCAAGAACTTAATTCAGTGAGAAAGAAATTGTCCCGGATCAAAGGTGGCAAACTGGCGCAGCTTTCGTACCCTGCTACAACAATTGCCTTAATTCTGTCAGATGTTATTGGTGATCCACTTGATGTCATCGCCAGTGGGCCCACGGTGAAAAACAAGGATCCTGCGAATATAGGCTTGGATATTATTCAAAAGTATCAGCTTGGCAATCAGCTACCCACCCGAGTCGTAGAATGCCTTTCGTCCCCGACCACAAGCAATCTGGACGATACAATATTTTCCCACGTACATAATTTTCTAATTGGAAGCAATCTAAGTGCACTACAAGCAGCCGAAGCTTACGCTAACCAGACTGGTTTCGCTACAGCTATTTTAAGCGATCGCATTAATGGAGAAGCTAAAGAAATTGGTCTGCAGTTTGCTCGATTAGCTCGCCTTTTCGCCCAGATGATGACCATGTCAAATGATCAGCACGAAAAAATGGAAGAATTGTCCGTAACTGCCGAAAACTTACACATAGACCCGCGTTATTGTTGCACATTGGAGCGACTTGTACGCAGTTGCCGCAACGCACGAAAAAACTTGTGTCTGATTGGAGGAGGAGAGACCACGGTTTCAGTTCGTGGCGAAGGCCTTGGAGGTCGTAATCAAGAAATGGTCCTGAGTTATTTAGTAGAGACTGCTGTTGAGGCATGCTCAGACGAATTGGATATTGTATTCCTAAGCGCCGGAACAGATGGTATAAAGGGTTGATTAATATATGATTTAATGTTTCTTTTTATGTAAATGTTCAAATTCGGTATTCACAGGAATTGACGGACCAACTGCAGCAGCTGGGGCTTTTTCCTGTCAGAGCCAATTTGCTCTAGCTCAGGCACAAGGCCTCAACCCTCGGACTTATCTGGATAACAACGATTCTTATAATTTTTTCAACCTACTTCAACAAGGTAAATACCATTTGATTACTGGGCCAAGTGGTACCAATGTTATGGACATTCACATTCTCTGCTTTTATTGGAAATAATGAAATGTATATTGTTCAGTTAATCAATCAGCCGACAGTAGTTCTTAATTGAGATCCAAACCCAGTGTAGAATTGACGTTTGCGCTTAAATTTGATAAATTTACTTTAGTGGGAGGTAGAATAATTCATCAGTAAGGACTTTTAGGAATTAATTTAACAAAACAACTTTCACTGAAAATTTTGATATCAATTTCTGTGGTGAAGTTGTTACTATGTTTAAAGTGCCTTCGGTTTTGTGGTGAAGTTTTCTTGCCAAATAATGTTTACACAACTGTCATATTTTTCCTCCAATCCCAGCTAGCCTATTTCAAAACCTTTACATGCGCTCTTATGTTAACCTAACTTTTCTTTGTTTGTCGATTAGGTTTAAGTAGAAAAACAAAACAAAAACAAATAAAACATTTTATTTTACTTTAATATTTGTATTTCTAAATCAATGTTTAAAATTTTGCTTTTTGAATTTTGGGTAAAATTTAAAGATAGATTAAACACACATTAATTTCCACAATTAAAAAATAGCAACGAGCGAATAATTCGAGGGAAATAAAAGAAAAATATATACTTGACTTGAGAATCAACGCCAGCGTGGTCTCGCAGGCATTTGAAGCCGACGAACAATCGCAGGACGAGACGAAGTTGCTGAAGGCAACCGACGACGAGGAACTGAAACAGTGTCGATGTTTGTTTTAAAATTGAGACCGACATTGTGCTTGAACTTAAGTTTAAAATCTCTACCTACCATTTTGTAAACTAATGGAAGGAAGTGTTGGTAAATCTTCGACTTGCATTTCTCCCATGAAAACATTGCGGTTAGTTATCTGATAAAATGGATTCGGTGTTCCTGGTTGACGTAATCCCGATAAGAGATTTCGGGTAAGTTCCTGGTGTTGCCTTACTAATTCTTTCCTATTATTCTTCTCCTCGTCGGAGCAGAAATCGATCATGATGCCAACAATGTTGTCAATGCAAAAGTTTCTTTTTTCAGAAACTATCGGTTCTCGACAAACAGGGCAGCCGATGATGGTTGCTCGGTTTTTTTCAAAGCTTTTCCATTGGGTAACGCAGTACTGGCAGAATGTATGCATGCAATTTAACGATGTAGCCTGAAATGTTGTACCAAGCAAATTTGCCAAACGCGTTGTCAAAGGTGTAGGGCTATGTTAACTTACGAAAACGATCAATTCCGAACAGATTCCACAACTTAGTTCCCTGTCAATTCGTTGCATTTTTTCGGTAATGTCTTGGCAAGAAGTATTCTATCTCGAAATCGAATTATTGAAAATACATCAAACATGCTTAAAGGCTTTGTCAAGACTTACCCGAGCTTCTGCGAATTCTACGTCGTCTTTAACGATATCCCCTTCGGTGTTGACGACGGTTTGCTGCTCCTCTTTAATTTGCTTTAGACGTGACTGAACTGCAGTTTCAACTTTCAGTGTTAATGCCAAATTGAATTTCTCTTTCAACAATTCGCATTCTTCTTGACGTAATTCGTTCAGTCGCGTTAGGAGTTGACATTTATGCTTCAAATGTGCCAAAGTCTGATGATCTTTACTAATTCGAAGTTCTTTTTCCTACCCAGAATTAGGAAAAACAAAAAAATTAAAATAATCAAAGTTTGTTACTCTTTAAGCCTTGGCACTTACGCGATGTATTAATATCAATACTTTTTTTTCAAGTTCCAGTTGACGTTCTCGTGCCTGTTTTCCCATCGTGATATTCGTATGTTTTGATCACTAGCCGATGTCGATGACGAATGAGTTCGAATAATATAGGTGTCCTTCGAACTAAATGCTTATGACTTAAGTATCGATTTCAACCGGATCCATAATCGAATTTAAATATTTTACTCGATTGCTCTACCTGTAGATGAAACACCTTTTTGATGGTTTTTGAATTCGTTTAATTATGATAGTGTTATTGGAAATTATTGTTATTTTTCAGAATTGAAATGATTCAGGGTGTTAAACAGGAGGACATTCTACAATTTTGATTCATTAGTTGATATTTATATCCCATCCTTCACCTGTAATTTTGCGCTATTCGCTATTCGCTATCATGGACAAGGCTTTTGCTCATCGTCCAAAGCCAAAAAAGCTGCTCTTTCTAAGCAACAGAAGTGGCTAAAATAAGTAAAACAAAATGAATATCCGTGTTTCAACTTTTTTTTCTTTTATGATTGCATGACCCATTTTCTGAACAGGGTTGATGCGACTGTGGCGAAATCGAGTATGACTCTAAATGGCTTCGAAGTACGATACGACTGCTTCTGTCTCGCTTAATCACTGTCTTTCAATGTTTGTAAACCCAAGAAGAAGCAATTGGGATTCGGAATTCACGTTTTCTTGACGTCCAATTACCGGAATATCGAGTGGTATGGTAAATAGAATACCCTTTTTCGATCTTTTGTTTATTCGGCACAAACCAACCATGAACAGGTTTTAACTGCACAGCGGGAATAGCCTTTGTATTGAACAACATCAAAAGGCTTCCATCAGAAAAGGCCGTATAATTGATCAATAATAATGCTGGGCTTTTAATCGCTTTATCGAATGAATTCATCGATTTACGTGACGGCAATACTTTGTTTCTCAAGTCGTGGCTGTTGCTAAGGCTTTTCTCGGAAAGGCAATAACTAATAAACTGGGTTGCAAATAGACAGTACACTTTTAACCCAGAAAATAATATTCAGAATTCTAGTAATGAATATGGTGCAGAGGAATGTATATTTTCACAATTTCTTTCTGTATTTCCTGTGGTATAATGCAGGAAAGCCCACTACCCACTTAATTAAAATGAGAAAGTAAAGGAAAATTTTTGCCCAGCCAATAATGCAGGACACAGAAACAATTATCTACTTGTGTTGTTGAATCAATGCTCGCAGCTGTGTTTCGTTAGCTCCAGAAAACTCTGCCACCTGTATGAAATGCATATTAAAATAAATTGGTTTGGATCTTTTCCAAAAGTTGACTAACCTTTACACCATTCTTCAAATAAAGGAAAGTAGGCATACAGGAGATGTTGTAATCAGATGCAACATCTTCACATTCATCCACATCTACTTTCAGGAAAACAACATCCGTGAGCTCCTTCGACATGGCCTATAACATAAAATGAAAGTTGAAAAATTTTCTTGTGTTATAAATATGTAGTTCCTGACCTCAATTTTTGGAGCTATCATCTTGCATGGACCACACCAAGTGGCATAGAAGTCTACAACAACCAACTTTCCTCCAGCATTCTTCAACTGCTCACTAAAATCATCCTGTTTAATGCAACAAAAATTTGATTTGGGGATTTAAGAAACGTTAGCAACATGCTGTGTAGTTGTTTTAAACTGCATAACCGGAAAACACCATTAAGTTATTGAATATGTAAAAGAGGTCAAATGCGTGCTTCTGGCTTCTCGCACGGCGTTGTTACAACAGAGAGCCGATAAAGCATTTTTACCTTGCTAGCAACTTGATAAACCATGTTATGTATAAAACAAAAATTCACGT
Source organism: Daphnia magna (assembly GCF_020631705.1). NCBI lineage: Eukaryota > Metazoa > Arthropoda > Branchiopoda > Diplostraca > Daphniidae > Daphnia > Daphnia magna. The sequence goes on from NC_059187.1 coordinate 1,386,112, forward strand.
GAAAAAGGTCACTGAGCTAGATCAACAATTTACGTGACCGCTTCAACCGAAAACTGACGAGTCACAACTAGTAGCAAAGAATTGCCTGACAAGTGGCTCATGCCTATTGGGCTAAGTTGCTAGAGACACTGGTGAGTAAAATGTGAACATTTACTACGAATAAGAATGAGCCTTAGGGCCTACATGAATACAAAGCAAGCGCTTTAGGCAGTTCATAAATTCATTTGGCCTTAATGCTCGCTATCAGCTTCTGCCATCTAGTAGTCAACAGTCGACAATCATAATAAAACATTACAAATTTAATGTGAACGTTGAAAAACTGATCCTTAGTTTACATATTATTCACGTAAAACTTTTCGTGGAATACTAAATTGTAAGTGCTATACCAAACTATCGGGGCCATTTAAAGTACCTAGCTAGTCAAATAGAAGCCGCAGGTGCCGCCCCCTTTTCTGCTTACAATCATTTTGTTGCCGTCGTAAAAATAAATCGTGAATGATGCACTTAACTTTTAAAATCCTTGATCGTAATGCTATTTGAATCTAGTTTGAATTTGATAGAACAAACCTTAAAATAACGCTTTAGTTTTATAATTTGTCAAACTTTTTAATGCAAAAAAGATAGGGGGAGCAAGATCTAACGACAGAATGCCATCTAGCAACGTATAGTCGAAATTAATCAGTCAATGGCGTCGTCACGAGAAGAAAGCATTGTGATCAGAAAATGCTTGTAATTAATTTTCGCTGATTGGAACAACATCCTAGGTGTGTCCAGTTGTGTTGTTCTGTGTGTAGATGATGTGGGTGCAAAAGTTACCTCATTAAACGAAGAGGCTCTGTAAGAGAGAACCCGAGAGAGAGTGACGAGAGAGAGAGAGAGAGAGAGAGAGAGAGAGGTGGGTGGAGTCGAGTGAGTCCGTTGGAGGGGGTGGCTTGGTGACGTCGACGTATTTACGCTATGTATTCTTCTCCCCAAAAGACCAGTGAATATTGCAGTAAAAAGCATCCGTGAATTTGTTCAAGAGAACCCCAAAGGTTCTGACTGGCGATAGTAGCACCGTTGGGCTGGGGGGCGGAGCTTGGATGAGAGAGCGACCAAGCAAGGCAGCCGAGGCAGTACCTTGGATGTGTCGCGGTTTTAACTTTTTTCTTACAACCGACGGAGCAGCTTAAAGCAGAGAAAAAGGGATATTATTTCGAATGATGGAATTCTCGGGGGCAGGGTCACGTGTGCCGCGCCACTAAGGTAGTCCTCCGTCCGTTTCGTTCACTTTCATCGGGTTCATCAGTGTTTTCAATGTGATTTAATTGCGTTTTATTGTCTGAACGGCATTTCCCTCCTGTGTGTGTGTGTGCTCATTCCCTCTATTCCTCCTTGCTGCCACATCAATGGCTGTTGTGTGTTGTGTGTGTACGTGTTTGCCAGCGTGGGCACCTACCCCATTGCTCTGTCTTCGAAAGCTGCTCAAACATAAACAATAAGATCATCGTGATGTCAATTTCCCTGATCAAGTGATTTGCCTCGTATTAAGATGAGGAATCCCCCTAGTCGGACAGTTGGCGAATAAGCTTTGGCTCCCCCCATTGGCTTATTCTTGAGTGGGTTGTATGAGCTGTGAGAGAGAAAAACAGTTTTCCTTTGGTTAGATGTCCTTTTTGCTCATGCGCAGTCTCTATGAAAACACACACGGAGTGAGAAAATCCCATAATATTTCGTCTCGCAATTCTTCCAAAGGTTTTTGTCTTGAGTGTGTGTGTGTGTGTGTGTTATGTTTTCTTTATTGAGTCAAAATGGCGGCATGTTTTTGTGTATGACGGGCTCCACTCGTTCAAATTGGTCCACCATACCTATTCAGTGCAGGACTCTTCATTTTAAAAGTATAAACATACTTAAAGGACAACAGTTGAAACAAATTATTGGCTTTTGAGTTGAGTGTCGTGAAGACGTGGACGATATTGAAATTCAGTACTCGTATTTTTTTTAAACCGGGATTTCTAGATAGTTTTCTCTCTCCTCTTTTATTTTTGTTTAGTGTTTGTGGATCGCATTATTGAAACGATCTGTTTCACGAATGTAATGAGATTTTATTCTATTGCAGATGTGGTGACAGAGAGACGCGCTCTACATAATTGTGTCGGACGAGCCTTCACACTCAAAAACCAGTGTCGAAGATTAACGGCGACAAGCTTGTCGCTACTTCCAATTTCTGGAATCGCCATTACAGATAATAGCCAAAAGAAAACGTGACCTTTTCTTTTGATAGCACGTTTATGGTTGGCCTGACTTATGGCCCTTGACCTGACGGATGTGTGACCGGCGCCACCCTTATCGTTCATCCATTGTCCCGTTTCGTTCCAGGTTCGTAAAAACACATTACATTTATCTATTGAGTTAACTGATGCAGTCAATTTTCAATTTATGCAGGACTTGACGGATATGGATTACGATGGACAACGTTTGTTGGACGTGATCAATGATCCCAACGCTCTAGAGAGTTTCCTTGGCGGCATTGGGAATGGAAGCGGGAATAACGGTCCTGTTAACGCTCACAGTGGTGTTTCGCTGGACTCGACCCACACCATCACCCAACAGCAATTGGCTAGTCTACAACAGCAGATCCAACAGCAGCAACAACAACTGCAGCAGTTGCAACAACAACATCAACAGCAGATACATTCCCCGTTTTCAGTTCCCGTCAGGTCACCGGCACCTGGTACAAGTCCGGCTGCAACTGTGATCCTTCGTTCGCCTGCTGCTCCTCCACCGGCCGCCAGCCCTTCCTCCCTGGCATCCAGTCCGGCACCGAATACACTCGGACATGCCACCTCTTACTCGGTTTCCTCTCCGGCACCGGCCCCCTCACCCGGTCCCCAGCAATTCAGTTACCGAGCGGTTCCTTCTCCTCAGCAAAGGACAGGTTCCTTGTCCTCAACTCCAGTGGCATCTCCCATTAATTACCCTCCTGGACCAGGTCCAGGCCACACGGGACAAACTACCCAATCTGTCCAGCTACCAGCTGGAACTATCACTATTCCGGCCCTCGCTAGTACGTTCGCATTATTGGCTTAATGATTATTATATTCATTGTTAATCGTTCAAATTCATGTCTTAGCTGCTGTTGGTCAAGTCCAGCAACTTGTCTCGGGTGGCCAGGTGCTTCAAATATTGTCAGCTCCACCACCCTCAACGACTCCCCAAGTAGTTGGCCCCAACACGACCACCTCCCCGGTTGTGAGGCATCCTGTGGCAGGTGCCCGTTCCAAACAGCCACAACTAAGGCCCAAACCAGCTAATAATTCGAGTCCTGGGCCGGCTCAACAGGCTCAAGCTGTCAAGTAATTTACATTCAAATTTTTAATACGGAAACTATTTTTACAATAAATCCTCATTTTGCAGCCCAAGAACGTCATCGCCAGTTATTATACAGCAGCAACAACAGCATCATCAACAACAACAGCAGCAGCAACATCAGCAGCATCAACAACAACAACAGCAGCAGCAGCAGCAGCAGCATCATCATCAACAACAACAACAGCAGCAGCAGCAGCAAGCAACAACAACAACAGCAACAACCACAGCCTGTCCAGCAGCAAATCACGCAGCAACATGCGACGGGCCAAGTAGTGCAATTGGGTACGGGTGGTCCTACAGGTACACTGGTCTTCTCAGGTGGAGGAAACGCAATGTTTCCAGCTTTGGCCCCAACTGGCGGTCAGTTTTTCCTCCAGCAACAAGGCAGCGGCGGGTTCCAGCTGATTGTAAGACCACCCGTTCCTTCCAGTTCACCTCCTAAGCAGCAGCAACAACCTCAAAGCATTGTAATGCAACCTCAGATTGGTCAAACCGTCCATCTAGCCCCCAACAACAACCGTCCGGCAAATGCTGTGGCTGCTGCCGTCCCCGCATCTCCCTGCCACCCTACCATATCCCAGCATCACCAGCCCATGGTAAGATTAGTCACTTTACCTGGTCTGGGCACTGTCCAGCTACAGCAGATTCAGACGCCCAATGGGCCGGCCTTCCTGGCCGTCCAGCAACCGCAGCAACATCAGCCACAGCAGCAGACGCAACAGCAGCCGACTACCTTCTTACGTAATCATCCAGGGCAACCCACATTTATACAGCAACATCACGTCATCCAACAACAACAACAACAGCCTCATATTGTCACCCAACAGCAACAACAACAACCTCATATTCTCACTCAGCAAACAATACAGCAGCAACAGTCGCAACAGCAGCAAGACAATATTAGGCTCATATCCAGTCCAGCTACCACGTTGATTACCAATAACGATACTGTTGACAACAACACCAATAATACTTCAACAACATTTGCTACTCCCCCCAACAAGAAACCACCAGCCAAAAAGAAGCCAAAGCCGAAAAAGAAAAAGGAAGAGGTCATTCCTCCGTTCTCTTAACATTTTATAAATTCTAAGATATCTTTGGTCATCTTAAAAAAAAAAAAAAATTGCATTGTTCTATTTAACAGGTTGTGGTTGAAGAAAAGAAACCGGCTGTCCAGGTGAATTTAGCTGAACTTTTGAAACAGACGGGTATTGTCGACGATGACGAGTCTTTCTTTATGGATGATGAACCAGCGCCGCCACCACCTCCAGCACCGCAGCAACACCCCTTGTTCAAATTCCGGAAGAACAACCGATCTTGCCTGCAGAGACCAAAGAAAACAACGTATGGGAAATAAAATTTCATTCATTGGATTTCCATCTAAAATGATTCACTTTCTTCATAATTCAGATGATGTTTGCACCAATGTTGAGTGAGATGAACCTCATCCAGACGCTGCATCAACATGGGCTGGCGTTGTCTGATGATGATTTACACACGTTGCGGAATTTTATCAAACCAAGTGAGCAACAGGCTAGTGAACAGTCCAGTGCCTTAGGAGGAAGTGATTCACTCGCCAATGGACTTAAAGGTGCTACAATGTTAAAGGCACCGGCTGCGGCGGTCTCGCTGACACTGGGTAACGGCCAAGTGATTCAATTGACGGGCGAGCCTTTTGCAGCAGAAGCTCAGCAGCAACCGAGAGTTCAGTTTGTGACCAATGCGTTCGATCCCCAAGCGACGCAAGTGTTCCAAGCCGCTCCACCACCTCCCGCTGCTCCCCCTCCCACGACTGAAGTGATGCACTCAACTAATCACGGATTTCAGAACGAATTCCTCGAAGATTTAGCTCGGAGTCAGATTGTGTCGGATTCTAAAAAAATGAAAAGCAAAGCGGCACTTGTACAGAAAACTACTCCGGCTAATGCAAACAATAATGCCCCGAAGAAAAAGGCAGAGCCTCGAAAAAAGAAACCGCCTCCTGTTAAGGCAGCTAATTCCACTGCCGGAACAAATTCAACGGCTACCGGCACGCAAAGCGCCGGATCAAACGTTGCCAATCCAACGACACCAACGAATGCCGGCACGGTGCCCCGAGTGCAGACGATTAAGTTATCTCCTCAAAATCAACAAGTAGGAAGCAAAAATAGTGCATAAGTTGTCTGGTCCTTTGATGTGATTTTTTACTGAGAGCCTTGGTGTGTTAATTTCTAGCGATTTGTCAATAATTCGTTCCCGCAGAATCTGCGCAACATCCAGGCCCAAATCCAGTACCTGACGTCCAAAAAGGATCCCACCCCTCAGGACACCTCTCTGTTGCAGAAGCTTATCGAACATCACCAGAAAATATTGGCTACGGGGAAACCAGTACCTACCATTCCGGGCCAGCATGCCCAGGGCATTCCATTCGTAAGTGAATCAAAGAAAGAAGAAAATTAATATCTTGCAGCATGTTGCATGTCATGATTGTTCTGTTTTTGAGTTTTTCATTCTTTTATCATTTCCTCCCCAATTTTTGTCCACGTGCTTTTGTGAATCCGGCTCTCCTCCTTCCAGAATCCTACTCCTGCCCCTCCTGCTCCAGAGAGCGAGTCTGTTGTTCAGCCCGTCCCTCCCACCAACACCACCACCAACGTGTCGAGGTCGCAAGGCAAAGTGGCCAATGTGCCGGCTAACATCCAGCAAAATACGCACCTGGCTAACCTTCTCCGCCAACCCGTCTCCGATAAAAATTCAAGGGTATTTTACAAGCTGTCAATTCTCACTTCTATGTTTTCATTATGATCAAAAGCCCCTCCCTGTTTGTTATCATTGATCGTCACAGTCTGTTATTTGACATGTGTTTTGGGTTATCTGCACCGTAGGTCAATCAATTGGTAAAATTGACTTCGTATATACCCCTTTATTTGGTTTCCGTCTATTGCCCGCAACAATTTTTTCTATTTTATTATTATTTTTTTTTTTCCGTTTTTTTCATTTTTTCATTATTACAGATGACAACATCAAACGCGACATCTCAACAGGCTGGATTACGGCAAATCCAACCATCAGCCACACAAATTCGAACCTCGTGTCCTGCTGCTACACAGACGACGGCCGGTAGTCCGATCGCAAGTGTAACTCTGACATCCCTTCCTAACAAAGTCACGATATCAACACCAGCATCGATATCCTCTGTCACATCTACCGCCAGTAGCAATAACAGTACTGCCACATCAAATACCAGCATTTTAAGTGTGACAACCACACAGTCGACCATTCAGTCTCCGATGGGGACACTGATAGTCACGACGATGGACAGAGGAGCTTCACCCGTTGTCTCTAATGTCAATAATACGAGTGGCAGTAGCTGTACGTTAACCAATAGCCCAGCGGTAGTGTCCCCAGCACCTTCAAATGAAGCTGGTCGAAGTAGTAATCCACCGGCGAGGGGAGTAAAGCGACCAGCTCCTCCTGCGGCGCCTCCCAAACCTAGCATTAGTAAAAGTACACTTTTTGAGCACCAACTGAAAACGGATCAAAGCGGAGCCATAGCGCCGGATTGCAAGTACGTCTATCCAAAATTGTTTATTTGTGTTTATTTCTTTCTTTGATCAACAAGTCCATTAGCTAATCTTCACTGTAAATCCAGGACGCCATTCAAGAACAAATCGAATGCCTGCAAGAGGTTGGTGAGATATCACGTCTTCCACGAACTGGGTCCAACTCCGAAGGAACTTGAGAAGGAAGAAGAAGATTTGGAGAGTCATGCCCAGCAGTTACTCTCCAAATTCCATCAGATGATTAACAAATATCATTACCTTCTTCTGATGGTATTTGAACTATATCCATCTATTATTATTATTTTTTTTTTTCGGTTGATTTATTCTTTTAATGTTTTGTTTTTTTAATAAAACAAAAACAAAAACAGGAGAGCACGAAAGAAGCTCCTACTTCAGAACACGTGATGGTGGAGAGAATGTTTGCCAGCGAAGAAAAACAATCGCTTGAACGGTTAAAAGAAGAGACACGAGTAGCCAAAGAATTGCAACTGACCCCCGTTTGGCCGGTGAAATCGGAACCAACAACTTCTGCGACCCCCCCTGTTGCAACTAATGCTGCTGATATTGTCAATGGTCGCCGAGATTCGCCATCGGAAGATCTGAAACTAACGCCCAAAGTATAATACAAGTCGATGAATTGACACAATAGCTTGCATTTGTCTGTAATCAATTTTATTAATAGATGGCGCTATTGAAGTTCACGAGGAAAGAGGGCGAAGGCTACAAATCTGAATTGCAGTTACCGCAAGAGTACAAAGACGTCCGAGTGATGGTAGAAGATGTTGTCAGAAATAACGGCCGTATACGAGAATCCCTCGAAATGAATCACTCCGTAACGGTAAACGATTCATCTGGATTGTCTGGCAGTGCAATGGAATCTAAACCCTACGACGAATGGGAAGCAATCCAGCGTGAGCTGGCCCTTTACCCAGACGCTAGGGATAGGGATGACTTGGTTGGTTTGTTTACATTTTTAACTTGATGAAATGTTTGCATGCTATGTTACATGCTAATTTTATTATTAGGGATTCGTTGGAATCGATGGAGAGGAAGGAGGCGTCATCTATGATGAAGATATCAAGGCCCAGATGCAGAATGCCATCGACGATTTGTTGAGACTCAATGGCTGCGACGAGGTAATACCGCCACATCACCATCACATTGCCAATGCGGTCCATCCTACTGGTGTCGCCCCAGTTGCAGTTGGTGGAGCTTCGTCGTCGACCCACCATTACGAACCCGTAACCGGCAGCGGTGGCGTTGCTGCAGGAGGCTTACCATCATTGAAAAACGGTGAACAGTTTTGCAATAACAGCGAAATGCAGGTGGATTTGGCTCTCAATGAAGCTGTTAATAGTATCCTGTGAAAAGGGGAATATTTTAGAATTATAATTGTTGTTCTCTAGTGTGTTACCGGCAGTCACAGGAGATTGGGTATCCTTTGAATGGTCGGAAGCCTTAACAGAAAAATTGGGAAGAGAGTAGAGAGGTAGAAACGAAAAAGACAAGCACACACAAATAATCCCTCAGAAAAAAAAAAGAAAGCAATTTTGTTTTTCATTTGAAAAACATTTGTTTTATTGCCTGTGTCATAGTAACAAAAACAAATATGTATGTTTTCTAAATGAAAAACTGAATGAAGTTGGAACTATTATAGAGTCATGCACATGCGTGCATTAAGCAAGACAACAACAAAATGGTTCATGTGATCTCTAAAATGTGAAAAAGACAAGAAAAAAATGACATAATATCTCCTTCATCTATGATTAGTTCTGTTAAACACCACACATATGTCTCACCCCCCCCCTCCCCCGTCAGAGAATCGGATAAAAAACAAACACTACTTTTAACAAGTGAAAACTAAAGCTAGAAAGCTCAATCTTTGTGCGTGTACGTTTTTTGTTAGTTTTAATTTCAATGCAAATAATTTCTTTTTGAGGGAATTTGTTTGTTATTGAGTTTTGTTGTCTATTTTTCTCTCCTACCCTTATTGTGTGTTGAGCCGACGTCTCAGGGCGAAAAATCACCACCCCTTACTTCATTTATTATTATTATTATTATTTTCAACCTGTTTCGCGCCTCTCTACTCCCGCGTTCTGATAATGGTGATGATAATCGTTATCCGACCACTTAAGACTTGTGTATATGTGAAAAACAAACAAAACAAAAAGGCATGCATTTTCTTTTTTTTTTAGGGTCCGAGCCACTCCAGCCAGCTCTTGAATTCCCATCTAACAAAGGGGGGAGATGATGTCCAGAAAATATCTTTTAGATGTTTTAATTTATTTGCCACTTTACCCTCCTCCCTCATTTTAAATCGTCTGTCTGTACGTGTGCATTGAGAAAGCATGTTTTGCTCCGTTTTTATATTTAAAACATTCTATATTCATCCTCTCCCCCTCTTTCTTTTTTTCTCACGGCAGTTGTTTCTGCCTGGCCTGTACGTTTGTGACTTGTCGAATTGATTGTGCAGCACAATTGAGTATTTGGAATGTCAGAAATGGTCGTCTTCTACTTACATGATAAAAACAATTGCTCCCGCCCTTGTACATACTTATATATTGAATTGATAATAAAATTTGAATGAATTTCAAAAAACGGATTTATTTTCTTATATTCCGGCGCTATTTACGAGAATCGGCAACCTTGGATACAACAGCTGACTTTTTCAATTTGCCTTTAATGAGCGCGCTCGTTCTCTTGCATTAAGAATTGTGCGACTGAATGAAGAAGTTTTTGTCTTTCAACCTAACATTTAAAGTCAATTAAGCAGTATGTAGTCTTTACTTGTTGTTATTCGAAGGGAACCATTGGACACAGTTTTTTCTGTCAAGTACTTGTATATGTTTAAAACCATCACTGGTGATAATCTGATTGACAGCAAACAAAGGTAGGCCTTATTCCAATTTAATTTAACCTCTTTAGGCATTAATCAGAAGTACAGTTTATGCATTGCCTGATGATGAACAGAAATAGGTGGGAGAGGAGTTAGGATATAAAAAGGCAGGAAATTTTTTTTCACACGACTAGGTTTCCTGGCAAGATGCTTAATTCTTGCTTTTATAGAATTGATGGGCTCCAATTTTCCTGAGAAAGTGGTAGTTGCCAGTCCATGAGGGATAGCCTTCTGTGTCTGATTTGTTGAAGTCGTCTGCCCCATCAGTCGGATCAGTGCTCAGATAGACGTTGGGCACTTGGGCAGCCAACGATCAATGGCGTCTTACTAAGCTTTTCCGGAAGTAGAACGAATACCATTATTAATTTGATGAACCTTGTCGGGGTCCCAGCATTGAAACTGCCCGGGATGTTAACAAACTTTAGCGATTTTGCTGCCGCCCCACTACGAACGATTAAGATTGGCATCGATCCCGTGAGTTTCGTCTACGTTACCGTGAACTTTTTATACGTTACCTATATTCTATCAACGATCGTTCTGTTTTGTTCGACTAGAATTGCGTCAGTTTGCATAAGTTTCGGCTGGACTTGGCCGGGCATATGATATCCCCTGCTCCGCGAATAAGCCCATAGTGGATTCATCTTGTGCAAGACTAGATTGTGGGATCAGATAAGCCAATTACACGAATTATAACTATTGCAACCTTTATAAAAACGAACGACCCTTTTTTTACAATGCAGTTTGAATAGATTTCGTAGCAATCCTTGTATTATCTTCTTAAAGATTTACTTTTGAATGAATAACACGGTAGAATTGCCTGGTCATGCGATGTCGAAAGTCAGCGTACCAGTTAACGACAGTAGCTCTTCTGGCGATTTTTTCCTGTAAATTCATCCTGTTCTCGTTAGCAATGACATCTCTCAGCTCATTTTCTAGGGATTTAACAAGTATGAATGGAGCTTTGTGCTTCTTTAATAGAAAAAGGGAATCCCTGCCACAAGAGGTCGTGACGTCTTCAACGACTGGAACACTGCCAAGCGAGAATGCTTCGTAGATGCAATGAGTTTCAGGACTGCCGTTCTCGGCAGCTGGACAAAGGCTTAGATCAGAATCTGAAACAACTTGAATGTATTCACCAAGGGATTCAATTGTTGAAAAGGCTCTGTCACAAAAACAAAGAATAAAAGAACCCGATATAAAATTAGATAATCTATAATGTCATATGTTACGTTTTGCTGCTCATCTTCAAATAGCATGAATTTTCAAGTTTTAACTCTTTAACAAGTTGAGGAATAACGTCTTGGGTAGCATTACGGACGGGATTGGTACCAAAATAGTTGCAAATAAAGGGTCTTGGTGACAAGATGTCGATTTCGTCAGCCCAAAACAAAGGGAAATCTCGATGCCTGATTAAATTACTTCTGATGTTAATTCATTAAAACTTTCATGTTATAAAAAAAAAATAAAATTACGTTGCAACTCCAAGAGGCCATTGATAGACTTCATTCTCATCAGCCAAGAAACTACTTCGTACCATGAAGGTAGCACTGATAGGGCCACCATTCGAAGACAAGTAACGAACAATCCATTTATTATTACTACAAGCATTATCACCCAAAATGACTAAAAAAAGGCTTTTAGGTGGATGAAAAAGTAGCATATTTTTAAGCAACAGCTCTTCTTTCTTTTGATTCAGTTGAGATGACCCATCAATAACTAGCACCACATTAGAATTGGGACTGATTAAAATTTCTGCATCTCCTGACTGGAAGGTAAAATTTAAATCATCTACCACCTTGTTACCCTTGTAAGTGGCTCTGTCAGGTATGAATTCTTTTGTTCCTTCAAGCAAATGATTCCACAAATATTCTCCAATAGGGGTTTGGCTTTGTATGTCTACCTGGAGAAATTCTGGTGCAATTGGGGTAATAATTTCATTGTCAATTGAAATTTTAACTCCACTCCTTTTCTGGGAAGTGATCTGTAATGAAATCTCATTATTAAACAGGTTGTGTAGAAGGAACAAAACCGCACAAGTCAACAGGATTAAGGGCCAAAAAATTTGACAAGAACGAGCTGCTAACACACAACGTTTCACGGAGACGATCATCTTGTTCTACACAAAACTTGAAGATTTTTTTCACAAATGGTTGTATATGACGTTTTGAATCCATTGTGTTGGCTTGGGCGTAGCATCCTGTCGGAAATGGTAAAAATACGTTTTTGTTTTCTGTATGGAAAGGAATGTCTTGAATTGTATTGTAACAAATGCGTGTACAGCTAGGGCGAAATGTTTTACGTCCTAGCGACTGGTCTTCGACGTAGCAAGGACCTTACACACCGGCGCTTGTTTGTCTCGATGTCGAGGAATGTCTTGAACGCATGATAACATTATTCCCGTCGCCACGTAGAGCTAAACGTAAACAAACCAGCGTCGTCTGCTCCATCTTAGTTCCCAACTGCGACGTGTCAACACAAGAAATTGTTGGCTGGATCCCCCAGGAACAAATTATTGTAATCAGTACACAGTACTGCCCAATAACAAACTCCAAACAAACACAAGGTAAGAGTGTGGTATTCACTTGGCATTTTACTTGTCCAATTTATTACGCATACAACGCATAGGAAAATATTCACTCGGAATGGTGTATGTTTCGTGTATGAAAGCATGAAAGGTTCTAATTTTGTATTGGTGAATATCATTTCAATCAAATACCAAAAGTAGCAAATGTCTTTGGCTTTCAGAAAAGTTATCTTCTAAATAGTTTCGTGCCTACTTCTACAGTTCTTTTTTCATGTATTTTTTTAAATCTGACATTTAAAATAATATTCACAGGTAGTTGCCTGACCAAGAAGATGATTGAAACTGAAATTACACCTAGCCAAGCTTGTTTTCATACATCCGAGCTTGAAGATGATGCAGAAGAATGGAGTGAACTGGAAACTGAGATGCGACGAGATTTATTGGCCCTTGATTTGCGAATTTCATTATTTGTCGGAGCCGTGCAAAATTTCAAATATGGTAACTTCAAGTGCAGTCAGTAATTAATCAGTAACATAAATGATATTCTTCTACACAGAATCACTTCTTAAACCTGTACCTGCAAATTACCGAAAAAGTGACGGCGAAGCAGATATCGAAACTATACGAGAACTGGTCTCAAGACTTCCAGAATTGCCTCTTCTTGATGTCAGCAACAAACAGGATCCCGAAATAGCAAGTTTTATGAAGACATTCTTTTTGAATCACAATCAGAAGCTCAGCCTAATCTCTATAGAGGAGTTTAAACGGCAACTGTCCGGACAAATTGAGCTACAACTTGCTCCACGATGGATTTTTCAAATTGATCATCTCTCTCGCAGTCAGCAGGCCTGGGAGCGTAGAAAAGCATCTTCTTCTACGTTTTGCGCGTTTCACGGAAGTCGTTTCGAAAACTTCCATTCAATTTTGAATTTGGGTCTTCATCAACATCTCAACAAGGTACGCGACAACTTCTCATTAACTGTGTAATGTTTTATTTTCAGAATGGTGATTGAACCATTTTGCTTTACTTTTGTAGACCTCTTTGTTTGGTGAAGGAATTTACTTATCGACTGAACAGTCTTTAAGTCTTCAATACTCCCCTTGTGGGCAAGGCTGGAATAAGAGTCAGTTGGGACCAGAGCTGTCTCTACTCGCCGTTTGTGAAGTTATTAATCATCCAGACGTGAAAAGAAGAGGTGTGAATTAATTTTTGTTTTTGTTTCGTGCAACGTTTATTAATAACGAATAATTTACACCAAAAGGTTCGAGACCATCAGCAGCTGATTCCGTGATTCCGGACAAGTATATTCTCGTGACCAATAACGAGCTCGTCCGCCCACGTTATTTCCTAGTATATACAAGACCTAAAGCGAAGAAAGTTAAAGTTACGAGTTTCATAGAGCGTTACAAATTTGTTTTGTTCCTCGGGCTCTACGTTTCACTTTTGCTCGCGATTGGTCTCGCTAAAAAGGTGACGATTTAAACCGCACAAGCACGCATCCTATTTTTTCTTCTTTTTCCTAAATGTTGATTAGTTTTTCTGGTCACACAATTTTGTTTATTGCAATAAAAAACACAATATTTTGATACCAAATATATAGCTATTGAATTTTCAAAAATTATTTTCAATTAATCAAGTCCATGAAATTCCCAGTGTGTTTTATACCATCCGTAAAGTCTCACAGGATCTGTCTTGAGTTTCTTCCATCTTGCTTCCTCAAGCTTTGCTTTGTCTATAGTAGGGAATTCAAGTGATAATTGAAAATTGGCATGTACGTGTTGCAGAAAAATTTACCATGTTCAGCTTTAGAAGCAGCATTAGTGGCTGCTGGTGCAGATTTTATTGTTGCTCTGTTTTTAACATCATTAGATGTGCCTTCTGTGGGTAATGTTTTACCAGTACCCAAATTACAATTCCCCCTTCAACAAAAGACAATTCAGTAATTTAAAAAAAGCCAATTATAAATGTAAAAATTGAATACTGTTGGTGAGGAGGATAGAAACTGGTGGTGGGTCTTGTCATTGGTTGGGATATGGTTGGTGAAGTGCTGGGTGGAGTTCTCTCTGGCAACTTTGATGTGGGTAGAATGTTGGTAGGTCTTGGAGCTTGAACAGCAGTTTCACCTAGAGCTCTCTTTCGTTTCTGAACATGCTTTTCGTGCTTCATCAAATGTTTTAAATCTAAACAAAGACACAGTCATTAAATAATGATTTTAAAAATAAACATAGAAAGCTAGTAGATCCATTCTATTTTCCTTTTCACAATAACAACCTTTGGCAAAGTGTTTGAGATGATTTTCTGGAACGTTTTTTATACCCATCTCTTCCAGAATACAACGAATTTCTTCCAATGTAAAATCCATGTCTTAAGTATTTAAAACCTCATTTCAAACAGATAACATATACAAAATAGTTGTGTTCAAGTTGGTTCAAGGGCTTCAAGCTAGGTTTATGACAGTTTTTGCATACTAAATTAAGATCACAGCATTGCAAGTTTCTATAAATTATGAATTCAAAATTCAAAAAAGAATTTAGAAAAATTAACTACGGGAAATAAAGCTGGTTCTTACCTGGCTGAAGAACAGTCGAAAACTCAAAACGTGGTGTTCTCAGAACTGCTGCCTTTCTTAACAGAGTTATTCGAATACGAATTACGAACTGCCAAGCTTGCAGTAATTTCACCAGAAAGAAGTGTCCACAGAATAAAATTGTTAAAATTTCGTTCCTTAGTCTTGGATTATGGATCTCGTCAAAAGCTCTGCAGACCAGAGAGTGCCATGCTACACAGGGTAAATGTCATGAAACCGTGAATTTTGTTAACTCGCAGTAGACAACTACGCATGGATCTGGATTTGCATTCAACTGATAATAGGGTATCCACGTATGCAGTATGTCGTGCCATTCCTCTTCATAATTCAATTGTTGATGAGGAACTTGGCATGCCAAAATGCAATTTCATTGACGTCGTCACAAACATGGTTGGGGAGGGGACAGCCTTGAAATAGTTTCTACACAGTGGCTCGTGTTTATCTGATAGAGTTATTGAAATGTCCTGCAACTTTTGCACAGTATTACTGTAACAATCAAATGAGAGGTTAATTAGAAAAATATTTTTGTTCAGTATTCTTGTTTGTCGAATGTTTTTTGTTCCGAGTCATTTAACAACCTATCGTATCATTTACTTCATTTTCAGATCATTAGCGTTGAATACCCGGAACGTCTTAATTTTGAAATCGTCGTCGTTTGTGCCTCTTACCAGCAATGAAATCCTGAAAACATACCTCAGGTAAGAAACATAAACATAGAAACCAAAGCTTTGTTCTTTTGGTATATTTTGGAAATGGATTGTGTTTCTTGGTTAGTTTCAAGTTATTCCTTCAGCCTATCCCGCCCTTTTTTTCTTGTTTTTTGTATGCCTGTTTTACCGAAAGATGGCGTTAGACTGAGATTTTTTTTTTAATTTTTTTAAAGAGAATAAAATCCTTGTCTATCAACATAAAAATAAGGAACGATGTCACCTCAGAACAGCTTTTGTTAGGCATTCATCAAGAAATTGAATTAGCGTTGAACAGAAATGGACGCCACGTTAAACACATTTTGATTGTAACCAATGGAGCGATCCATCTCTTTCCGCTTTCCCATTATTCTTCACTTGCCTCCCCGCAGTAAGCCCATACAGAGACAATGAATGATGGCTATTCTTTTTTTATTTGACTGGACTGTTCCCCGTGTTAATGATCAACAAGAGAGGGTCGTAATCGAATAATCACGTGGTGAAATATTCGTCATTGTATAGATTCCCGCACGCTCACGAAAGCCCTGAGGTGTTTTGTCTGATTCTCGCTGTCCTCACATGTGCACTTGCAATCGATCAACAGCTTGCGATGCGACATTAGCTCAGAAAGGTTGAAAGTACATTGTTTTTCACTCCAGTAGTAGCATCCTCTTTGGTCACGTTGAGTGCTCGAGGGGTAAATTGAAGTGTTAAATCGATTCGGATTGGGCCTAAGACAATAGCAACAATGTAAAGAAAAGAAATCGATTCAATAGGCTAGGTTATTTTTGGTTCAGCTATCGTTTTCATTTGTTCTTTACTAGGTACTCAATGTAATCAAATATCTGTTTGATCCAGGTAATCCGCTATCGATTGATGCATTTGTTTTTGTTTTGCCTTCGTGGGACGGAAGTTATGTAATCCCAATTACTTTTTATTCAAAGGTTTCAAACGAAAATCTCTTAGAATGAGTAAGTGAGGTGCACGTAAAAAGTTTGAAATCGTTGAATTTTCATTCAAGCTCTCAAGATCCCAGAATATTTCCGGACGAGTGATTTTTCTTTCTTCTACTTGTGCGTTTGGGCAGCGCCATCCCTTGTGTTGTTTTTTCCCCCCATTTAACGACAAGATGGATTACCCGCTCCGTTTGCCACTATCTCATTTCCAGAATATTATGTCGTTTGTTTTCCACGCGTTTGGGGGGGATGCGAGAGTATGTATAACAATATCAATAGGTTGGAAAGAAGGATGCTTTTTATTAAAGACCCGAGAGTCCAATCGAAAAAAAATTGTCTTTTGTTTGTCCTCGGTTTTGCGTTTTTAAAAAAAGAATGGGAGCGCATGAGGTACGAACTCCCTTAAAAATTGGGAATTGAATAAAGAATCAAATCCCTTGCGCTAAAGCAGCCAATGGAAATAGCGATAGACCAATAGAACATTTAAAGGTGCCCCTCCTTTTCGTATGTACGGTGGCATTGTTTTCCACTCTCGACACAAAGCCAAATTGATGCTGTGACAGTGTTAAAGATAACATGAAAATCTAAAAGATAAAAATAGAATGAAGGTATGGTTAGTTCTGTTTTCTTCCCGACCACAGGGAAGCCTTAAAGCTTTATTCTTTTCTTTTTGTATCCATCAAAAGAAGGATCTAGCTCTTTCTTTCATTGCCCAACTATATTATAACACACTCCCTTCTTTTTCTTATTTTTTATTTTTTTCGTTCGGTTGGCTTTATAAATGTACAGCTCCGGAGATCATTTCATTTGTGTCTGTGTATGTCTGCCTGCCTAACTGTCGGGAGCCAATTCTTTTTTTTTTTTTTTCTTTCTGTCTTTATCTCATTTTTTTTTTATGTTTTTATTTACGTCATATATAATTTCCGCAAATCCTTTTTTTTATTGGTTTGTTCGTCCCCTATGGAGGGTGTTCTCCCACATTTTTGGGTAACTGGTGAGAATGGTAAAGAAGAAAAAAAAAAAAAATACCGACAGCAGCAAATACACTCTATTTTTTTTATTTTTATTTACTAACTCTAGAAATGGTTTGCTTAGACTGTCTTTACATGTTAGACTTGTCGAGACATTTTTTTTTCTTTTCTTCTGGGGCTGCAATCATCCGCTGCGTGTGGCGGAAGGAGCCAAGCGCTTACCAAGAGACGTCGGAAATGTCGGTACTCACTGGCGCCATCTATTCGTTTTTTGTTGTTGTGTTTGTGTGTGGCCCCTTTCAATTTTTTTTTAAGCAGCTGAAATGGTCGCCAAATTGAAGCTTTTTACGTCAATTCCAACAGTGCAAGTGAAATTCGACGGCTGCAGCCCGTTGCTGATTTGTTTTTTTACATCGAAATAAATAATCGCCCCAACGGGGATGCTACGTGCAGCAACTCGTTCCATTTCGATTTGCGTCGAACGAGAAATAGCGCTGCTCTTTTTGTTTAACGACTTTGGGATTCACGGTCGAGTGCGGCACAGGCTGTCTGTTCTTTGCACGTGTTTCTTTTTTCCAGACCCTTGTCGATCATGAAACTAGAATTCAATTAGCAACGTAGGGTCTGTCGTTTCTCTCGTCTGCGTTTGATCTGTTCTTTTTTTTTTTCCCCGATGTTGTCACGACAATCGGTGGAGCGCTGAAAGATTCAAATAGGTGTAGGGCGGTGGGGGAGGGAGGGTGTAGTGGGTGTGAAAGGCCAAAGTGCCTTTATCGTGTTGGTAGGCGACAATGATAACAAGGTGCCATTGTATTTGATCGCAACACTGTGTGTATATCGTCATTGCAAACGTTTTTCCTGTTTGGATGTACACAAGAGGTCATTATTCACCTTCCGGCGCAACAGTTTTTTTCTTTTCTTTTTGTGTGTCACACACATTCAGTGCGTCTTCGTTAGGGTTCCATTGAATGGAAGAAAAAGAAGTGGGATTAGCACAATAGAAAATGGTTGAAATGATAATAAAAAAAAAAAAATAGGGGAATTTGTCAAACAATAGCATGTCCCATACTACTAATCAGCGGCCTTAAATGGGGGTTGTTTTCGTGGCGCAGTCGCACAAGGATTTTTTTTTCTCTCTCTTTCCCTCAAGAATTTCGAAGAATTCAGATGGAATGTAATAATGAAATGAGATCTTTCTTTTTATCATTTTATTTTTGGGTACACGAGCACTGATTGCACGCTATTCGTTGTACCTGAGTTATTTTCAATTGAAACTTAAATTTTCCTCGCATTTTTTTTTTTCCCTTCAAAGAAACCCACAATTGATCCCCCGATGATTGATAAATATAGAAAAAGGCTTTCGTTGTCCAATTCTTTTTTATGTGTCCATTGCCGTCGCGATGTTAGTCGTACGGTTTCCTTTCGACTGTGTCGGATGCGCATTTCTGCCAATCCTGGCGCGCGTGTGATCGAATTAAAGTGGATATCTTCAACAAGAGCAAAACAATCCAGTTCGCTTTTTTCTTGTGATCATTATTCTGCGCATTCCTTCTCCACTCAGCATTTGCAGGATCGTCTCTTCCACTCCGCCACCCCAGCGATTGATATATTCTTTGCCATCGTGCCTGCCGATGGATCCTGCGCCACTACGCGCACCGGATGTGTGCCGGCCGTGATGCAGCAGAGAGAGAGAGGAGAGTTAAAGAGGAAAAAAAAAGGGCGTTGCGCTCACGGCTTGCCCCTTCAGTCGCTTCTCGTCATCCGATCTCTTTGGTGAACTGTTTTTGCTGTTGTTGTTGTTGTTATTCTCGCTCTTGCCTAACCCCAGTTCTGTTTGAGTGTCTGTGCGCTTGATTCGGTTCACAGAGTCACAGAGAGCAAAGCTGACATTGATTCCGTCATGGATGCTGTCTGCTCGCAAGCCGTCAACGATACCCTCAACGCTATCAGAAGGTAATTCATAGAAGAAGAAGAAGAGGAAGAAATAAAAATGTTTGAATTTATTCCAAATGAAATGCAAATGACTTCATTTTTGTGGGCAATAGCGGAGTGTTGATGGCCAACGGGACGGATGATATGGCGGATGAATATTCTATACTGGAGAATGTGCTAGGAGCGAATTGCACCGATTGGTGGCTATCCAGCATTAACCGGACGTCGATGGATTTCCTAGGCGACGATACGGGCGGCACGAATTCGTCGTTTTCGGACAAAGAAGAGAATCCGTCGTATTTTTCAAGAGACTATCGCCTTGTCGGCACGTTATTTCAGGGATTAATTCTACTCGTAGGCGTCCTCGGAAAT
Organism: Daphnia magna; assembly: GCF_020631705.1. Lineage (NCBI taxonomy): Eukaryota > Metazoa > Arthropoda > Branchiopoda > Diplostraca > Daphniidae > Daphnia > Daphnia magna. Next base: position 1,405,930 of record NC_059187.1, read on the forward strand.
CTACTCGTTGTCATGGTAACTCTTTTTGTATTCGCCTTCTTTTATTTTTTTTTTTTCTTACAAATGCTGATGAAGCGAATTGTACTTTTCTTCCGGATCCGAATCCCCAGACTTTTTCTTTTACAAAATGTGTTGCCTTGGCATTTTCATTTCCTTTCAATTTGTTTCTTTTCTTTGTTTGTTTGTTTGGGGGTTGGAGAGGGACGTAAAAAAAAAACAAAACCAAAAAATAATAATAAAATTCTTCCAGGTCGTCTATCGAACGCGTTCGATGCATTCACCAACCAATTGCTACCTGGTTAGTTTGGCTGCCGCCGACTGCGTCGTCCTCATCGCATCCGTCCCCAACGAAATTCTCTCGTATTACGTCATCGGCAGCCAATGGATTTGGGGACCCATCGGCTGCGCCGTCTTCGTTTTCCTTCAGAATTTAGGCGAGTTTGATTTGAAATGAAGGCACTCGACATCGTCGTTTTCTATCGCCACCTGATTCAATAATGACGAGGTGATGGAAATGTGTTGCAGGAATCAACGCGTCGTCGCTGAGTTTGACGGCGTTCACGGTCGAGCGCTACATCGCCATCTGCCATCCGATGAAGGCGCAAAGCGTTTGCACGGTGAAACGGGCCAAAAAGATAGTGGGCGGTGTTTGGGCGTTTGCATTCTGCTATTCGTCACCTTGGCTGGGCCTCACCATCACCGAGCCAATCCATTACAAAGGATTTCAAACGGTCGAGCGTTGCGCCATGAAACTATCGCGGGAAGAATACCTGGTAATGGATGAATATTTTGTTTTGATTTGATTTGATTTGTTTTTCAACATTTGAAAATGGCGATTGTTTAGGGTTATTTCTTTGCCGACATTGTGGTGTTCTATTTGGTGCCGTTGCTCATTTCGTGCGTCCTCTACGGCCTCATCGCGCGCGTCTTGTTCAACGGCCACTTTAACAAATACCCAGAGGTCTGCCGGCACGATAATCAATCGTCGGTCGATCCGACTAAGAGCTCCAGGGTTCAGGTCAGTCTCATTATTTATTTTTATTTATTTATTTTTTTGAAATGTGTTGCCTCTTTTATGTCGCGTTCGGCATTGCGTTAGAGTATACGAAAAACCGTAATTTAATATGCAAATTTGCATTGTGTGTTACAAAGAAGGAGCTGAATTGTTGTTGACTTAACGAGGGAAGGGATCGCCCGGCTTTTTTTTCATTGTCCCCTCGTTTTCCCTAAACTTGGTCAATCTTTTTATCGTCAAACTTTTCTCCTTTGAATGCAACCATTTTTTTTTTTCAAACATGGAACTTTTTTTAAAAAAGGGGGCGTTTTTATCCTTTTTTTTTTAAATATCTTGAACTCAAAGACTTGGCAACAATTGCATAAAAAAAAGGAAGGAATAAAAATAGATTCCGATTGATCCAATCCGGAGAAAACGTGGTTTAAACTTTGGAAAACAAGATGCGGGACCCTTGATAATTATATGCCGTTTCTTCCTTGTCGCTGCGCTAAATGGCCGACTTAATCGTATAAACACATAGATCCGGGCACTTTCACTCCTTTTTTTTTAACCCCCTCCCTGTTTTTATTGCGACGTATTTTCTTCCTCTTTCGTCTGACGTCAAACGAATCTTTTGAAAGCCGAGTCTGGACGGTACACCGCAATCTTTTGATGTTGCATAAAGAATCGTTCTATACGTATCACGACCTGCAGCAAAAAGAAGCCACCGCAATCTTTTCAAAGGGTATGACAAAAAGGGGCTCATGTCGATTGGGTTCCATATGTACAAGCACATTCGCAACTGATCGATTTTTTCTTGCTGCTTGGTGCACGTTTTTCCTGTTACAATCGTTGAGTAGCTTACAGGATCAGGAGGATATTCAAATGAGCCGTCTCTCACGTTTGCGCTAGGGCTTTGATTTTGTGTGTGTAGCGGTCGTTTGATATGGCAGAGGATCATTATCTTTCTAAAGAGCTTGTCCATCCTATTTGAAGAGGTCGGAGCATGAAACTTTAAAACTCGTGGAGCACGTCGTCTTTTCTTAATTAGCCGTACACTGGACAAGGTATGGCAAAATGAAACTCGGTCGCTAATGAAGCGAATATTATTCTAATCCGTTTGACGCCGCAATTTTAATGACGCAAAAGAGCTAAATGACCACCAACGGAAAATGCCGCCTCACGTAATCACGTTTTTTTTTTATTTTCTTTTCTTGATTGTTGCTAGTCAACTTTTAATTGATTCTTTTTGTGTTATTGTCCGGAAAGCCAATCGACGTCATACCGCCATCCTCTAAAAAAAAAAGAATAAGGCGCTGGTTGAGCAGCGGCGGCCGGGAAGGACTCGTTTTATTTCTTGTTTTGGGATGAAGACATGGGTGGACAACCAATTAGATGAAAAGGGAAAAAAACTTTCTTTTGTTTTGGGGATAGGAGAGGCATCGATTGATAGATCAGTAGAATCAACTTATCTTCTAATGACATTCACGGATTTAACGCACGTTCGTGAACTTTTGTCGATCCGCCTTTTTTTTCCTGATACGAACCTATAGTGTCCATATTTACATTCATGTTCACCATTCGCGTACTATCCGCCTCTCGCACGCGCCTCTGAATATTTCAATCACAAATGAGATGGATATTCGTAGAAAAAGGCACAGCATTGCTTTCCATTTTTTTTATTTGACTGACATGTCAATAAAATAAAAAGAAAATGGGGGGGTGGGACCATCTTGGACAAGATTCCGACTGGGGATTATATATGCGTGTTTTAGTTTGTCGAATTGTACAGAGAGAGAGAGAAAAAAAATCAAATATCGTGAGAAGAATCGATATGGGAATATTTATAGACGCCCATACACAACAGCCTTCCGGTTGTTCAGTTACCAAGGCAAAAACAATATGCACGTGCATCTTGCATTTGACGGCAGATATCAATAAGATTGAATTTGTGGGTGTGTGTGTGCGTACATGTTTCACGTGCAAAATAGTGTCGTGAAAAAATGTGAGTAAAAACAAAAATTAAAGGGCAACAAAGGCACGAAAAACTTAAAGAGGATGTTAACATTTGTTTTTTTCATACGATGCTGTCCTTGTTTAAAGGATGACAAAAACTGCTTCGGGCGGAGCTGATGGGCTAGCCAACATTTAATAAAAATCTGACGGCCTTATTTACGACGTAACATTATCCGTTTTGATTTTGATTATTTTTGTTTTCTCAACTCAACAAATAAGATGAGGCCTTACCTATTTTTGCCCGCCCGTTTCTTGTTTGGTTACTCGTCTACTCGTCTTTCAACTGATGAAATGTCCCGTTCGCTTATGGAATTGTATAGTCTCGATCGATATCGTGAATTTGAGCTATTTTATTTTGTTGTTGGTTCCTTAGGGGGTAGGGTTTCCCCTCGTGTCAACCATCACTTTTGCAATACGGGGTCAAGTGGGCTATTTTGTTTATGGGACTCGTAAAAATGAGAACTCGCCCGTGCCCCGTATACCTGAATGAAGAACCTTCTCGTTGTTGGAAGTCGTAAACCAATCGTATATGCCGTTTGGTCGATATCTGGACTTTTGAAATGATTTCCAAGTGATTGAACTTGTATACGAATGGTAATCCACCTAATAACACTTAATATCATAAGCCTTTCTTTATCCTTGAAGGGTTGAGACGCTTGTAATCGGAACGATGCCAGTTCCACCGAAGAATATCGCGAAAAACATCGTCTCTCTTCTTATTCATTTCTTCTTTCTTTTGAAATCCGAGGTGCATTGATAGTGGCGGGAAAGGCAGCCGCTGAGTGATGTCATTTCCCCTGTTATATAAATATAGTTGTGCTGTGTGATGGCGGGTCTTCTTTTTTTTTTTTTTATCCGCCAGCTGCAGCACGTCTCTCTTTTTTTCTTTCCCCCCATTTTCTTTGGGCCCTATAATAAAAGGTTGCAGCGTACACCAACGCCAGAGAGTTAATAAAGCACGGGCAATAGAGTCCAAGGCAACCGTTCCTTCTTATTCCCATATAATCTCTAAGAATAAAAAGAAAAAAAAAAACTCTGTCTGCTTTTTTTTGCTGCCATCCTCCCACCAGTCCAACTTGGCGGATGTACGTTCTTAGGCGTATACCAGCATAGATGGATAGACATCAGTGAGAAGTGAAAAAGGCAGCCTATATCACGGAGGAGGAATAAAGGAGGGAGAAAAAACTCGTATAAATGGAAGTTGTCCAAAAATAGGAGAAGCAGTCGACTCTAGATGATGCCAACTGTGCACGAGATTTGGATGAAAGTGCAACAACACGAAAGAGAGCTGGGAAAGGAAAAGTTAACAGCTTAAGTTTGCGGAAAGAGTGCATAACACCAAACACTTAAATTCGAGGATAGCTTGCTGGAATAATAGGCAAGTATAGATACGTTGCTGCTCGGACGAAGGCTGGAGGCTTGAAAAGAAGAAGAAAAAGGGCTACGTTGAAGGCCTCATTAAAAGACAAGTGGTCCATCTGTAGCTGCAGGATGGTAATGTATCCGGAAATGGGAAGATCAGATGGACTTTTCTTTTACGCCAATTATGCGCGTCGGTTCTTTCAACGATGATTTTCTTTTGTTATTTTTGTTCTTTGCGTGCAAAACATGTGGCAGATTCGTTGACAGCGTTGGATGTTTCAGCGTGTTTTATGCTACAATTGTAGTACATTAACATATTTTTTTTGTGCTTTCTGATTGAGTGGTTGGACGCTTTTTGACGCGTGTCACCTGCAACACGCGATTTCTTTTTTTTTCTCCGTCGTTTCAAACTCTTCCCTACGCGCGTGATGACAAGTTTATTGCTATATACAAGGATAAAAGAAAATTTCGTGCGCTAGCGTGAAAACTTTTCCTGCGGGAGAAAGTGTGTAAATCTCTGCTCCGTCACAACACGCGGTGTGTAAATTTCTCTTTTCCTTTTTTTTTTCTTGAAGAGGGAAGAGGGTGGGAAAGGAAGGTGATGGAGAATGACGTGGTTGTTGTATTGAAACCAACAAATTCCGTAGGGAAATCTACACATTTTTTTAAACTAAATAATTCTATTCTATTCACAATGCCATTTGACAACAACGCACGGTGGTCTGCGTTTCTCTGAAAAGTTCTTTTACAAAATCCTTCGCTTTCTTTGTTATAAGACAAAAATTTGTACAGTTTTTGCATTAATCAATTCTTTAAAGGGATCGGCTCGACACTCTGTTTATTCTTCAACATGGAACTCTTCTCAATTTGCAGCTTTTTCCTAACCTGCGAAATTTAATTAAAACGCAAACTTGAATAGATAGATTAGACCTATATTTATCAAAACATATGAGACTGCGAATATTTGAACAGACTTTTAAAATCGATCCGCTGTATAGTTCTTCGTTAATGAAACGGTGAGTCGCTTACGCTCACAAATCTGCATACAAAAAAAAATTAAAATTAAAAATGGCCTACCCGTTCAAGAGTGTCAATAGACTCGTGAGCTGAAAATGCGATTATATCCCAACCATACGATATCTCCGAAGAGAAAAATGATGGCCGTACGCTATCCGCTTTTCACCGTAGTTTATATTTAAATGAACTAGACGAAATTCTTGATGAGACCTTAGAAATCGTGCGCCTTTAAAAGTTTCGGAGGATCCTTTGAATAGGCGATGATTTGCGATTCGTTTGATCCTCCCGTGTGGAATGGATCGCGTCGTAGAGCGCATTGATTGCTCTGCACTTATTCAAATTTTCTTTTTCATAAAACAAAATAATAATTGAAAAAGATCTTTTATCCAAGTATTACGCACGTAAGGCATGCTATTTTTCTTTTCCTTAAAACTTATCAAAACGTGTTACGTGCCGCGCACAACTTGCTCAACTTTGGAAGCAAAGAACAGACAGACCCCCCCAAAAAAAAAAAAAAAAATGATAATTAATAAATGAGGCATCAACTTTTGGCGGTCTGTGTTAGCTAAGGGCGTTTTCATTTGGCGGCGGGGAGCCGCACTCTATGGCAGCCTAAATAGTAAGGTGTTGTGTATATTAACATAGAGACGCGCACGCACAGAGAGAGAGAGAAAGGGAGGACCAAACTTGCGTGTAAAGATGTGTATGTACACACAATAGAACGTGTATGTATACAGTTATTATTGGTGGCGACAGAAGGGGGAACTTTGATAATGCCAGCAAATAAGGCCTCGTGACTCTCTTGTGTCGGCTTACGTTCGTTTTGCCAATCTAATAACATCCTCCTTCCCTTCTATAGCCGCCCATTATTGTACAATATCTTTGGAGGGGGTATATATAGTCAATCTTTATTAATTTCGTTAAGACTATTTGATTGAATTCGTTGTTGTTGCGTAGTTGCACTTGCACGATGGATTAATGTATTGATCTTTTTGTTTTTTTTATTTGTTTCGGATTTTCGGGATATAGGTTGTGAAGATGCTGGTTGTGGTCGTGGTCATCTTCGCTACGTTATGGCTGCCCTATCGTGGCATGTTGGTGTACAACAGTTTTGCCACCATGCACTCGAAACCCAGTTTTATGGACCTCTGGTTCCTCATGTTTGCCAAAACGTGCGTCTACATCAACAGGTATTTGCACCAAACCTCTTTTCATTCAAACTATAAAAATCAGAGGATAATGAATTCGGTTGGGATTTATTGCGAATCTAGTGCCATCAATCCCATCTTGTATACGGCAATGTCCATCAAATTTCGTCGAGCTTTTCAGCGCATTCTACTTTGCGGTAAGTCGCAGTTTTTATTTTTTTTTTTTCCGACTTCCTGTGGAGAGGGGGGTTGGGTTTTGACGGTCGTCGAAGGGACGGAATCAATCTGGCGAAACGACGTCGCAAAAAAAAAAAAAAAAGTTTGATTATCCAGACGACTATTGCCGTTCAGCTTACCATTTGAAAATGTTATTATTGTTTATTGCCAGCGTAGGAAGGGGGTACGAGAAATTGCTTTTTGCCTGGACGCGATTAACGCAGTCAACTGTTTCCTATTTGAAAAGGGCTCTGCTTCCGTAGATTGCCTTCAAGTTGATCATTTTGCTCTTTACGAGTAAGCGAAGCCAAACAAGATCGTAGGGGATTCTACGTCCAAAAAAAAAGTTTTGCAAATGATTTCGATGCGAGATTGAAACTGACGCAACAACAGACACGTTCATCGTGAAAAAGATAAACTTTTGAATCTGATGTGTCTTTTTTTGTTGCCACTATGCGCTTCAATTATGGCATTTAAAAAAATGAGCCGAAAAGAGGATTCGTCCGAGATTGATGGGTTCAACGGGTTCCCTGTACGGTGAAAAATGACGGTAGCCTACCGTCTTATCCACTATTTTGATTGAGGGATGGATACAAAAATTAGAAGGACGTCAGGCGTAGAAAGGAAAGCACTAACGGGCGTGGATCAATAAAACGCTGTACACGAAGCGCAGCACGTATGGAACACATTAACGTATAAGAGACATTGCGACTGCCGCAGACAGCAACTCGGTTATGAAGCTCATTAGCGGGTGTGTAATTACTTTCTGCTTTTTGTTTTGTTTCTTATTTGTTTTGTTTTTTATTTAAAGGGAAAAGAGCAAGAAAAACTAAGACGTGATAGTCGCATAGTTGTCGCAAAACTAAGTACGCTTGTACAATACCAAAAAATATGGGACGCGCTAATGAAATCGGGCTGTCACACCAACTAATGCCATCTATCTCTGATTTTTTTTATTTTTTCTTCTTCTTCGCCCTCGACTGAGTTATGCTCATTTTCTGGTCGTGAAAAGGGAAACAATTCACTATTTTTGTTTTGTTTTTAAACTGGTGTTGTATGACTAAAGTTCACTGGATCTTCTCACCAACGCGATACAATGAAGAAATGTCTGCGTCACTTTAGCGGCAGACGGTTAATGATGAATCGTTGATTTTAATCCGCCATTTTGTTTTTGTTTTTGCGATACATTTTTATTGGCGTAGGGGATTGAGCAGAAGAAAAGAAAAAAAGGTTAGCCTTAATTTAGCATCAGCTGCGACGTAATTACATGATTTTTCTGCCGACACCCGCATGCATCTGTCATTTAACGCCGCGTGAAATGCCAAACCTGACGTAACTCTAGCGCACGTAAAGCGTGCAAAAGAAGAACCGGCATAAATAAATACTGTAAATATATTGACCAAGAAAGCTGTTCGTTTTTATGGAGCCCAAGTGACGTGGGTTGTTCGGCGCGCTTCGCTACACTTTCTGCGGTGAAAACGTATAGATACGAGAACGTATGGATGTTTTTAAAAAAATGTTTTTCACCTTTGGCTCGTTTAATTGCACCTCACAACCCAACTTGCCGGTAACGCGAGTAATGTTTCCAAACAGCAAAATTCTCCCTTAATTAACATTACAACCCCCTTTTGCTATTGAATTCGCAGTTACCGTTGCGTGTGTGAATACGTTGTACAAATTGCCCAGCCTCGTAAACACTAGCAGTTTGCGTAGATTATATTCCCCACCCACTATTTACTTAGGAAGGGATGTAGTACGTACTATGAAACTATTGAAGAGTTCGCTATTGTTGCGATTGAAGTGCGTCTATTTACTCGAGTCCCGGAACACGGTCGTGCAGTTTCCTCTGTCCTCAAGCCCCAGAAAAAAACAACCTCCTTTTGCAAACGGATATGATGTCGCCTGGGCTTTTCCTCTTTTTTTTTTGTACGTCTCTTTTCATACGTTCAAGAGTCGTACGTTGAATGACAAGTCAACAAAACTCTTGTCTTTTTCTTTTTGTTCGTTTACTGGGCAACGTTACCAAACCAAGTACAAAACTATTTTCGTTAACAATATATATATAAAAAGTCGAGGACATACTAGTCTTCCGTCGGGAACGGGAGGCTATTCAAGTCACTTTGAGATTGTGTACAAGGGAATACTTCAGTTGCGATCGATTTTGATACTGGACATTACCTGGGCTTTCTTCTTTTGGTCAACGTTGCACACGTGCGGAAAATGCTTGTCCACTAGAAGATAAAACCCCGTGCTCCCTTGCCGTGCAAAGTTTGTGAACGCGTATACCGTAACGTAATAGAGAGAAAAGAAATAACTGAAGAATCGCTACTTAATATAAAGAGATTAGTGTACTATAAGGCGATTGGGGATGTTGGGCAAATAGTTCTGTCTCGTTCTGATTTAGTTTTACTCGTTTGAGTTTGTACTCGTTGGACGGGAGCTGAAGCAACTTCAGTGGTGTTGTACGCTAGATGACTCGCATTAGTATATTTATAGCGTTCGTTTTTAAAAGGAACACCTTTTTCTTGTGGGGGGAAGGATTATTTTCTTTAAAGAGGGGGGAAATATATAATAAAATGCAGTGTATATCTTTAATATGTAAGAAGATCCGTCGTCTGTCTCACCGTTCACGCAAGAGTTGTTCGCTGTATACGGCAGCTTTAATGGCCTTTTCTTTTTTTTTTTTTCTCCCGGTACCGAAATAAAAATGGCAGATGTTCTTCTGCACCTATTTATACCGACCAAAATAGAAAGGAATAAAAGCACATGCCTGTCGGTAGTTAAAAACAAAAAAAAAGAGAGAAATGCTGTTGACTGGCATGCACGACCGTAAAAAAATGAAAACCCAGTTGGACTTGCCGTGTCACAGCTGGCGCATTTTCAAACTGAGCCGTCGGCAACGACATTATTTTGGCAAATGCGATGCCAGTCATACGATTCTCTTGTGTCATCTAAATGAATCTATTGGCCTATCGCTAAAGAATCGCTTTGTTTTGTGTGCGTGTGTGTGTGTGGATCAAAGACAATATCCGACGAACTGGAGAGAGATGAAGACAAAAGGGGAGCAGATTTAATAAATCGATTGGCAACAGATTCATCGATGCGCTTCATTAGAGCTCGTCAACACACGACCGACGTTGTCCTAGGATATCGTTCTGTACGCAACGACTTTATACGTGGTGATGGGTTTATGTTTAGTGTAATCCGATCATCTCCCATCAGATTCGCCTATTTTTTTATTTTTTATTTCTGATTTTATTTGATATTTTTGGCTTTTGTCTTTATATACAGCCATCGAAGTGGAATGGTGCATCATCCGATCGAATCGGGATTCTCATCTTTCTTGTGTACATTTCGCCCATCGTTTTGTCCGATTATATTATTATTACACGCCAGATAAAAGGATAAAAAGAAAAATGTTTTCTGGGCGCCTTGTCGCGTTCGCTTCCAATCAAATCGTTCCGACCTTCTACGCTTTTCCTTTTATGTGCCCGTGATTCGACGTGGTTTTTCTCAAACTCGTAGAAGAAAAACAGCACCTGGAGAATGTTCAAACATTCCGTATTGTATGTCGTCATTGACTAGTAAATACGACCGCGTTGAGTGCACGAGCAATTCAAGCGAATTCCTTTTTGCTTTGATTGAACAGTTTGTCCGCGATGACGCATGCGATTCAAACGCAACAATTTCAAATCGCATTGGGCACGAAAAGCGGGAGACCATTAGACGGGCAAACATGTAACGGATGCGTAGCAAACAGGGCGAGGTTTCGTCTAATGCTATTTGACGATCTGCCAGCTTCAAATCGTTTCCATTTAGTAGCGAGCTCATCATCGTGTTTCAAATGCTGCAAAGGTTTCAGATTCATACGAAAAGGGTCAATTGGCCTTGATGGAAACTCTTTGCAAAATAGTTGCGCCTCTAACTTTGTTTGACGGACGAATTTGTCTTTTTCGCTAATTAAGTTTCGCCTTATTTGAACCTTCTTTTGATAATCAACACTATTGTTGTTTCCTTCGCATGTTGGCCAGCCTTAAAAGTTTGTTGCGCGCGGAACACAAATAGCCGAGTTTCCGTCCCAGGCTTAATAATTGCATGTTCCTTTTTGTGTGTGTGTGTGTGCGCGTTACAGGACGCAGCTCACTCAATCAGCAGAGATCACCTGGAACTCAAATGCGTCATTTAGGTCACTTGGCCTAAAAGAAGAAGAAGAAATCCAAGCTAATGTTTTTTTTATGTTCATGGTGGATGCATCTCCCAGGTTCCTCTTTTTTTGTCTGGATCGCTCTGGTCACATGACATCCTTCAGCCCGTGATGTTTTACGTAAGTATTCACCTGAAAAAGAAAGAAAAAGATTATATGCAGTCCTCTTATGTAACTTAACACGCACAACAGCAGTCGCTATGAGTGTGTGTGTGTGTGTGTGTGTGTGTGTAAAGAGCCACCGCATAGCTCTATCGAGAAACTGTATGTAATGAATCCTTGTCGGGATAGTTGAATGTTTTGTACTTCCAAATGTGTCGCCCCTCCCCATCTAGTCTTTTCTCAGACATTCTCTTCCGATTGGTAGCATTACTTCAACCACCCTTGCCCAATGTACACTATGTATCATTATTTACGATCAATTAAACTATATTACCTAATATACTGCGTTTTTTCGATCGTCTGTGCATAATTTTTCACCAGTGTGTATTGATTCTTGAAATTCGTTGAAATCAATACAACAATTTAGTCGCCGTTCCCATGTGAACTGTGGAATTTCATTAGAAGATATGCGATAGGTAGATTTTTTTTCTTTTGTCGTGAATACACCCACTATCGATTTAGGCACATCAAACGAGTTGAGAAAAAAAAAAAAAAAAGAAAGAATCCTAGATCTGTAGAACTTACCCTCGTCAATGGTTTCCACAATTTAATTCCAAGAGTTCATTTCAACAGATGTTCTCTTCGTTTCAAACTTGCAAGAAAAGAAAAAAGAGAATGAAAATTAACGTCAAAGTTTTTGCTTTTTATGCAGCGACTTGATTCGAAGAAGCCACCTTTTTCAAATCTACCGCTATCGATTTTTATGGCTTCACCGCTAGAGGCTCTGGCTGTCGACCTTCAGAAAAGCACCACAAGAGTGCGTGCCAATTGCGCAAGACTCGCGTGCCGTCTGAAGGAAAACGGCGGTTTGTATTTGTTGTGATTTCAGATTCCAAGATGTCGATTGAAACAATTCAGCCAACCGAAAACAAACCCGTACAAGAATCACGTGATACCAAAAAAGAAGATGACAAAAGTGGGGATGAATATGAAAGAAAGGATCAAGATCCTCCTTTGGAAATTGGTGAACATTATTTGGTTAAACGAGGAGAAGACTCTTGGCGTAAGCATTTGGCATTATCGACATTAGCAACTCTTGGACCTAACACCATGTTTTAATTAACTGAATTCTAGACCCAGCAGAAATCATTCAGAGGAGATACAACAAAGCACTTGGTCTGTATGAATACTATGTTCATTACGAAGGGTTCAACCGAAGACTTGACGAATGGGTATCAAAAGAAAAGTGAGTCAGATTCTTATATATGGTTTTTGGGTAATTGAGAATAACACTCTACTAATCATGCTATTATTATCAAGGATTCTGAGCACACAAGTCAACATCAATGAAACACATTTGAGCAAAAGTGAAAAAGTCAGTTCGCTGGACCTTTTGTTGGAACAGTCTGACAGGAAAATTACCCGCAATCAGAAACGGAAACACGATGAAATCAACCATGTCCAGAAAGTAAATTACCTCAACAAATAAAATGTGCATTTATTTCTTTAAAAAAATTTTAACAGACTTACGCCGAAATGGATCCAACAACAGCTGCTCTAGAGAAAGAACATGAAGCTATAACAAAAGTCAAGTACATAGACAAGATTCAGATGGGTAAGTATGAGATGGATACCTGGTACTTCAGTCCCTATCCAGAGGAATATGGAAAAGTGCCAAAACTATGGATATGTGAATACTGCCTTAAATACATGAGGTTGGAGAAAACTTATCGTCACCACATAGTAAGGGCTGCCTTTTTGGGGGGTTTTATTACGTGATGAATGCACTAAGTGTGATTTTTATTTGATTGTGCCAATTAGTGCGAGTGTACTCTCAGGCAACCTCCTGGCAAAGAAATTTATCGAAAAGGCACACTTTCGATATACGAAGCAGATGGAAAGGAGCACAAAATCTACGCTCAGAACTTGTGTCTCATTGCCAAACTCTTTCTAGATCACAAGACATTGTACTTTGACGTCGAACCTTTCCTTTTCTACATTCTGTGCGAGATAGATAAAGCTGGCGCTCATGTCGTTGGCTATTTCTCTAAGGTTTGTGATAATTTGCTTGTCCTAATCTTGATTGATTAACTAACCGCAAATGTTTGTTAATTACAGGAAAAAGAATCTCCCGACGGAAACAATGTGGCCTGTATTCTAACCTTGCCGCCATTTCAGCGAAAAGGCTACGGCAAATTGTTAATCGCTTTTAGCTATGAGCTTTCTAAATTGGAAAACACAGTTGGCAGCCCTGAGAAGCCTCTTTCGGATTTGGGGAAGCTGAGTTATCGTTCCTATTGGTCCTGGGTCCTACTAGAGATTTTACGGGACTTCAGAGGGTCTCTCTCCATTCGTGATTTGAGGTATGGCCTAGCCACTGTTTTATTAATGTACTAGTAAATAATGAATTCTGATTCTTCTACAGCCACATGACGAGTATCACGCAGAGCGATATAGTCTCAACGTTGCAAACAATGAACATGGTCAAGTACTGGAAAGGTCAGCATGTCATCTGTGTTACTCCAAAGCTGGTTGAGGAGCACATCAAATCAGCTCAGTTCAAAAAACCACGACTTACTGTTGACGTTTCGGCGATTAGGTGGTCACCAGCTCATCGGAAAAACTATCCTAAAAACAATAAGAAGTAAACAAGATTTAAATGCCCACAAAATACCACTTATTCATTATTTGCTTTGATGAATTTTCTCTACGCCATCGTCATTATCACTCCCTGTGTATTGTCATGTTGATTTTCGAACAACGCCGGATAATCGTGGATGGTTTCGTTTTAATGTGCTTTATTGTTAAATGAGTTTCGTTTTCATTATGGCTAAGGCGCTATTGTTTAAATACGACAGTTTTTCTTTTCTTTCCTCTTAGTTCATGGGGGAAAAACTTTAGATTGATTTCGAATTCCTCCCAGCAAGGCGCTACCAGTAAAATTAAGAAAAAAGAAAACAAAAATGCAGAAAGAGAATTCTTGTAGTGTACCCTGTCCTTTCGTCAGTACATGTGACTGATAATTTCCGGTTTAAAAACTCCTGACAAATCTTTATCTAGTAGCAAAAAAAAGCACATAGACTACAGATGAAATTTGAATGGCTTCGCCGTTTTCGGTTGACAGATGACAACAAAAAGTACGTTCAGGGGCTGTTTCTGAAAATCCCTACGACACAGACAATGCTTTCAGCAAAACATAAGGATAGGTGATTGGCTATGATTAGAATGGCATTTAATCGGAACACGAGGCAATCGCCAGAAAATGACGTAAAAGCAGGAAGTTTTTTGCAACTGCCAAGAAATTTCTGAAATAATTTTTGGCAAGATAGGTGAAGAACTTGCTTGAGAATGTCAATTTTGAGAAAGAAAGGAGATTGATTAATTAAAAAGTTGCATTTGATTTCCAATTTTAACAGAACACCCAAAAAGAAATGGATAAGGTGTGTTTAGTTTAATAACTTACGACATTCTGGTTCTTCATACATTAGATTGTTATTAGAGACCCCAAAGCCAGCTCTGAAAGAATCACAAAAAGTCAAACCAGAAGTGTTTGGAAGATCATACATATCTAGATTTTAAAAAAGAGACTACAAACAATTTGGTTAGAAGCAGCTAGGAGCATTAAGAACCCTTATAGCAGCTTACTGAACCTAAGGTAGATATACAATAGGTCAAAAATGCAACTATTCCAGAAGGCAAAAACGCTATTGGTCGACAAAATATTTGTCATTTTTCATTTCTCCCATTCCAAGGAAGCTAAGGTGTAAGGAATGCTCGGAAACTCTTACTAATCTTACGTGCATTGTCAAAATTTTCGTTGTATCTACAAATAGCAATTCTGTAGCTCACTTACTTCATTGATTTCGTATCATTTGTCGTCATATAACCTCAGCAGCTGTCTACTTTTGTGCTTTTCAAAATATATTTGTGTGTACTGTACACTTGTGTAGACAGTGTACACAAGTGGGAATATGGTTTTGAAGGCCAATTTTAGAACCATTGTTTGTTTGTAGTATTTCCCTTCCTCCCTCGGTAACCAATCATAACAATGATATTAGTGGAATTTTGGTAGTAAACCTACTGCTTAATAATGAAAAGTCATTCGTGGCCCTAAGCTATTACCTACAATTCCGCACCAATGATTCTCTGAGACTCTGACATTAGAAATGTTTAAAAAATAATCATTATTTTGAATTTGAAGGCAATCGAATACAAAAAATAATTGTACTAAATATTTTTAGAGGCGCTGTTTTTCTTTTTCTCGCGGTGGCGCGGCAATCGTTAGTAAATATCGTCTGCTTTACACGCAGAGAAATATATCGCTAGATTATTGAAGGTTTAAGATATCTCCGATTTGGCCATATAGTATTAGATTACGAGCTCGTTTCAAGCTATGTCGTAAAGACGATCGTCGGTCAGGGCTACTTTCATATCTTCGTTTTCTCAGTCCCAGAAGATCTCACAGAATAGGCTACATTAATAATTGTAAGACATTGAAAGTTATCGGCAAACTTGTGCTCTTTTTATAAATCTTTATCTTGGTGTCGGCAGTTGTCTCGACTGGAACAGCTGGATCTAAATAATCTATATTTTCTACAGTAAAAAAATGTCTAGTAATACACAGCCATCTCAAAAATTGAGAAGAAATGGCTCACCTAGCACAAACAAATCAAGTGGTCCACTCAGAGCAACAATTCCAGTCAGTCTGATGACTCAGAGTGTGATCCACGATGTGCCAGAAGACCCACAACATACCAACTTGTCTCAAAGCATCTGGAGTAAAATGAACCCACCCCTTGCAGTTTTAGGCACTGGTAACACCTTGCAGTGTGGAATATCAAAACAATCCCCGTGGAGGCTGAGACAGTGGTCTCCTACACTAAAAGGTTTTTATCACTAAAGCATTTACATCTTAACAAGTTTATATTTTTAATGGTTTCTTTTAGTAGAAAGCCATGAGTCTGTACCAAAGACGGATGATCTTCCTGTCATGCGAAGAACTGCTTCTCTTGATGCCATTTATCTCAAAGGCCAGTGGCCCAGAGGGACAGTAGGTTACGGTTCATATTTACTTGACAAAGCAACACAAACTCCAGAGGAGTGGATGATTGATATCAAAAGGTACACGATTCTTTGTCAACCCTGGATGCAAAATGAAATCATCGTTTCGTATTAGGTTCTCGTATCGAGGAATTGAGTTTTCCCCTAGTCGTGAAAGGAAGCAGAAGCAGCGCATGTTTTTAGGCCATCAAGCACTGAATCCACCTCCATTTCAACAGAGTTGTTCGGGTTCGGTTTCGCCTAACCGGGTTGCTGCCTCGACCAACACGGAGCAACAACGTGTCTCGATGGCCGTAGCGTCCAGTGATAATAAAAAAGAAACGTCTCGAGCTATTCCTGTGCCCCCGATTCCCACAACGCAGAGCTCTAGAGCCAGAAATTCGGTGGAGGGTTTCAACACCGAAATCGAGAAGCTCGTCTGTAGGGGCAATGGGGAGCCATCAACTAATAAAGTGGGCAGCATTTCACTATTCTATCTCCAGTAACGAAGAGGTATTAACCGCATTTTCTTTTTCTCCTTACGTTTAGATGATGGAACCAACACCGGATGGCCATAGAGCTCCAATAGCCGAACTTTTCAAACGCAACAATACTTGCCGGAGCGTTGACACTCAAACTCCTGTCAAAGCATATTCCACGAATTCTTCTTCAGGTACTAAAGAGAAAAATGATAGGGGAAGAAACAATGTGGTCGTATATAATGGCATTTTATTATCTTTCACTTTTTATTTTGTTTCAGGGGCATCCTCACCATGTGGATCCGTCTCCCCATCCGTTTGGGGAGTGTTCGATCATCATCATTCTTCGTCCAGACCGCCCAGCGACGGATGCACAGCTGAAGAAATTGGTATGCATAATCACTTTTTCTTTGCTTTTTTCTTTCTTTGTCCTCGTTCCACACCCGAAATCCTCCACCTCCCGCAAGTATTTATAGCTTTCAGCTGGTGACAACTTGCAGTAGTATACACTTCCGTTTGGTATATGTCTAGGCGACTATAATTCCCTATCGCCGGAAGATTTTCAAGCATTGGCGCTTGGCACTTCGCCAAGAGGACGTTTTCTGTGCCGCGAACCGCCTGATGGTTGCGAGAAAGTTGAAACCCTCAAAATTGCGGAGCATCCTGTCAAGTAAGCAAGCCAACCAACGGCCATTTTCAATTTTTGATTGATGCATGGGCGTGTCAATATTAATTCTGATTTCTAATTAGAAACGGACAAGATGCCACAACGGTTTATTGTCCTCCAAAACCCAGCTCCCAATTTGTACTGCAACCGTCAAGCAGTTCTGCCTTTTGTTCGCTAAACAAATTTAGTGCCTCAACCATGAAGAGCAGTAGCAGCTCGCAATTGTTTCACGTGAATAGCAGCAACGGTAGCGGTGGAGGAGGCAATTTCATTCACGGATTGAGTCTCGGTGAATTTTCAGACCGTTCGAGTAGCGTTCCTCCTCAGTGGCCGGTTCAACAACAACAACAAATTTCCTCCACCGTACAAATGATTCCCGCCACTCCCTCAGGACAACCCATTTGATTTCGTTTTCTGAAAATAGTTGTATGTGTTTGCCCGCGCGTGTGTGTGAAAAAGCGTCGCAAGAGGGTAAACGACCGGAGACTTTGTTGACCGTATAGTTATTTCTATTGTTGGAATCCTATTCCACTATTGCATTTGAAAAAGGGAAAAGAAAAAAGGTAAATGCTTTTTTTTGTAAACTGTTCCTGGTGATATATCAGATGAAAAAAAAAAAGTCTTTTGCAAAGTATTTGGTAAATCCTTTTTTAAAGGAATCAAACAGAATAAGTTCGTGTTTGTTAGCACCCACTGTTGTTTTGAAATTTTTGATCAACCCAGGCTCTCAACTGTAATTTGTTGTCTTTTCTGCTTTTGGTCGAAAGGCTCTCTCGATTTCGAAAGTCTTTTTGAAACACGAAGAACCCAACGCCACGTTGAAATTTTGTATGAGACAAATCCTCGCACAGAAAATATCCCCTTCTCTTTGTTTCGGTTCCCCTTTTTCTTTCATTTCTGAACGACCTTGCTCTTATTGATTTTTATTGGACGTTTCGTTTTTCCTGTTCTTGTTTTTAGGGAATGTTGCAATTTTTCAACTATTTGGCGATCGGATACAAAGTGACATTGTTTCACTTGATTGGCCTCCTATTTGTCTCATCGTGTGAGCTTGAGCTCATCAACTTTTTGTCTATGCTCATTCTATTTGACGATTGAAATGAAAAAGTATATGTTCGAGTCGTAAAAAATATGTGGACATATACACGTAATTATCTGGAGAAAAAAATTGTTGACTTGGTCGTCTGTCGTCATACCATTTAACGGCTGTTTTCTAGGAAATATGATTCCATTTTCTTATTCTGAAAAAGTGTTTTAAAAGGTGACCCTCCCTCTATACCCCCATTTATTATGGGTAAAGCGTATAAAGTTAGAAGAGGCTTCAGTCCCGTCTTCCTTTTTAGAATAGGCCTCCCCCCACCCCCCCACCTATCCTTGAGGGAAGGGGCATCACACAGGGAATCCATTGTGTGTCAGTTGCAAATCGGAGATCGTCCCGTTTGTGTGTGTGTGTTTGTTTGTCTGTCTGTCAGTTTTTCCCGTGAATGTTTTTGGCTCCCGTTTTCCGATTTCGTTCGATCGTAGAAGAAGAATCACCATTTTCCAATTAGTGCTAGACGGATAACTTAATCAAACCTGCCCTAATTTCTTCTTTTCGAAATTGAATGAGAAGAATATTAGCCCGAAGCCTCCCCTTGTTTGCACCTTATTAACACTGTGAGTATGTGTTTATGGAGGAGGAATATTCCCATCTTGTCTATCTCATTATTATTCACTATTGTGATTGTGTAAAACATACGCATATCAGACCAGTTTTGCAGTTGTTTTCTCTTCCTGTAGCAGCAAGAGCCAAAATTCTTGGTAATTCGATTTTGATGATGGCTGAAGGTCCTTTTTTTTGTGTCTGCAGAGTTCAGCAAATGGTCAGATATCAGTGGGCAGGTTTTGTTGCAAAGGAAAAAACATCTCAGATACCTTTTCTCGATGTAATGTGTGCTTGGGGTGTCTTTTTCATTGGGTGATGAGGTGTTGTTTAGACCCATTTTCATTTTACCCTACAGACTTCAAGAAGTCAGTTAACCGGCAATGACATGGTGAACTTTTTTTTCTTTTTGACGATTGTGTTCTAGTGTTTGGTTAATAACAATAATTGCCATGTAGCCTACAAACGTCGAGGAAAAAGGAGGGTTTAAAAAAAAAAAAGCACATCCGGTCAGTGTTACTAGTACCGCAAGCTAAAAAGAACCCCAAGGGCTCCATTTGAAGTAAAGGAGAGGGGGACGTCTGTGTGGTAGTTTCTTACGAGATAATCAAGTCTTGTACAAGTTACTGCTCCATACAAACAGTTTTAAACTGAAAAAAATCTTGTCCCCTTCTTTTTTTTTCTCCTAGGGAACGACAAGGGGTGAGAGCTTCTGGAACGGCCGTGTGTTAATGTTATGTATATTTTTAGTTCACCGTGAGGGAGAGAAAAACAAATTTGGAATCGAGCCCTTGAACCGAAACTTTGAATAATTTTTCATCACCGAAACACATGCCAGTAGAAAGGGAAAAAAGAAAAGACTTAAAAGCAGTTGACAGACGCGCCGACGCCGCCGCCTTCTCCTCCTACCTATTTACGCGCAAACACAAAAAAAAGAGGCTCGCGCTGGTTCAACGGTGGGATAGAAAATCTTCACTTATCACTTTGCAGATTGGAATGTTCCAACGTGAAATTCCATAAAGTCGGCGCGCAACCAAACGCCGAAAAACAAAACGGAAGGGAATTTTTTTTTTTCCCCTCCAAAAACAAAACAAGAAATTCATCATCGATTCCCTTTCCAAGCGAACGAAAATAGTCGGGAAATTGTTGTTTTGGAGGCAGGGGGGGCTTTCACCGTACCGCGGCTATGTAAAAGTCACGCGTGTATTCGGGACTAGAAGAGGAAACAAAAAGAAAAGAGAAGTAGATACCGTTGAACTAGTCTATAGTTGGCAGTTGTCGGTTGTTGACGTCAATTCTCGCCAGTGTCCGGCAGTGCTTTTTTGGACGACCCGTTCTCCTTTTTCTTTGCGGTTAACATTTTTTAATAGAAACTGAGGGGAAAATAGGTTCATAAAAAACGAGGAGTTCTCAACACTTAACTCTTGTACAACTTTGTGTGTGTGTGTCTGTAATGATTAATGGCTGTGGCATCCGACATCTGTTAAGAGACTGTGTGAGACTGGAAACTAATCACGTCTTGATGTTTTCTGTTTATTTGTCCACACGCACAGGGTCTCTATAGTTTAGAGAAGGAGAAGTCAAGAAATTTGGCCGCCATGCTGGACTAGCTGGACGAGGAGGGGAGGATTTTCTCTACCCACACACACACACACACACATTTCGTTTGCCTACAAAAATAAAACAAAAAAAAAAACCCATCCGGGTGCGGAACTTTTGTCAACACTCTGAAGAATTGTTTGACATCCATCAATAAAGAAGGAAGAGCGAACAAAATGGATCACCGTGTCAACACGATGCCAACGCACAGGAAAGTGGCTTTTGCCCGGCTGCTCAATCGCAATCGTTTCTCCAATGACGAATTGGAGACACTTTACGGCCGTTACAGTTGTCGATTACAAACGGCTTCGGTGGTCAGCTGCACGATCCTCTTACTCATCATGGGGGCCGTCCTCTCCTGCCTTCATTTTTGGTATTCACGGGGCAGCCCCACCGTCCAGGGCGTCTACCTTTTGCTCCAAACAGCCGCTTGCGCCGCTTTGCTAGCCTTTCTCATTATCCGACGCAACGGCCACGATTCTCACCTCCTGTGGCTGGCCTACGCCCTCCTGGCTCTTTGCACAGCCCTCTGCGTTGCTAGTTTGCCCATCCCTATAGCCAGCTGGGCCGGAACAGCCCCTAAAGATGTGGCTGCAACTTCCAGCTATTCGCCTTCCATTGGACTTGTGAAAAATGTCGATCAGCTGTCCAGCAAAGCCTTCGGGAAAGACGTCAATATGGTGGTGACACGTCCGCCTCGAGGAGGGAAAGGCAAATCGAGTAAACGTCTGAATAATTTGACGGATGCGATTCAACCGCCTCCACCGACGCCGACGGTTGCGGCCGCCGAAGGATTATGGCCAATTGTTTTTGCTACTTTCGTAGCCTACGCTCTTCTTCCATTGCCCACCTGGCTGGCCACGTTGTTTGGCGCTGTAATGGGCACGATGCATTTAGCTGTTGTTGTTCTTTTGCCAACAGCGTTGCCGTGGCTGGCCTGGCAACAAGTGCTGGGCAATTGTCTGGTCCTTTTGGCCGTCAACACGGTCGGCCTTTTTCTTCACATGGTGATGGAAAATGCTCAGCGCAAAGCTTTTCTCGACACACGCAATTGCATCGCTGCCCGTTTGGAGATTGAAGATGAAAATGAGAAACTGGAACGGCTCCTTCTGTCCGTCCTTCCGCAACACGTCGCCGTCGAGATGAAAGCCGACCTGATGGCTCCCGTCGAAGGTCAATTCCATAAGATCTACATCCAGCGCCACGAGAACGTCAGCATTCTGTAATAATAATTGGGCCATTCCCGCATTGCATTTCTTGGACTCGTTCCAGTTGCACAACATTAAAAAAAAAAAAAACAACTCGCCTTTAAACGAAAATAAATATGAAAATGTTTTTTCTTTGTTTATTTTCAGGTTTGCCGATATAGTCGGGTTCACCGTCTTGGCATCGCAGTGCACAGCTCAGGAACTCGTCCGACTACTCAACGAACTTTTTGGCCGCTTCGATCAATTGGCCAGCGACAACCATTGTTTGAGAATCAAAATTTTGGGCGATTGCTACTATTGCGTGTCTGGATTGCCCGATCCACGTTCCGATCACGCCCATTGCTGCGTCGAAATGGGTTTAGGTATCAGTTCACAGTGCGCTAAATAAAATCCTGTTTATTTTCATTAGTCCATTTCCCGGTTGTTTTACTTTTAGACGTGATTGACGCCATTGCTTCCGTTGTTGAGGCGACAGACGTCCGTCTCAATATGCGAGTCGGCATTCACACCGGCCGAGTTCTTTGCGGAGTTCTCGGTTTACGTAAATGGCAATACGATGTCTGGTCGAATGATGTGACGTTAGCCAACGCCATGGAAGCCGGAGGTGAACCGGGGTACGTCATTGTATATCAAATTGGCACAAGAAAAGGAAGGGAAATATTTTGTGTATTTACGTCTGTTTGTTTTCGTAGACGAGTGCACATTACCGAGTCGACATTGGCTTGTTTACACGGTGAGTATCAAGTAGAGCCGGGCAGCGGTGGATCTCGAAATCAGTACCTGCGGGATCACAACGTCCACACCTATTTTATAGTACCACCGGCACGTCGTCGTAAGGTGAGACCCAGCATTTTTTTTTTTTCTTCTTTTATTATTTTTGTATGGAAGGCGCCAGAAATTCTTCCGTTTATTGTGGCATGTGCGTCGCTTTTTGTCTCGCTTTTCTCGTCCGTCCCTTCGTGCCTTGCAAAACTAATCGATGTCAGACGCGTCTCTTAGCAACGAGCCAAACTAACGAAAACTTCCTTTATCCACCCCTTTCCTTTCCATGCGCCTTTTTTTTTTTTGCGTTCTCGCTTTTCGCCATCGTCATCAACAACGACAACATGCAGCCGCTCTTGTTTAACACGCTGCAGGTGAGGAGCGCTATCGGGCAAGCTGGTGGACCTGGGAGCGGATCGGGTGGCAATCAACGTCGCAAATTATCGTTTCGTAATGTGTCCAATGTGGTGGTCCAGCTGCTGCATTCGATCAAATATTCGGTGGAGGTGCCGTTTTCCAACATTGCCGCCGCTCCATCCATCCATTCTGTCAACGTGCAACATCAACAGAATCCGGCCAATTGTCACAATTCCGGTGCTAGCATGGCTGGTCATAAAAAGGTAACGCGTAGAAAATTGATTGGAAAAAAAAGAAACGCGCATCCAATTGATTTTAATTTTTCATGTTTATTTTTTATTAGAACAAGGTGACTGACAAGTCGAAACGGCCACTAAAAAAGCGTCATGCCAGTTTTCATCAACATCAGCCGACCAATAGAGTCAACAAATTCTTAGCTCAGGCCATCGAGGCACGTTCGATGGGACAAGAGAAATCCAATCATGTCCACGCGTTAACCCTCTGCTTCCGTGACTCGCTCAAAGAGGAACAAGTAACGCCCAGCATCACGTTCTTTCTGAATGCGATTGTTTCTAAAATGCCGGCTTTTATGTATTTAGTACCAGCGGGATGCGGATAGCAGTTTCGGAAGTTCGTTGGCTTGCAGTCTGGTCTTGCTAGTGTTTTTGGGTGGTGTCCAGCTGGCCGTTTTGCCTCGGACGCTCATTCTTCTTCTCCTCTTTCTGACGGCTTTCGTCTGGACTGCTGTCTTACTCATGATGCTCTTGGCTGCCCGTCTCCGATGGCTTCGTTGGGATGTGACGCACGCGTTTGCCTTCCGGCTAGCCATCACCGTCTTTACTATCGTCCTCTTGTGTGCCGTCGCCCAAGTCAACGTGGTATTTATTTATTTTATTGATATTATTTTTCTTTTCCATTTTGTCTTGAGAATTCACTCGCCAGTATTGTAATTGGTTGATTGATTTGCCCAGTTTACTTGTCGTCCTGAAAACACGTGCGTTCCCATCGTATCGTCCAATGTCACGCCATCTGCTGCAGGCTCAGTCGTCGTAGACCATCGCAGTTGCCCGTTGCCGCACTACATCATCCTGTCCGGCGTACTCGGCTTTTTGGGCGTGGCCATCTTTTTGCGTTTGCCTGCCGTAGTCAAAGGCGTCGTATTGATTCTGGTGACATCCGTCTATTTGCTACTCTTCCACCTGACCCATCGGCCTATCCTCGACTGCTATGATGCCCGCACTGGAACGCTGATCCCTTTACGCGCTATGGGCTCCTTACAGCTGCTACTTTTCCTGCTCGGAGTCATCTTGCACGGGCGCCAAGTCGAGTGGACGGCTCGTCTAGATTTCCTGTGGCAAAGCCAGGCTAAAGAAGAGAAACAGGAGATGGATGCACTGCAGCACAGCAATCGGCGCATCCTATTCAATTTACTGCCGTCGCACGTGGCCCAGCATTTTCTCGGTCAAGATGGCCACAATACGAGGAGCAATCTGGAACTGTACCATCAGAGTTATTCGCGAGTGGGCGTTCTTTTCGCGTCCATCACCAATTTCCACGAGTTCTATATCGAGCTGGACGGCAATAATCAGGGCGTCGAATGCCTGCGACTTCTCAACGAGATTATCGCCGATTTTGACGAGTTGCTGGGCGAGGAACGATTCCGTTCGATCGACAAGATCAAGACGGTCGGATCGACTTATATGGCGGCTGTCGGCCTCATGCCGGATATGCGGATCGGACAGGTCGAAACGGACTCTAACGTGACAGCAAGTTTCTACTTGGCTACGCTCGTTGAATTCGTCTTCGCCATGAAAGAGAAACTTCTCTGCATCAACGAAAATTCATACAATAATTTCACGCTCCGTGTTGGAATGAACATTGGACCTGTTGTCGCCGGAGTCATAGGCGCCCGTAAGCCCCAATATGACATTTGGGGCAATACAGTCAACGTAGCTAGTCGTATGGATTCCACTGGATTGCCTAATCACACGCAGGTATGTTTCTATTTTACCCGGAAATCCGAATGATAAATTGGATTAAACTTGTTTTTTGTTTTTGTTTTTTCTATTTTAAGGTGACGGAAGAGGTGTATCAGGTGTTGAGACATCAGCCCTATGAATTCCAATGCCGTGGGCGTGTCAAAGTTAAAGGCAAAGGTGAAATGACGACATACTTCCTGACGGATCGAAAACAGCCAGCCACCGTTCGCGTCGATGATATTGCGCTGATGATGATGAAGCAGCCCAATCATCACAATGCGAATATGATGGCGTCGATGTACGGTGGAGTCATAACGCCGCTGGCATTAGTCCACCAGCAAATTAGACAGCAAAATCATCAGCAACAAATGGGTGGCCCTCTAGTGCAGCTTAGGCCGGTTGGCAGGAGTAACAGCGGGAGTGGTGGCAGTGCCAGTCGAGAAAGGCGCAGTCCGATGCACGATCCCGGTCACCCGAGATTTCATCCGCTTTCTGAAGAAATGATAGCACCACCGTTGATTCCTCCTCCTCCACCGACATCCGCCTATCATCAAGTTCCTCGTTTCTCCAAAAGTCCTTACCTTCAACAGTTGCAGCATCAACAACAACAACAATCAGTCATTCCTAACATCCAGCCCAATCCTCCAGTCCCTCGGCACGGTAGCACTCCTCCGCGGAGCAACGGTCGCATCCATCACCACCAGCAGCAACAACAACAAGCACCCACGTTGTTGCATCAACAACAACAACAACAAATGCAGAATCTCAGTCCGATACGCAGCTGCTCCGAGACGGAAAGTGGATCGCCCTTAGGCGTTGGATTATCCGTCAGGACAGTGGCGGCTGGACCGATCCAGTTGCAAAAATCGCCAAGCGCTCCACCTCTCAAGAGGCAACACGCTAGTGGCCACCATTCCGGAATTCCGGGCCGTCCGGCTTTTGAATTTCCGGCACCTCCACCTCCTCCTCCACACGGCCCATCTTCAGCAGCTAGTAGTCGAAACATGGGCCGTAATATGCGCCACCGATCGGACGAAAGCCTGTCCGGAATCGGTTCTTCCATGCGAGGCGAAGTTTACTCCACGCGAATACATTCTTCGGCTGATGACGTCAGTTCGGCTAATAGGAGCGAACGTAGCGAAAGTGAGACGGAAGACAGCTCGTCGGACGAGAGCTACACCAAAACGGAAGCGGAGGCAGATCCGGACAGTCCTGGTACATCTCCAAATTTCCGAATTCCTTCGCTCCTGCCACTCAGCCTTGACATTGAAAAAGCCTGGTCCCGAATGAACGCGGAATTCACAGCAAACGGCCATCGACCCGAAGCTGTTCCATCTCTTCCAACTCCAGTTCGTCCAGCAGCTACGTCCGCTGCACCGACGACGGAGTCGATTGAATTGAAAGGTAACAGCGTTTCCATCTTAATGGATGGCGTATTCTTAACGGTGTTTTTCATCATTAGATTTGCATTTGTTGAAAGTGCCCACGGCCAAGTTGACGACTGCCGGAAGTAGCAATCGTTCCATGAAATCGGGTACTACGGGCGCCGATTCTGATTTGATGGCGGAATCTTGCGTGGCAGAATCGTGTGCAAGTTTTGAATTTGTTGACGACGACGAGCCGGAAGCGCAAGTCGAAGATGATGACGAAGAGGAAGGCGAAACGACAGAACAGGAACAGCAACGCTCTCAACCGCCTTCACCACCCAAATTGATCGTCATTAGCTCCGACGGCACCAAATCCAGCTCAGCTGTGTGTAGTCCCAGTAGCACATCTGAAATTGGTAGCGTCTTTGGTCTACGCTTCGACCCTCAAGAAAACAAAATGACGCTTCAGCTGACGCCAGCTGCGGGCGAAACAGTTCGCTCCCCTCAAGGCCTTTCAGAGTTGCCCGAATCATCTAAACTGCAGCCGAGCAGGTATTGAATGAGTCCATGGGAAGCTTTTACCGTTTGTTTTTCGTTGTTTTGTTTTTTTAATTGGTTTATTGTTTGTTCGTAGGTTTCCTTTGGATTTGAGTAGTCCAACACGGTCAGAAGGTCTTTTTCCTAGTCTTAAAAGCCAGGCCAAGAAAAGTGAATACGAAAATGCGACGGATGACGAGCGCAAACGGGATGATGTAGCCGTGGCTGTTGACGTGCGAAGGGAACAGGAACAAGTTCGCCAAATCCTGGCCAGTGCTGCCGCCCTTCAGGCAGAAACAAGCCAATCGGAATGGAGTGAAGATGACGACGATCTTTCCGACGATGACAGCAACGAAGACGGACAAGATCAAGATTGTCCTCAAGGTCCTTTGCTAGGATCGAACCACCAGAATTCGATAGGCAACGGCAGAAAATTGTGCCATAATCGTCGACGCAAGTTCCATTTTGGACTGGCCAGCGATGTCGAATCGACGGGCTACACAACCGATGACGCAGGCATGGAGAATCTTTCCGTATTTAACGATGCCGGGCTGACGGATGCTGAGGGTAAGTTCACCTTTAGGTCAACCATATCAAATGAATGGCATTGGTAATTGATTGGCTTAATGCAGGAGCATTAAGTGACATTAATTCACTGTTAAACGATGGAATCCCTGTTGGTGACTTTGATATGGCTGATGACACGAGTCTCAGCTCCCGTGCTTCCTCCCGATTCTTCGATTCGGAACCTATTCTTAATTTAGAAACGTACACGAATCCATCCGCTTCTGGAGTCGGCTCAAGTACGTTTCATTCGATTCAATTTTCGATCGCTTTTCTAATGTTGCAAATTTTCGCGATTTCAGATAAAATGGCAAATAGTATGTTGTATGATTCTGAATATGACAATTACGGTCCGAGTTCCTTAGCTTCGGACGATCTGTACGACGAGGCGTCGTTGAACGCCGCAGCCAGCAAACAACTGATTGGCGGTGAAGATAAGATTCGCCGCGTTTCCCAGCACATAACTCGCAGCTTCGGGCAGCCCAGTCAGCGCAACCACAGCACTAGCAGCGACAGCGAAGAAGCCTAAGTTGTCTAACTTAAAGCCAGGTGAAGACCAGCTGTTCTGTTAATTATACTCTTTCTAATTTAAAAACAAAAGAAAAACTCGGGAGTTTTTCTTTTCTTCTTTTCATTTAACGATTCATTTGTCTATTTCTCTCTATTTTCTCGTTGTGTTGATGTTTAATTATTCGAATCTCTGCAGCTTTACGGAGTTTGTAAAGTAATCGCTACACTACCCTAGGCATTTATTATTATTGCACGACATTTTTTTCTCCGTCAGAATTTTGATTACGATCATCCGTTACAATTCTCTTTTATTTGTTCGAATTTACTGTGATTTAAGTTGATATCCTCTTCGGTCTTTCCTTGGGGAAGAATAACAAACTATCTCTGTCTCTTAATTATAATGGTATTTTTGCATATACTCTCTCTCTCTCTCTCGAATTGCCTCTGCATGGCTCTTCCTAGTTTGCGTTTTGCTCTCGCTCATATCGCTCTTTCGTCGGTGGCTTTTTGACGGATCGTTTTCTTTTTTTTAAGAAGTCTTGCTGATGTAGATTGTTTTTTGTTTTTTTTTATTTTGTTCTTGTGTGTAGTATTCAGCTTGTTACTTTTTTGGTCAGTGGAAAGAAAAAAGAGGCGTGCCTTTATCCTTAACTATGGATGTCGAGGATTTGCTGATGCGATCCGTTTCGTTGTTTCGATTGCTGTTACGAATCCCGTTATTGTTTTTTTTTACCTAAAATGTCATTATGTACTTAACTAGGTATGTTATCGGGAAACCATACGTAAGTAAGAAAAAAATAATGCCGGCATGATGGTTTCAAAGAAGCTAGACTAAAGCTGTTACATTTCAGATCATCAAAAAAAAAAAATAACATACTCAGTGTTATTATTTTGTTTTTCTTTACACTGTGTCGAAACGAAAACAAAAAACTCACGCCCATGTCATGTATATAGAGCAATAAGACGACGTTTTCATCATAGTTGTTCTTCAATAAACAGACGATCTTCTGGATATTGATTAAAACCGTTGGCTACGACACATTTTTATGCTGTGACAGGAAAGAGAATTTACTTCAAGATAATGCGTGAAACAAAAGAGAAGACTGGAAAACTGAAGATCCTTCTGCACCGAGTGATGTTCATCGCAATGGTAGATTCTTTTTCTTAAGATATTTGTATTGATGTTCGTCTCTTCTTAAACTATCCTGTTAAATAACTAAGAAATTTGTGCCGAAAGTCTCCAGATTACAGTCAAGGTTGACGGTCCTTATTCTAAATCTGGCTAACACCCTGTCAAAAGAAAATTTACGCAAGTGTTAACGGGTTGCCCCGAATATCATAATAAAATGGTGGGCAATTTCGTATGAGTGGTGGATTATAACAGTAAAATATCTGCATAGGAATCCAAAAGACTTTGGTTCAATTCCCAGCACAATAGCAGCAAACTATATCTTTAAGTTTATGTGTCTGGATGCTGTTATTGCTACGGGGGAATTTTCAAACACTGCCAACTTAAAGAAACATGAATTTGCATTGATATTCAAAATTTCCAAAAGATAAGTGGTCTGGGACCTGTTTGCGATGTTAGGCACTGTCAGCGAAAGGAAGTCTTTCATCAATTTTCTCTAAGTCCATAATTCACTCCTAAATTGACCCTTAGTTATAGAAATGTTTATGTAACAGGAATAGCACAATGGTAGGGCGTTGGATTCGTGAGACGAAGACGCTGGGTTCAATCCCCAGCTAGGACTTGTATGTAAATATGTAATAGCTTAGAAGATAGTTGCGTCTATTTAATCGCACTCGTCAACATATCAAAATAAAAAATTCTTTTCTAATCAAAGAATATTTGAGTTTCTATAAATACCTTCACATCAGATCTGGGAGGCGAACCACAGACATTTCACTCCACAGCTCAGCACGCTACCATTGTACCACGACTGCCGTTAAATTAAATAATTAAGAATTTGATGGATATGTAGATATAGACTCCAAACTAGGTTATTATGAAATCCCTAGTTAATAGCAAAACATCGTAGTTGGATTAATGGTAAAGGTTCTGGACAGCGTGATAGACAGAACTGTTTTCGTTAATTTTTTAAACAGCTAGTCTAAAGAGAAAACCAATGACTAAATTGAAATCAGCGTTCAATTTCGATTATGTCGTCTGATTTTTGGAGAATTTCAAGAGATGTCATTTTTGGCCGATTTTGACAAAAGTGGAAAGGCAATACCCTTCCCACTTTTTCATTTTTGGCCAAATTTCAAATTTGGCTTAAAATACATGATTTAGATTCAGAATTGAATGAAAATCACGGAAATCAGGTTTATTTTTCTATTGGTCTTATAGTTTTTCATTTACATTTTAAAAACCATAAATGAAGTTGGTGCGCTAACAGAACTGTTTTCGTTAATTTTTTAAACGGCTAGTCTAAAGAGAAAACCAATGACTAAATCGAAATTGGCGTTCAATTTCGATTATGCCGTCTGATTTTTAATATACGAATTAAATAACGATGAACACGATTTAGTGATTGGTTTTCTCATTATACCAGCCGTTTCAAAAATAAACGAAAACAGTGCTGTTAGCGCAACAACTTAATTTAGGCTTTTTAACGTTTAAATCAAAAACTATAAAACCAATAGAAAAATGAACCTGATTTTCGTGATTTTCATTCAATTCTGAATCGAATTCATGTATTTTAAGCAAAATTTGAAATTTGACCAAAAATGAAAAAGTGGGAAGGGTATAGCCTTCCCACTTTTGTCAAAATCGGCCAAAAACGACATCTCTTGAAATTATCCAAAAATCACACGGCATAATCGAAATTAAACGCTGATTTCGATTTAGTGATTGGTTTTCTCATTATACCAGCCGTTTCAAAAATTAACGAAAACAGTGCTGTTAGCGCAACAACTTAATTTAGGGTTTTTAACGTTTCAATCAAAAACTATAAAACCAATAGAAAAATAAACCTGATTTTCGTGATTTTCATTTAATTCTGAATCGAATTCATGTATTTTAAGCAAAATTTGAAATTTGGCCAAAAATGAAAAAGTGGGAAGGGTATAGCCTTCCCACTTTTGTCAAAATCGGCCAAAAACGACATCTCTTGAAATTATCCAAAAATCACACGGCATAATCGAAATTAAACGCTGAACACGATTTAGTGATTGGTTTTCTCATTATACCAGCCGTTTCAAAAATAAACGAAAACAGTGCTGTTAGCGCAACAACTTAATTTAGGGTTTTTAACGTTTAAATCAAAAACTATAAAACCAATAGAAAAATGAACCTGATTTTCGTGATTTTCATTCAATTCTGAATCGAATTCATGTATTTTAAGCAAAATTTGAAATTTGACCAAAAATGAAAAAGTGGGAAGGGTATAGCCTTCCCACTTTTGTCAAAATCGGCCAAAAATGACATCTCTTGAAATTATCCAAAAATCACACGGCATAATCGAAATTAAACGCTGATTTCGATTTAGTGATTGGTTTTCTCATTATACCAGCCGTTTCAAAAATTAACGAAAACAGTGCTGTTAGCGCAACAACTTAATTTAGGGTTTTTAACGTTTCAATCAAAAACTATAAAACCAATAGAAAAATAAACCTGATTTTCGTGATTTTCATTTAATTCTGAATCGAATTCATGTATTTTAAGCAAAATTTGAAATTTGGCCAAAAATGAAAAAGTGGGAAGGGTATAGCCTTCCCACTTTTGTCAAAATCGGCCAAAAACGACATCTCTTGAAATTATCCAAAAATCACACGGCATAATCGAAATTAAACGCTGATTTCGATTTAGTGATTGGTTTTCTCATTATACCAGCCGTTTCAAAAATTAACGAAAACAGTGCTGTTAGCGCAACAACTTAATTTAGGGTTTTTAACGTTTAATAAACCTGATAATAAACCTGATTAACGTTTAATAAACCTGATTTTCGTGATTTTCATTCAATTCTGAATCGAATTCATGTATTTTAAGCAAAATTTGAAATTTGACCAAAAATGAAAAAGTGGGAAGGGTATAGCCTTCCCACTTTTTGTCAAAATCGGCAAAAAACGACATCTCTTGAAATTATCCAAAATCACACGGCATAATCGAAATTAAACGCTGATTTCGATTTAGTGATTGGTTTTCTCATTATACCAGCCGTTTCAAAATTTAACGAAAACAGTGCTGTTAGCGCAACAACTTAATTTAGGGTTTTTAACGTTTCAATCAAAAACTATAAAACCAATAGAAAAATAAACCTGATTTTCGTGATTTTCATTTAATTCTGAATCGAATTCATGTATTTTAAGCAAAATTTGAAATTTGGCCAAAAATGAAAAAGTGGGAAGGGTATAGCCTTCCCACTTTTGTCAAAATCGGCCAAAAACGACATCTCTTGAAATTATCCAAAAATCACACGGCATAATCGAAATTAAACGCTGAACACGATTTAGTGATTGGTTTTCTCATTATACCAGCCGTTTCAAAAATAAACGAAAACAGTGCTGTTAGCGCAACAACTTAATTTAGGGTTTTTAACGTTTAAATCAAAAACTATAAAACCAATAGAAAAACAAACCTGATTTTCGTGATTTTCATTCAATTCTGAATCGAATTCATGTATTTTAAGCAAAATTTGAAATTTGGCCAAAAATGAAAAAGTGGGAAGGGTATACCTATAGCCTTCCCACTTTTGTCAAAATCGGCCAAAAACGACATCTCTTGAAATTATCCAAAAATCACACGGCATAATCGAAATTAAACGCTGATTTCGATTTAGTGATTGGTTTTCGCATTATACCAGCTGTTTCAAAAATTAACGAAAACAGTGCTGATAGCGCAACAACTTAATTTAGGCTTTTTAACGTTTAAATCAAAAACTATAAAACCAATAGAAAAATAAACCTGATTTTCGTGATTTTCATTCAATTCTGAATCGAATTCATGTATTTTAAGCAAAATTAAAAATTTGGCCAAAAATGAAAAAGTGGGAAGGGTATAGCCTTCCCACTTTTGTCAAAATCGGCAAAAAACGACATCTCTTGAAATTATCCAAAAATCACACTGCATAATCGAAATTAAACGCTGATTTCGATTTAGTGATTGGTTTTCTCATTATACCAGCCGTTTCAAAAATTAACGAAAACAGTGCTGATAGCGCAACAACTTAATTTAGGCTTTTTAACGTTTAAATCAAAAACTATAAAACCAATAGAAAAATGAACCTGATTTTCGTGATTTTCATTCAATTCTGAATCGAATTCATGTATTTTAAGCAAAATTAAAAATTTGGCCAAAAATGAAAAAGTGGGAAGGGTATAGCCTTCCCACTTTTGTCAAAATCGGCCAAAAACGACATCTCTTGAAATTATCCAAAAATCACACGGCATAATCGAAATTAAACGCTGATTTCGATTTAGTGATTGGTTTTCTCATTATACCAGCCGTTTCAAAAATTAACGAAAACAGTGCTGTTAGCGCAACAACTTAATTTAGGCTTTTTAACGTTTAAATCAAAAACTATAAAACCAATAGAAAAATGAACCTGATTTTCGTGATTTTCATTCAATTCTGAATCGAATTCATGTATTTTAAGCAAAATTTGAAATTTGGCCAAAAATGAAAAAGTGGGAAGGGTATAGCCTTCCCACTTTTGTCAAAATCGGCCAAAAACGACATCTCTTGAAATTATCCAAAAATCACACTGCATAATCGAAATTAAACGCTGATTTCGATTTAGTGATTGGTTTTCTCATTATACCAGCCGTTTCAAAAATTAACGAAAACAGTGCTGTTAGCGCAACAACTTAATTTAGGCTTTTTAACGTTTAAATCAAAAACTATAAAACCAATAGAAAAATGAACCTGATTTTCGTGATTTTCATTCAATTCTGAATACAATTCATGTATTTTAAGCAAAATTTGAAATTTGGCCAAAAATGAAAAAGTGGGAAGGGTATAGCCTTCCCACTTTTGTCAAAATCGGCCAAAAACGACATCTCTTGAAATTATCCAAAAATCACACGGCATAATCAAAATTGCACGCTGATTTCGATTTAGTCATTGGTTTTCTCGTTAAATTAGCCGTTTTAAAAATTAACGAAAACAGTGCTGTTAGGGCCCCAACTTAGTTTATGGTTCTTAACGTTTAAATAAAAAACTATAAGACCAATAGAAAAATAAACCTGATTTGCGTGATTTTCATGCCATTCTGAATCGAAATCATATATTTTAAGCAAAATTTGAAATTTGGCCAAAAATGAAAAAGTTGGAAGGGTATAGCCTTCCCACTTCAGTGGGACCTGTTCAAAAGTAATGTAAAATTCATATAGAGCAAGTGATTGACGCGTACCCCCCTCCCTATTTGTGAACGCACTCTTGCGGATTTTGCCATGTTTGTTACGAGTCCGTTTTTCCTCTGAGGAATCCTTATAGGGAAAAAAGGGGATCGCAAAAAAAAATTTGTGAAACCTTCCCAATTTACCAAAGGATACTAGCAATAATTTTGTGTTAAAGGTAAATGAACTAGCTACATTTTATATTAAATTAAGGGTATTTAATTCTAGAAAACAGCTAATTTTTAATGTTTAACGGTATTGTTTACAATTTTCATTGTCTTAGGCCCTGGGTATGATGACACCCTTTTACAACGCAGCTCATTTTTCCTTACACATAATGTAAACAATACCGTTAAACATTAAAATTTAGCTGTTTTCTAGAATTAAACACCTGTCCGTTGCCAGGCGACGTACAAAGCCCCGCCTTGAAAACAACTTCGCGGCCTGATTTTTCCCTATCTTCATGACCGACGCGCCATCTCTCTGAAAAAAAATCTCCCTAAACTTCGAGTCGCTCTTAGATTTCTCCGCGTTCCTTTATCGTTGAGCCGATAATTGACACGACCCCTTCGTTAATCTCCGCGTTATCTCCTCTACAACATGACGTCAAGTTTTGCGCCACAGCATCTAAAATAAGAAAACGTATAAAAGATACGTACGAGACCCTGAAATCGACTCGAATGGGCCGACTTAACTGCTCCGCACATTCAGCCGATAAAAACGGGGACTTGACCGGGAGTTGCTGCGTTATTTCCTCTACAAAAGGAGACCAATCTCAGCGGCACAGCATCTAAAATAAAAAAACGAACGAAAGATTAGTGTAGACACCCCTGAAATCGCCGCGCCATCAGCGCCATCTCTGGGGTAAAGTCTCAGAAAAAGTGTCGGTCGATCCACGGGTCGTTGTAGAAGGGTAGGGGTGCCTGTATCAGGGGGTTGGGAAATGCGAGTTTTGATAGAATCCCTATCGGGAAACTACTAGTTGCAAGACGAGGTGCTAAACATTTGTAGCTAAAACTGTCGTTGCTCGTAGGGCCAGCCTGTAATGTTGATAGCAAGAAAAACACGGAATAAAAGCTGCAACACCCTAATGCATACAAGAAAACATTTGAAATTGTTAGAATAATACAGCTAATTTTTTACTTTTAGCAAATTGTCAAGAAAATATCCAGGAAGTAACCGGAAGTATCCAATATTTCCGGAATTAGTGATCCCATAACATAACGAGTAAGATTTTTGTGATCCTTATCAAATTTGGGGTTGGAACGATGTGTTTTTAGCCAAAAGTTGGATTTGGCCAAAATCGTGATTTTTCATGAACTTAGTTCAGGAATTTTTTTTGGTCTACTTCACAGAAGTGTATGACCAAAGATTTCCGACAGCTACCGATAAATAAGTCTTGCTCATCCGGAAAGACAATCCGAGGGAATAAAATGCCGTCGTTGGACTCCATTGGACTCAAATAAAATTCGCAGTGCATGCTTAAATTGTCTAACCTGCATAAAATAAAATTACCATCGTTATACAGTATATATGGCTCACTATAGTGGAGCTGTAATAAAAATACTGCAAAAATTTTCCGCTTTTAAACAAAAAGTTATGTACTTGGGGGGAAACTAGAAGAAATTTAATAAAACATTTAACACAGCTAAACCCTAAAGTTTAAACCTTCGGCACAGAAAATAATGCTGAGCTCTGCTTCCTTCTGTGAAGCGGACTACGGCCGTGTAATAAGCATGGTTTACCTTCTAATCAGTAACTAATCCTTAAAAAAAAATCATTTAGGCAGACAAGCGACAAAATGCAGTTTTTTTCGTGGCTCGAACGAAGCCTTGCACAGATGCACCGAAAATTTAACTATAGAAAGCTATGCACGTTGGCTGGCGCAGAGAATTCTACTTTCTCATCAGTGGTTTTAAGCTTGGGGGCATGCCGAATACGTGTTCTACTTGGACTCTTAAACAAATTCTGGTTTACTATTGTGAATTTTTGAACTTTTGCGGCTCCTTTTCGCCAATATGTTAACCGATCAACGTGAAAAATGTAAGGCAAATTCAAAGTTCTGCACCTGAGGAAAGCTGAAGCGGTCGAAGAATCAATAGCTTGCAGCAGGCCCACAACCGCGTACAATCTCACATGGAAAAGCCAGAGCAATGGAGAAACTTTGAATATCGCCCAACTCTCTCGGTTTCTTCTGCAGAGGGCGTAACCTTTTCCAACTAGGTATAAATTCTTCCCAGTATCCTGGTTTGTGCATCAGTCAATTTCTTGAGCTTAACACTATCACAGCTCCAGTAAGGAAAGCCTAGTATTAAAAGAACACAGAAATATTACTACTTGTCGACATGAAACTTATTTCCAACGTAAGTTACGTACCAGTTTGTTTCTTCTTTTATTTAAATCATAGAACAACAATATCTGAATGATAACCTGTTTTCAATTTAAATTCCAAAGCATCTGTTTCTAGTCTTTCTGGCTCTTTTGGCAATAGCAGTCACCGGGCTTATAGGCAGCCCCTTACGGTTGAAAAGCAGCCAACAGACCGACATAGAAAATCACGGCAAACTGAGCGACCTGCGAAATAAAATAAAAGCACGTGAAAGACATCATTATAACGGGCATGACGACGGATATCATGCACCAGACAAGCACAATAATCTTCAATTGCCATCAGCTTTCGAATGGCCAAAACAACAATACGAATCTGTCGCAGCCTACAATCCGTACAATTCTCAGCCACAAAAACCTTACTCGTCTCTACATACTCCAAGTTACGACCCGTCATCCTTCATTTATCCTCTAGTGTATTATACCGAACCACCTACTCACGCTGCTTATACGCCGCCATTTCTCTCAACCCCAGCCTACCCACAATCACCTTTTTCCCAGCCATCCACGATGATGTCCCCTATAGCCCTGAATCAACCACACAGTACCCTCAACTTTACTATAAAGATTTCAAAAAAGTGCCAGAAAATTATCGAAGACCGGGACACACTAATTTTAAAAAAGTACCTGGAACCAATATTGGTGGTAGTGCAGAGTTTGCGAATAATGGCGAATTTGAATTTCCCAAATTTCAGGATTTTTTCCAGGATGGTCTAAATAAGTTTCAAAATTTTTAAGTCAAACAAAATCGCATTTATAACGTTATCATTCAACGAGTGGCAGGGCTATTCGGACATACCGAGCAATTGTAAATGGCTGAAATAAGAATAAACAATTCAACGAAACCGATCACATTTGTTAATGGAGTAGAGAAAGCGAGATCTAAAATATTTGCTAAAAAGAAATTTACTCACGAAAGAGGCCGATGATGGACGGTTGTTAAGTTGTCAGCGCTGTGCTTTACTGTAGAGAAGCACATCAAAATTTAACTATTCCAACCACATGTTTTTTTTTTTATGTTATAAAAATCTTGTTTCACTCAGTAACAACGGAAAAGTCGTTTTATTGGGTTTTAAATCGACACACGTTGTTTATTTAACCCATGGATTTTCTAAGGCAACCTTTTGACGGTGATGGCACAACCTGTCTAATTTTTCACAATCCTGGGAGTTAATAGCACGTGCACGTGTGAAGGTAGGCTAAGTTCCATATGCTAAGCATACCCACATACTAATTTTCCTTTTCTGATCAAATGGACTACAAATATTTCAGGAGAATTACAGTCACAAGGATTCATCTTATAAACTCTATTTTGGAAGATTCAAATTATCTAGCAAACAATATCTTGTTCAGATAATAGTTCTGAGACTGTTACCTGCAACTGTTTCCAAGTTGAATCCTTTCCTTTACTCTTGTTATCGAAACCTTCTCCAAAAATTGTTTTGTCTGAATATAATCCCATGAGTGTTAGCTGTAATTTGGATGGGCTTCTGTCATCACAATGAATTAAACCTATTATTTATGTAATCTCAGAATGACAGTAACCTGACAATCAGTTTCTAATCATCCAGGTGCCAAGGATTTCCACCCTAGGACTATACCAAAGCAGAATAATGACAGAAAAAAAAGATCATTTCCTACTTTTCAATGAACCAATGCCAGAAATGCTCAGCATAGCCAACATGTTGGGTCCAGGGTCCTGTTAAACATCAACAGCCACCATGTTTAATATTACAACAACCTCATACTTCCATCATAAGGATTCCATCATTGACTCGGCTTTTGGAAAACTGGTTGTGAAATCTGATGTCCCTCTCCCTTGTGGTGTGGAGACTGCATCATGATAGGATATGAAATATGCTTCTAAGGGAAAGACAGGTTCAACAAATGTCATTATAATGAGGATATGTTAACAAGATTCATCATTAAACATAGAAATTTGATGTCGTGGTAAATGGATAAAATCTTAACAAGAAATTGGAAATAAAAGAGCACTCATACTTTTGAATTCTTCAGTTAAACCTGGTTGAACTTGAACCTCGTTGAACTTGAACTTGAACTTGAACGTGAGAAGGGATCAGCATGGTTCATTTACTCTTCGCCAGCATGGTGTTCCATCAAAGGCAGTCGGAATCAATGAGACCTGCGAATAACGTCATCTAGCGTCGAACTTTTAATGCGCCGTTGCCGGAAATTGTTTTTATTTTTACGTTGAAAAAAATTTCAGATGATTTGAATCATGAATTATTCCCTGACGAATTTGGTGCAGGCCTACTGATATGCAAATAAATCGCAAACAATTTAAGCTTTTGCTACACTGGAATTTGTGAAGATGTGCTGTTTGAAAACACTTTTATCGTTCCTGATAGGTAACTGGCTAGATGACTATGTATAACGCAAAACATTTGTCCATTTTGCAATATAAAGCCAGAGTTTTAGAAACCTGGTACAGCCACTGCAGGGGAAACACCCCCCTGTCGAATTTTTTCTTTTCCAAAAGTGAAGCTACTATCGAAATCGAAAAGCGCTAAAATATCGATTTGACCATTATTTTGACTGCCATCTGTTGAGTTGTTCTTCCGTTATACATAACGGAAAATGTAATCAGGAGCCATTAGAGAGATAAACTAGTTTAAATATATAGAAATAGCAAGTAAACATTGTAACTTATACTAAGAAGAAGTTTCCCAAGTTTTGAAAATTTACCAACACACCCGCCACGGCGCTTATAACAATGGTCAGACTCGGGAAGACGGGAACTCTACCCATAAGCGTGGCTGTACCAAGTTTCTATGACTCTGATAAAGCTGTCACTTGTCATGTCAGTAGCCAATTAAGCCGAAACGGTGATAACCCGTTGAAAAAAAAAAAAAAAAAAACACAATTTTGGGCGTGGTAAATGACATGTCAATGCACCTCGAAGATGGGGTGGAAGAAATGAACTCACAACACGAAAAGTTGCAAACTCAAGGGGGAGGA
The DNA here is from genome assembly GCF_020631705.1 of Daphnia magna. Lineage (NCBI taxonomy): Eukaryota > Metazoa > Arthropoda > Branchiopoda > Diplostraca > Daphniidae > Daphnia > Daphnia magna. The sequence goes on from NC_059187.1 coordinate 1,445,406, forward strand.
AATGAGGGCAATGACCGAAAGGTCAATCCGGACACATCGGCCAGTCTTGCAACAAGTTGTTCTAGTCGTATCATATCGAAAGTTATGCATACGTGATTAGAAATAGTCTAGAAAACGTTAAGCAAGCACAAAGAAGAATAATCGACTGTCCGATATAACTGGACACCCTCTTTTCTCCTGAATATAACATTCGTATCCTAAACTACACCTCCCAAAACCACTTCTGTGTCCTCTTCATGGTACGTTGACCTTTTGATAGAGGCTACATTTCGTAGAAATGAATGCAAACTTGTTCAATACAAGTATCCTAGTATAAAAAGGGAAAGGTTTTTCCTGAATAAGGCACAGTCGACTGAAACAACTCCTTTGACACCAAACGTCGTACCTTTTTCGTTGAGTGACATCAGACTCTCCATTTTGTTGTAAGTTTTCCTTCGTCCTGTTCAAACATGTCTAACGTCACTGTATTTTTTAAATCTTCTTTTGCACTAAACAGAAAGCGAAAAACACACCCTTTTTGCAACAATGACTCTGACATCTCCAGTTTGCTTGTTCTTTCTGCTGCTGTTGACAAGTATCGCTTGCATTTCTGCCGATGATTCACAGCCTCGTCAGGTGTACAATTACGGAAACAACGGCCAAGTTATTTGGATGTGGAACTGTGACTGGGAGGGTAACGACATCGCACAAAAGCCGAGCACCGGAGAGCAATGCGGCGGCGTCTGCATCGCCAATCCTCAATGCAACCATTTCACATATTACAATGGCGTCTGCTACATGAAAAAAGCTAAGCTTCCAACCTCTTTAAATAGATTGACAGGAGCCATCTGTGGATGGGTTAGAAGTCGTGCTTGATCACACGTCTGACCCAAAGTGCAAGCAATTATTAATTGTGTATGATATGTAGCATGTGCAACAGTAGGCTACCCTAAAAATGCCGACTACATCAGACATCATAAGTGCAGGTCGGCTATACTCGTTCTGGAATTGATTTGAGATTTTCTATGGCTTTCGCCAATAAATTCACCAACTATTAACATGTGATTTTAATTATGCTAGCTAACACGAAAACATGAATATGGAATGACAGTAATGCAGTACAGACAAGTCTTGTGATAAACGGGCGTAGTCAAACAAAAATCGGGAAAAAAAGAAAGAAAAAATCCTAAACAATGTTGGAACTATGACCAGGTTGCGTCTCCTCTCGATCTTTAATTACGATTTTGTTGTTGTAGCTGCTAAAATATAGACGGGTTCTACGTTATGATACAAGCACATCATTTTGTCATTAGAGAACGATTTAAGGAGAGACAATTGTGCACCGACACGAATTCAATGGTGCACAAAACGAAACGTGGGTTTCGGTCCTGGAGGGATGTAGATGTACTGTCTGAAAAGGGAACACATGACCAAAAATTCGCTGGGATCCCTCCTTTCCTCTGGCCCATACGTTTCCAATTTGTAAGTATCTGCAGGTCCTAGTAAAGACCTCAAGTTCCCCACAGCACCTTGGCCAGCTTGCCCGTCCATGTTTCCTAGAGGTTAAAATATAATAATCAAATTTAGCGAAAACACGATGCACTGCTTTATTGAAACGCTCCAACTTACGGCAATGCGCTGATGAGACGACAAAACAGAGCAGGATAACAAAAGGACTTGCCATTTTTCAATAGTTAAAATTCTTCGGTGGAAAATTTTCCAAAGTGCTGTATTATTCAGCGTTGTTGCTAGTCGTTATCGACACCTAAAGAATGAGGGAAAATAGTCGAATGGCATGCTTTATATCGGCGTTATTCAGGAAACGCTTATGTGACATGTCAACAACATACTCCAAGGCATTAAAAACGAGTTTTTGAACCGACCTTGCATAACGAAGCGTCTATTAATAGTCTGCACATTGGTAGGAAATGTTGAACCGGCTTGAATTTGACTTCTTCCAGCAGAAAGTCCTTTCCCGAAATGAAAACAAGCGCCACATCATCTACCTTGAAAGTTATTGTGGCTGGCCAAGGTCTCTCGTTTCAGGGTTCCAAAACATTAGACATCTAGTGCGACTCGGATTTTTTTAGACGGGCAAGGCTCTTTTTCCTTTGTCAAACCTCTTTTGCCCTTCTTTAAGAAAGAGGGTTATACGACAGGCATTGCAGCTCCTGTAAAAAATGGTCTGTTAAAATACTTGACCATTAAAGCGTTAGAACGTAAAGAATAAAGGCGGAATGTTTCACAGACCTTACGAAATTGTTTGATCTGGAAAATTGGGCATTCTGCCATCAAAAGGACTTGGCCGTCAGTGATTAATCGGTTGCGTGCATGCGCGAGGACGTACACGTGTCGATGTTATGGCCACATTTTAAAATCCATTTTCCAATTGTTTATCTATTCTTTAAAAAACGTTTTTATTTTGAGTTATTAAACGCAGAAAAGTTTTGAAACTTAACTTATAATAATAAAACAAACAAGATTTTTATAGGCAATTATTGTTGTGTAATTTACTTTTACAGCAATTTACTAATGTAAAACCGAAAGAAGATAAAACAAATTAATGCGACGATCCAAATGAAAATCCAAAATGACGAAACAAATGACAATCCGGAATGACGATCCAAATGACTTACTGAAACTCTTCATAAAGTAATACATCGCAAAACTGGCAAGAAATCCTTTGGAAAAAAACAACCTGATGAGCTGCGTAGACTTGAAATCGAGCCATTCAATGGAATTCCCAGAAACGACATCTCTTGCGAACTGCTTAAAAAGACAGCTGCAAAGTTGATCAGGACTGAGAATCGAGCCACTAAATGGAATTTCAAGAATAGCAACTCTTTCGTGGTTGTTTTTACAAATTCATAATTACCAGTTCGTTGATTTATTACTTTATAAAGAGTTCAGTAAGTCATTTGGTTTCATTTCCGTATGTCATTTGGTCGCGTTTAGTTGTTAATTTCTTCGCACGAAAACAGGGTATCGGATTCTGTTCTTGAGAATTCGTCTTTCCGCAGCAGCCGCAGTTTTCCTTCGCATGTCAGCTCGAAATTCTTGCATAATTATTTCATCCTCTGCGAGCTTCCTTGCGGTCATCTCATCTATTTCCGCTTGAATTTGGTCCATACGGGCTTTCTCCTCATCTTCGAACTTCTTTTTAGCCATCGCTTTTTCATTCATGGCATTTTTTATCCAAATTATAATGCCTTCGATTAATCCTGTAGGCTTGACGGTTTTCTTCTCTATCTCTGGTTTCATACCCGAATCACATCTCTTGTACCCTTCCGTATCATTCCTATCCGTATCAGTGTCCACTTCGTCCTCGTATCCATCCGAGCAATGCTCGCATTCTGATCCGGAGTCAGAGAGTGATGTAGATGAATGTGGGTTTTCAGTGTCGGATTTTGAGTTCGACTCTGAGTCGCCTTCACATCCATCCGTTGCAACATCCTCGTCTTTTGCATCGCTCTTATCGTGGAATTTCTCAATCGCAGATGGTGGCTGGATTTTGCGTGGAGAAGCAGCGCGTTCTATGGCATCGAAGCAAGCCAACAGTTGCCTTTGCCGGGTCGGATGAATCGGGTCACAGTTTTCACCTGGTTCGGGTAGTAATAGCGTCTTGACAAAGAGATGAAGCTCTTGGACTGTTTGTTCATTGACATCTTGGTCGACACGATGGATTAAACTGTCTGCACAGTCGGTGATCCAATCGTCCGGTACTCCAGGCATTTCCCTCTTGAACATGGAGGCCATAAGTTTGACGTTGTTTGCTCTTCTGCATTTCACCAGGGCACGTTCCTCGCCATCAGGATATGGAGTATTGAATTCATCGACGCACAGCTGGAACAGACGGCGGACAATGTTCTGGGTCCAATCTTTGTCGTTGCCCTTCCTCAGTCGCTTAAATAATTTAGCGTACAAGTGCGAAAGATTACCATCTTGTAGAACTCGTGAGAAGACAAGGTTGACAAAATCTTCTTCTACTTCCTCCTGATGGAGTTCGTGGTAATTCATCAGCACTGTAATTCCGGTGGTTACATTTTGAATCGACTCCTCAGTGTTATGCAACATATCTAGGAAATGGTTCAGTTGGTTCCACCATTGCAGGCGGGCAACAAGACGAGGGGCAGTTTCATGTTCCATTCCGTTTTCCCTTAAAGCGTTCATCATATACTTCGTGTGATCATCCATCCGAAATCTAGTGGATTCAACTTGGGGTCGACGAGACGGACCTCGTGACAATCCCCGTAGTCGCAGTCTACCGTCGGAACGACGCGCCGGGTCCTGGTGGATAATGATGCAGAAACCAATAATGATTCCCACAAATCCTACAAATGTGAAAGCCGGGACGAGAAAAAACATGCCCGTGAAAGAGAACATTCTTCAATCGAGTAGAGAAAGGCTTCGGTGAATTTGCTGAATTAATATGCAATAACAAAGTTTGATGAAGGGAAATTCCAGAGCTTAAGTAGCCTTGAGGTATCGACTGCGGAGTTGCAACTAGAAGTTCTTCGAGTTTCGATGATTAACTTAGTTAAGTTCATTTGTTATTAAATTGATATTAGGTTAACTAGATTGACAATCATTTTTCCAATATAATTCAATCAAAACAATTCTAAATTCTTCATGGTGATAATGTAAAATTTGATTTCAAAGTCGGATTTCCAACCCGACATCTGATGGCATCAACTAGCTTCCAATAACGTCAATTTGGCCTGATTTTCCGTAAATTTCTTCTTTAAACGAAATAGATTTCTAACCGATAACACCAAAGGAAAATGTTGATAAAGGTTGCAGAAATCATTGAACTCAGGCCGTAAATACCTTTCACTCTTCTTATTGTCGCCGGGCTTGAGATCAGGACAACGAGCCCCTAAAAACTTGACCTTCCCATAAAAAAATAACCTCTACTTTACTTTCCAATTTTAAACTGTTTGTTTTCTACTGTTCCGAGACTACTACTGGTCATGGCCTTGAAAAAGGCGAACCTTCACGTATGAAACTATATGAAGCCCCGAAAATACTTTTCAAAGCATTACCTGCACTGCAGTAAAAGCGTGACCATCTTCTTGTCGTCTCCGGTTGACGATCAACAACTCCAGCGCCATGAAAACTAAAGTAAGAATTTAAGTTTAATTCTTATTTTAAATTACAGACAAAATTTTAAAATTACGGGATGAATCCTATTTCAGGCCACCTGGATTTTGTATGTTTTAATTTGGAGCGTTCATGCAAACGTTGAGAATGACATGCAAATACAAATTTGGAGCGTTCATGTAAACGCTGAGAATAACTCGCAAATTCAATCGATTGAACAAGATGCGGAAGACTGGAACACTGGAGAAGGTGGAGTCAAATGGCAATTTAACTGCGATTTTTTTGGTAATGATATTCGACGATTGGCGAGTACGGGAGAACAATGCGGTGGACATTGCATTGCAAATACAAGGTGCTCCCATTTTCATTATTCCGACGATGGATTCTGTTACTTAAAGAATCCATCCATCGGGGTTTCCCGTACACCGCATAGTGGTGGAGTATGTGGGTTTCTTCCCTGGAGATCAAATGTTGGTAATGAGTGAAAATAGTAATGAATTCCAAATGACATTATTGTTATGAATACCTGTAATGTCCACAGGAAACGACTGGAGAATTGGCGCCCGTGACGTCAAATGGCAAATAAATTGCGATTTTAACGGCAATGACATTCATAAAATCGCGAGTTCCGGAGAAGACTGCAGTAACATTTGCATCGCTATGCGCCCATGTACCCACTTTCGCTACTTTGACGGATTTTGTTACATGAAAGCGGCACCAATAACAACTGTTCGCACACCAACCAACGGGGGAGTTTGCGGTTATATTCCCTGGAAATTCGATCCTGGTAAGACACCAAAAACATGAATTCCTTTTCCTTGTGTTAACAACTGACCTTTTGTCAGATCGAGACCATTGGAACCCCGGTGGGGATGGAGTCAAGTGGCTTTTGAATTGCGATTTTTTCGGCCATGATATCGGGAAAATAGCGAGCACTGGAGAACTATGTGGCGGCCTCTGCGTCGCTAACCCCGAGTGTAATCATTTCCGTCTTCACGAAGGATTTTGCTATTTGAAGAAAGCTCCTTTATCGACTCCCCGGACACCCATCAACAGCGGCATGTGTGGCTTTGTTCCTTACAGGAATTTTAACGATTCCATAGCCACTTGTCCCAAAATTGACGATTTACCGTCAGAATGCCGTCCAATCAAAGACTGTGCTGTTTGGTACGATCAGATTCTAACTATTCCGGGAACAGCGTGTAAACTATCAGATGGAAATCCAGGAGCTTGCTGTCCAGATCTTCCTACAAATAGTATGGACATAATCAAATTCAACTAAAAACATTTGAATTTTTTAATACCTAATTTTCAAAGGTTACGGGCCGCCTCTGCGAACAAAATTCGGTAGAATTGGTAAAAAATATGGTTTCAATTACAACATTAACACGCCATCGATGAACCAAGCAGCCGAGGCGAGTCGATTACAAATGAGTTCAATGGGCGAGATTGAAAAACGACTCACTCAAAATAACATTCTAGTTTTACCTGGTTCGTCTCGTGCTATTCACGCACTTGTTTTTGCAACAACTGCAGAAGCTGAAAAAATCAGCCGAGAGGCAATCATCGGAGCTTATACAGCCAGTGAAATTGTCAAAAGGTTTTTACTCGTCCAATCCCTAAAACGGCAAACAAATAAGTTATTAAATATTTTTATTAATTAGATTTAATATTAAACCTGAGAATGTTGCGCTGGCATTGAACCAATTTAATTTGAAGGACACAATTTTATCTGAGATGTGCCCCACGGATTCCGTTTGTAATCAAACAACAATCGACTCTCGTTACCGAACGCTGGAAGGGTCGTGCAATAATATCCAGCATTCATCCTGGGGCAGGTCGCTCACACCATTCCAGCGTCTTGCTCCCTCTGCTTATGCTGATGGTACCTTTTTTAAAGAAAAACATCCAAGAGTTGGTAACAATAATGCGCAGATTTTAATCAAATTTTCATTAGGTGTCCGTGTGCCTCGACGTGCCAAAAGTGGTCGTGAACTTCCCAGGTAATCACAAGTTTTCCATAACTCTCAACTCTATTAATATGTTGTGTGCTATGCATGAATTTTCAGTGCACGTTTGATTTCTACCACCGTCACTCGCGACGTGGACGCCCCCAGCGAGACGGACACGACATGGGTTATGCAATATGGTCAATTCCTTGATCACGACTTTACGAGAACTCCTGAGTTCAGAATGGGTACGATTCACAATTGTGTTTTGACTTTCAAAACTTAATTCTGCTTTCTTTTCACATTTACAAATAGCTAATTCCAGTACAATCCCATGTTGCATGCCAAACGGAGGATTCATTGACAAGAATCTCGTCCACCCCGAGTGTTTTCCCATTGAGATCCCGCGAGGCGATACTTTTTTCTCCAGGTTTGGACAGCGTTGCATGCCCTTGGTCCGTTCAGCTCCAGGACGGAGACCCGATTGCAGCTTAGGTTGTGCCGAGCAGGTAAGGACCTAAAACTCTTCCCCCCCCCCCCTACCTTTTTTTCATTATCGCATAGTACACCACAACGGTTCGCCTTATTAATCGATTGATTTCGTAGATGAACCAGTTCACCCACTATTTGGATCAATCGAATGTCTACGGATCTGATGATAAATTAGCCAACGAACTGCGTACGTTTCAAGAAGGCAAATTAAAAGTGACTCGCCGAAGTGATTTGGATTTACTCCCAGCCGATGACGAGTCCAAAATGTCCTGTGCGTTATCCAAACGAGTTTCAGGAATTGATCCACCAAGCGACGTCAAATGCTTCAAAGCAGGTAACTTGCCTGTTAAAGAAACATGTTCCAGAACTATAATAATAATTTTTTTTTAAATTTCAAAAAGGTGACTCGCCTCGTGTTAACGAACATCCCAATTTAGCTGTCACGCACATCGTCTTTTTACGGGAACACAATCGTCTAGCTGAAGAACTCGCCCGTCTCAATTCGCACTGGGATGATGAGCGTCTTTATCAGGAAGCCAAGCGGATATTGACTGCGCAAATGCAGCACATTACCTATAACGAATGGGTTCCTATTATTATCGGAAGGGAGAAAATGCAACAGCTCGGTTTATTGCCATTACAGCGAGGCTTTAGCCAAGATTACGATTCCAATTTGAATCCCACAATTTTTAACGAATTTGCTGGAGCTGCTTTCCGATTCGGCCACACTCTAATTCAAGGAAGGCACCAGTAAGTTCTCACACATTCAAATATAAATGTGAATTGTTTAACAGGTGTGATTTCCTGAATATAGTTTAACGAACGCAAGGGGAACAAAGGAAAGAGACATTTTATTACGTCAACATTTTTTCAAAACGCAAGAGATTTACACGCCCGGAAATCTCGACAAGTTTCTTATCGGATTGGCTACCCAACCCGGTCAAAAACCTGAACATTATTTCAGCAAAGAGGTATATTCATTGTGAAAACGTGTCTTTACTACGATTATTAACATTGTTTTTCATACACAGCTTACTAATCATTTATTTGAAGAGGAAGGCAAGGGCTTCGGTTTAGATTTGGTTTCGTTAAACATTCAACGCGGTCGCGATCACGGTACATGTCCGTTTTACAAAATAATATAATCAATTTTGTAAAAAGGATTTGGTCACTTTGTTCAGGTATACCTGGTTACAATGCATATCGATCCATGTGTGAACTAAGCGCTGCGAATAATTTTAACGATCTTTGTGATCTAATTCCCTCCTCGGTTTGTTCATAAAAAGTTGATTAAAACGCACCCAAGGTCATTTTACTGAATTTTACAGATCGTTGACCGTTTCGAGAGGTTGTACGAGTCGGTGGATGATATCGATCTGTTTATCGGAAGCATTTCTGAACGATTAGCTAAGGGAGCTGTGGTAGGTCCCACGTTTCAGTGTCTGATTGGTGAACAGTTTTTAAGGCTAAAACGTGGTGATCGCTACTTCTACGATCTTGCTGGCCAGTCTGGTTCATTTACTGAAGGTATTTTTTAGAGTTAACATTTCATTGACAATCCAATTACAATTTACTTTATTTCATAGAACAATTAAATGAGATCCGGCGAACTAGCTTTGCTCGTCTCGTCTGCGACAACAGCAATGTCCGCTCTATTCAGCCATTAATCTTCAAATCCAAGACTGCCGTGTAAGTGTTGACGCCATTAGTTGAAATCACTCATTAGCTAATTAGTAAATCCTAATTTCAGAAATCCTATCGTGGATTGCGAGTCATCTTCAATACCGCGGGTCAATCTCCGTCCTTGGCAAGAAGTTTAAAAGAACATCCTAAACTGCAAAACGGAAATAACGCAATTCCTTTTGGGTGTAGTCTTTTTTAGTATTCATTTAATACAAGCCGCAAATTTTGAAAAATATTTAGGAGTATCCGCAGGGTAAACGTCTCTTTACAGTGGCCTGCCATCAAGGCTGTGGCTTTCCACTCCTACATTAAATTAGAAACCGGATGCCATTTCGTGTTCGATTACCGCCGCCTTCCGATTTCTCTTCCCTCTATGCCCTATGCCATCCCTCATATAAACCTTCATCCATGACGTCCATACCCATTCCTATGTTTCTTAAAAGTATACACAGCTCAAACGAACATGCAATTTTCGTAAAACTAAGCATTGGACTTACCAGAAATCAAATGGGCTCCCTTTCTGTGACGCGGGGAATGAAACTTGAGGACGTGGGAAGACTTTGAGCGCCAAGTTCGTTGGTTTTGTGCACGCGTGCGTTAACGTAGTTAATGTTGACACTGAAAAGAAAAGTTCCTGACAAACTGGCTAGGCAAATATTTAACTTTTGAAAACTTACGCAATATTTTTGCGAAATAGCATCGAGGAGCATTGAGAATGTCACCCGCCACACCCTACACACAAGAAATTTCCAGTCGTCGGCCAACGAAGATACCAACATAATCAAATCATGTCGGCCGATTATCAAAGGAATCTAAGATAGTAAAAGAAAATGTAAAATTTGTTGAAACCGTGAAAATTGGAAATTAAATAACTATACCAGAGCACTAAAAACAGATAGGATGTCCTGATGTCGTTGGCACATTCTTCTGTTTGCGGTTGAAATGCTGTTGTCTGTGTAACCAGATTTAAAATTACCCTTGAAAATGACCTAATTCAAAAGTGGACAACCTGATCAACTAGCCTACAACGAGCGGTTGAGAAGTTTAAGAGTAAATTGAATCTAGTACCAAAGGCATTGCCCAGGCGATCCCAGCCCCGGGTGATTCAGCACAGTCTGACTTTGAAGTCATGCCGTAAAGGGACAAAGTTTATGGGAAGAAAAGTATCCTTATGTCTGTGAAACAAACACGACCTCGTCTCCTATGCAGAAACACACCAAGCAAAGGTATCATAACGCCCAAAACGAGTCTGGGGTATTCAGTAGTTTCTGCCAAGTCTGAGACGATAAGAGTCGTGTCAGTTGGTCAATTTGTATCCACCCAAGTTTCTGGTTCACACCAAGTAGAAACAGATTTTCATTCATCAACTGCTGCTCCAGCCTCTGTCCAAACAGCTACTTTTGCTTCAGACAGAAGTTGCTAATCCCTCTCTTCTTTCTAAAACCAAACTTTCCCAGACAAAAGGTGGTAATAAAATTTGTCAAACAATGTTAATCGGATAAATCCCACAAATCAAACAAGTCCAACAATATGTTAGAAACTTGAGATTCAAAAGACCTTGTAACTCTCTCACTTGACACGAATGGTTTGACATCTTAATAAATTATAATATGACTGTGAAATGTCCTATTACCTATGTGTAAAAGTAGTCCATCAAGGCTTCATGCTAGTACATTTACCTCGCCATACTTTCAATCCTTGCAAAGTAGACCTTGGAATGGAAAGGTTAAAAGATCCAATGTTGGAAAAAAAGAATTGCACAACTACGCCATTTTCTTTTCTACCACATATGATCTCCCGGGACGCCGACGGAAACGTATCCACTAAGCCACCAACAATTTACTATAAGACAGTTAGCATACTAATGAAAATAATTTGGTTTCCATATGCTACCCGATTACCCCACCCGTTAATGACAATAACGAGTAGGGGAAAGACTCTATTTTGTATTGTAAAAATTGTTCTACTTAGCCGGGGGATAGGGGAGTCTACCGATAATACAGTCTACACTTTTTTCCAGACATTTAATACCTAGGGCAAAAAAAAATTGTCTGGACTGACATTACCCAACCCCCCTTATGATGATTTTGCGCCAAGACCGCCCTACCTTTCCTTAAAAAGTTAAACTATTAATATTTTCTACCCACAGATGGCTTTTTCAAAATAAATCGGTGTTCACCTTTTTGTGCAGGATACTGTACCTTCGACTATTCTTCTAGGCACTCCAAAAATACAATTAATATAATCGAAATTATACCTTTAAGTATAAATTAAATAACCTACATTAGAAAAATGTGTTAGTTTTTTAAAAACGTCCTGTGCTTTCCTTACTATAAGACCAATTGCTGTGAGAGAAACGTTGAGATCTTGTGTTTGTGATCCAAATTTTCCGGTCGTTTCGACTGCTGAAGGCAGGCAGTTCCATAGTAAAACAGGGAGATAATCCCTTACCACCAACTGTAAACACTGGAACGCGGAGCGTAGTGAATTTTCTCTTCATGATTTGAAATCCAAGCAATGGAAAATAAGAAAAATGAGCCTCAACGACAAAGAATGCCATGTTCATTGTTACCCTTGAGAATTGTTGATAGCTCCTATGATATTAAGAAACAAGGGCCATCCAAAAGAGATTATGTCACCAGAGCTGTGCAGCAAATGGAGCACACAATCAACTTGCTTTTGCCGCACGTCTGCAAAACTGGTACTAGACAGCTCATTTAATGGCGATATCATGATACATTATATATTAAAAGCGGAATTTGTTCTTTGAAAGTGATTGCCATCGTGATTGCACTGCTCATCTCAAATAAATTGTTTTAAAATCAAACAACGACAATTTAATTATTATGATTATATTCTAAATTAGGGCTGCAAACAATGGCGAATCGACCAGCCAAAATGTAAACAATCTACGTCCATGGAGCAGTTACGTTTGCGTCTCGTAAAGACGCAAACGTAACTGCTCCAAAGAACAAATTCCGCATTATATATTAATAATGTGGAACTGTCTAGCAGAAGTGGAAAGTTAAAGACTTTCAGAAATTCTTGGACCATTTTTATTTTTTTTAAATTATACAAACAATTTTAAATTAAAATCCAAAAAATGAACTTTGCATAAAAATTAATTCTACGCACGATAAAAATTTTTCTAAATGAAAAAAAAAATTCAAACACCTTAATGTAACAGTTCAAAAGGGGTAGTCCCATAAGAGCCTACGTTAAAGTAGGCCCTCTAGTTACACACCCGGCCAGAGTTGCCAAAATAGACGATTCCAATTTTTGTCCTACTTTCGCCCTCCCGAGTACGCGTACCATATAACTCCTATACCATGGCGATATTAACAACGTCTGCAATCTCTGTCTGATTAATAACGGATAGAGTTCGCTATTCTTCAACTGCCTAAACACAAATAGCCTAACTGTTTCGGATAGTTACCTGGTTTTCTTTTAAAGGGGTAGAATATTCATATTGAATTGCTTATCTAACTAACGTAGTAATGGCCCCTATTCCCCATTCTCTCATGTGGTTAAACGGGTGGATGATGACTTCCAGCAGGTGATTTGTAAGAGGACGCCAAAGAACTTCTACCCTGTCCAGATTTACAAGACCAGTTGCCAACAGTTTTGCTACGGCAAAAAGTGAGGGCTCCTGCAGTAAATATAGAAAGAGTTCAATCTATTAGAATTCAATCTACTTTTATCCAGATTGAAGTTAAGTACAAACCCTGTTAGTAAAAAAATCTGGTTAAAAAATCTCAGATAAAATTAATTAGATTGAAATTATGCCTGTTTGAGAAGGTACCAAACTCTCGTGTCAGTTTATCTAAAAAAGCAAAAAAGCTGAAAAAGTAAAAAAGAGTATTTAAAACACGTTTTGTACGAGGAAAACATAATATATGAATATGAAATCATGATGAACATGATGATATCAGAATATAATTATACCTTTCTCGACAAGTTTCCCAGCCGAATCTATAAATTCCATCGTTCTCTTCACGAGCAGTCGGCCCTTTTCTAAAAGTAATATATTTATTCATTTTAAATGACAGCAGGCCGCCATTAAAAACAAAAATGTCAACAAACGAGAAAAAAAAAACAATTGTCGGTTCAAATGCGACGGCGGCTGCTGAGATTTCGGGGGTAGGGCTCGGCCCCGCGACGATCGGGTACGATTTTGGCCGAACCACGCGGTTCCTTTTTTTAAAAAGGCCAAACCGGTGCGGTTCGGTTTATCAATTTTTGGGAACCGATCGCACCGCGGTTTGTTGAGTCACACCGCGGTTCTTACGGGTCACACCGCGGTTTTAGGAAAAACAACAACACACCGCGGTGTGACCCGTAAGAACCGCGGTTTTAGACAGTTTACACAACAAGTTTTACACAGTTTACACAACAGTATAAGTCGTAAATTATGTGAAAAACCAGTTGTATTTTTGCCCACATCATTACAACAATTTTCTTAATCATCATTCGTCAATGTTTTCAATATCGAATTCAGTCAGATTGTGGGAACGTGAATCAATTTCGTTGATCAAACCGGCTTTAAACCATGAGCGCAAGCAGATGAGGGCTTCAACAGTCTCGGAATTAAGGCTCATCCTAGCAATTCCAAAACAATGTTTTCTCACTGCCTGCACTAGTGGCTGGAATGCTTAACATATCTCTAGCCATGTTTGATAATTTAGACCATCTTTTAGACCTTTGGTCCCATTCAGCATAACAGCAATGCCTGACAGCCTGACCTGACTCAATTAAGTGTCAGTCAGTCAAAGTTCGAAGTTCAACTCAGGTCCCACCTGGCAACCATTGGCACCACTTTACGCTCAACGCGATTTGATTGGTTGATTTGAAATTTCCGCCAAATTTTAAAAAAATTTCAAAATGGCGGCGGTTCGCACCGGTTTGACGAATTCCAAACCGAGAACCGCACCGAAGTCAAAAACGGCTAAACCGAACCGACGGTTTGGTGATTTTTGGCCGCTAAACCGCGGTTCGCCCCGATCGAAAACGATCGGGGCAGAGCCCTATTCGGGGGTAGGGGCTAGGGGCCTACCCACCAGGGCCACCACTGCGCGGCTTGAAAGGATGGTCACGTGACCATCTCACTGAGCCAATGAAAACCCTAGAAATGGTGCCGTTTTCTGGTACGGACCTCTTTATACGTACGTAGAGACCATGTTGGCCTCACCCTAGATCCCTTCGGGAAATTTCAATATATTAAGTATAACCGGATTTATAATTTTTATATTATTTTTATATTTTTTATATTTTTTATATTTTCATATTTTTTCATATTTTTTTTTATTTCTTTGTATTTTTCGTATTTTTTGCTTAAAATTATTGGGGTGTACGAATATTTTTTCGAGTTGACAACCCCCCGTCATGGCCTTGAAAAAGGCGAACCTTCACGTATGAAACTATAAGAAGCCCCGAAAATACTTTTCAAAGCATTACCTGCACTGCAGTAAAAGCGTGACCATCTTCTAGTCGTCTCCGGTTGACGATCAACAACTCCAGCGCCATGAAAACTAAAGTAAGAATTTCAGTTTAAATCTTATTTTAAGTTACAGAAAAAATTATAAACTTACGGGATGAATTCTATTCAAGGCCATCTGGATGTTGTATGTTTTAATTTGGAGTGTTCATGCAAACGTTGAGAATGACACGCAAATTCAAATTAGGAACTTTCATGTAAACGCTGAGAATAACTCGCAAATTCAATCGATTGAACAAGATGCGGAAGACTGGAACACTGGAGAAGGTGGAGTCAAATGGCAATTTAACTGCGATTTTTTTGGTAATGATATTCGACGATTGGCGAGTACGGGAGAACAATGCGGTGGACATTGCATTGCAAATACAAGGTGCTCCCATTTTCATTATTCCGACGATGGATTCTGTTACTTAAAGAATCCATCTATCGGGGTTTCCCGTGCATCGCATAGTGGTGGAGTATGTGGGTTTCTTCCCTGGAGATCAAATGTTGGTAATGAGTGAAAATAGCAATGAATTTCAAATGACATTATTGTTATGAATACCTGTAATGTCCACAGGGAACGACTGGAGAATTGGCGGCAGTGACATCAAATGGCAAATAAATTGCGATTTTAACGGCAATGACATTCATAAAATCGCGAGTTCCGGAGAAGACTGCAGTAACATTTGCATCGCTATGCGCCCATGTACCCACTTTCGCTACTTTGACGGATTTTGTTACATGAAAGCGGCACCAATAACAACTGTTCGCACACCAACCAAC
Source organism: Daphnia magna (assembly GCF_020631705.1). Lineage (NCBI taxonomy): Eukaryota > Metazoa > Arthropoda > Branchiopoda > Diplostraca > Daphniidae > Daphnia > Daphnia magna. The sequence continues at coordinate 1,460,868 of NC_059187.1, forward strand.
GGGGGAGTTTGCGGTTATATTCCCTGGAAATTCGATCCTGGTAAGACACCAAAAACATGAATTCCTTTTCCTTGTGTTAACAACTGACCTTTTGTCAGATCGAGACCATTGGAACCCCGGTGGGGATGGAGTCAAGTGGCTTTTGAATTGCGATTTTTTCGGCCATGATATCGGGAAAATAGCGAGCACTGGAGAACTATGTGGCGGCCTCTGCGTCGCTAACCCCGAGTGTAATCATTTCCGTCTTCACGAAGGATTTTGCTATTTGAAGAAAGCTCCTTTATCGACTCCCCGGACACCCATCAACAGCGGCATGTGTGGCTTTGTTCCTTACAGGAATTTTAACGATTCCATAGCCACTTGTCCCAAAATTGACGATTTACCGTCAGAATGCCGTCCAATCAAAGACTGTGCTGTTTGGTACGATCAGATTCTAACTATTCCGGGAACAGCGTGTAAACTATCAGATGGAAATCCAGGAGCTTGCTGTCCAGATCTTCCTACAAATAGTATGGACATAATCAAATTCAACTAAAAACATTTGAATTTTTTAATACCTAATTTTCAAAGGTTACGGGCCGCCTCTGCGAACAAAATTCGGTAGAATTGGTAAAAAATATGGTTTCAATTACAACATTAACACGTCATCGATGAACCAAGCAGCCGAGGCGAGTCGATTACAAATGTTCAATGGGCGAGATTGAAAAACGACTCACTCAAAATAACATTCTAGTTTTACCTGGTTCGTCTCGTGCTATTCACGCACTTGTTTTTGCAACAACTGCAGAATCAGCAAATCAACAAAAAATCAGCCGAGAGGCAATCATCGGAGCTTATACAGCCAGTGAAATTGTCAAAAGGTTTTTACTCATCTAGTCCTTAAAACGGCAAACAATTAAGTTATTAAATGTTGTTGTTAATTAGATTTAATATTAAACCTGAGAATGTGACGCTGGCATTGAACCAATTTAATTTGAAGGACACGATTTTATCTAAGATGTGCCCCACGGATTCCGTTTGTAATCAAACAACAATCGACTCTCGTTACCGAACGCTGGATGGGTCGTGCAATAATATCCAGCATTCATCCTGGGGCAGGTCGCTCACACCATTCCAGCGTCTTGCTCCCTCTGGTTATGCTGATGGTACCTTTTTTAGAGGAAAACATCCAAGAGTTGGTAACAATAATACACAGATTTTAATCAAATTTTCATTAGGTGTCCGTGTGCCTCGACGTGCCAAAAGTGGTCGTGAACTTCCCAGGTAACCACAAGTTTTTCATAACTCAACTCTATTAATATGTTGTGTGCTATGCATGAATTTTCAGTGCACGTTTGATTTCTACCACCGTCACTCGCGACGTGGACGCCCCCAGCAAGACGGACACGACATGGGTTATGCAATATGGTCAATTCCTTGATCACGACTTTACGAGAACTCTTGAGTTCAGAATGGGTACGATTAACAATTGTGTTTTGACTTTCAAAACTTAATTCTGCTTTCTTTTCACATCTACAAATAGCTAATTCAAGTACAATCCCATGTTGCATGCCAAACGGAGGATTCATTGACAAGAATCTCGTCCACCCCGAGTGTTTTCCCATTGAAATCCCTCGAAACGATACTTTTTTCTCCAGGTTTGGACAGCGTTGCATGCCCTTGGTCCGTTCAGCTCCAGGACGGAGACCCGATTGCAGCTTAGGTTGTGCCGAGCAGGTAAGGACCTAAAACCCTCCCCCCCCCCCACTACCCTCTTTTCATTATCGCATAGTACACCACAACGGTTTCCCTTATTAATCGATTGATTTCGTAGATGAACCAGTTGACCCACTATTTGGATCAATCGAATGTCTACGGATCTGATGATAAATTAGCCAACGAACTGCGTACGTTTCAAGAAGGCAGATTAAAAGTGACTCGCCGAAGTGATTTGGATTTACTCCCAGCCGATGACGAGTCCAAAATGTCCTGTGCGTTATCCAAACAGGTTTCGGGAATTGATCCACCTAGCGACGTCAAATGCTTCAAAACAGGTAACTTGCCTTTTAAAGAAACATGTTCCAGAACTATGATAATAATTTTTTTTTTTAAATTTCAAAAAGGTGACTCACTTCGTGTTAACGAACATCCCAATTTAGCTGTCACGCACATCGTCTTTTTACGGGAACACAATCGTCTAGCTGAAGAACTCGCCCGTCTCAATTCGCACTGGGATGATGAGCGACTTTATCAGGAAGCCAAGCGGATATTGACTGCGCAAATGCAGCACATTACCTATAACGAATGGGTTCCTATTATTATCGGAAGGAAGAAAATGCAACAGCTCGGTTTATTGCCATTACAGCGAGGCTTTAGCCAAGATTACGATTCCAATTTGAATCCCACAATTTTTAACGAATTTGCTGGAGCTGCTTTCCGATTCGGTCACACTCTAATTCAAGGAAGGCACCAGTAAGTTCTCATACATTCAAATATAAATGTAAATTGTTTAACAGGTGTGATTTCCTGAATATAGTTTAACGAACGCAAGGGGAACAAAGGAAAAAGACATTTTATTACGTCAACATTTTTTCAAAACGCAAGAAATTTACACGCCCGGAAATCTCGACAAGTTTCTTATCGGATTGGCTACCCAACCCGGTCAAAAACCTGAACATTACTTCACCGAAGAGGTATATTATTTGTGACAACGTCTCTTTACTACGATTATTAACATTGTTTTTCATGCACAGCTTACTAATCATTTATTTGAAGAGGAAGGCAAGGGCTTCGGTTTAGATTTGGTTTCGTTAAACATTCAACGCGGTCGCGATCATGGTACATGTCCGTTTTACAAAATAATATAATCAATTTTGTAAAAAGGATTTGGTCACTTTGTTCAGGTATACCTGGTTACAATGCATATCGATCCATGTGTGAACTAAGCGCTGCGAATAATTTTAACGATCTTCGTGATCTGATTTCCTCCTCGGTTTGTTCATAAAAAGTTGATTGAAATGCACTCAAGGTAATTTTACTGACTTTTACAGATCATTGCTCGTTTCGAAAGCTTGTACGAGTCAGTGGATGATATTGATCTGTTTATCGGAAGCATTTCTGAACGATTAGTTAAGGGAGCTGTGGTAGGTCCCACGTTTCAGTGTCTGATTGGTGAACAGTTTTTAAGGCTAAAACGAGGCGATCGCTACTTCTACGATCTTGCTGGCCAGTCTGGTTCATTTACTGAAAGTATTTTTTAGAGTTAACATTTCATTGACAATCCAATTACAATTTACTTTATTTCATAGAACAATTAAATGAGATCCGGCGAACTAGCTTTGCTCGTCTCGTCTGCGACAACAGCAATGTCCGCTCTATTCAGCCATTAATCTTCAAATCCAAGACTGCCGTGTAAGTGTTGACGCCATTAGTTGAAATCACTCATTAGCTAATTAGTAAATCCTAATTTTAGAAATCCTATCGTGGATTGCGAATCATCTTCAATACCGCGGGTCAATCTCCGTCCTTGGCAAAAAGTTTAAAAGAACATCCTAAACTGCAAAACGGAAATAACGCAATTCCTTTCGGGTGTTGCCTTTTTTAGTATTCATTTAAGACAAGCCACAAATTTTGAAAAATATTTAGGAGTATTCGCAGGGTAAACGTCTCTTTACAGTGGCCTGCCATAAAGGCTGCGGCTTTCCACTCCTACATTAAATTAGAAACCGGATGCCATTTCGTGTTCGATCACCGTCGCCTTCCGATTTCTCTTCCCTCTATGCTCTATGCCATCCCTCATAAACCGTCCTCCATGACGTCCGTACCCATTCCTATGTTTCTTAAAAGTATACACAGCTCAAACGAACATGCAATTTTCGTACAAGTAAACATTGGACTTACCAGAAATCAAATGGGCTCGCTTTCTGTGACGCAGGGAATGAAACTTGGGAAGACTATGAGCGCCAAGTTCGTTGGTTGTGTGCACGCGTGCGTTAACGTAGTTAATGTTGACACTGAAAAGAAAAGTTCCTGACAAACTGGTTAGGCAAATATTCAATTTTTGAAAGCTTTCGCAATATTTTTGCGAAATAGCATCGAGGAACATTGAAAATGTCACCCGTCCCACCCCACACACAAGAAATTTCCAGTCGTCGGCCAACGAAGATACCAGCATAATCAAATCTTGTCGGCCGATTGTCAAAGGAATCTAAGATAGTAAAAGAAAATGTAAAATTTGTTGAAACCGTGAAAATTAGAAATTAAATAACTATACCAGAGCACTAAAAACAGCTAGGATGTCCTGATGTCGTTGGCACATTCTTCTGTTTGCGGTTGAAATGCTGTTGTCTGTGTAACCAGATTTAAAATTACCCTTGAAAATGACCTAGTTCAAAAGTGGACAACCTGATTAACTAGCCTACAACGAGCGGTTGAGAAGTTTAAGAGTAAATTGAATCTAAGTAGAAACAGATTTTCATTCATCAATTGCTGCTCCAGCCTCTATCCAAACAGCTACTTTTGCTTCCGACAAAAGTTGCTAATTCCTCTCTTCTTTCTAAAACCAAACTTTCCCAGACAAAAGGTGGTAATAAAATTTGTCAAACACTGTTAATCGGATAAATCCCACAAATCAAGCAAGTCCAACAATATGTTAGAAACTTGAGATTCAAAAGACCTCGTGACTCTCTCACTTGGCACGAATGGTTTGACATCTTAATAAATTATAATATGACTGTGAAATGTCTTATTACCTATGTATAAAAGTAGTCCATCAAGGCTTCATGCTAGTACATTTAACTCACCATACTTTCAATCCTTGCAAAGTAGACCTTGGAATGGAAAGGTTAAAAGATCCAATGTTGGAAAAAAAGAATTGCACAACTACGCCATTTTTTTTTCTACCACATATGTTACCTACTTTGTGTGCTGTTGTTAATATTTAAGCTGCATTCGGTTGACTATCAAATGCAATGCTTTGGCACTTGGCCAAAACACCAAAGACTTGTTTAGCCAAAATTCTGAGAAACCATTCGATACCATAATGCTGTTTGTGCTACGTAATGCAATTTCCTTGCTTGAAAGTTCTATTGGGGTTCTCTTGATCAACTGCCAACCACGTGCTGAATTTCCCGAAGGGATTTAGGGTGAGGCAGTTTGGGTTGGAGGGGAAATGTGGAAATGGAAACGAATGAAATTCGCCTGCTATGCTCAATAGATGGCTTTTGAGTTTTTTCTTAAGGTTCATAGAACTTATTGGGGAAAGAATGTTACTAATAAAAAATTACGGATAAAAATTTGTTGAAACTTTTTTCACGGGATAGCATTCAACTTTGTCCATCAAACATATTGCGGAACTGTCAAATGTTCCTTTACAAGAAACCTCTACACTTAAGAATATCATAGCTGGGTTTAAATCAACAGGAATATACCCATTCAATCGATTTGCGATTGATGCTTCAAGATATTAACTCTCATTCGTTTCAGATAGACCAGGTATCATTTCTGTAAAATTTATTTTGTTACTCTTCTTGATGTTACAATATGTTTAAAATAGTTCCAGAAGAAACGATCGATCTATTACTGCTACACAATACGTCATCATCATCAACAGATGCAGAAACTACAGAACTACCGTCTTCATTACCAACAGTCACCCCAACTACAGCACTACTGTCTGCATCATCAACAGGCGAAAGATCACATTTAATAACCGATCTGGTAGTACAAGAATTTTAACGGATACTCCAGAAAAACTGAAGATTGATGAAGAGAATAAAAAAAGAAATTAGAAAAAGAAAAAAAGAAGGAAGAAAGAGAAAAACGAATGTGATGAGGATTATGAAAATCCAATGCCAAATCATACCAGAGCCGGTCTTGTCAAACGGAGAAAAGTTACCAATTTATAGTTCAATCAGTTGAATCTCATGTCATTTTATGTCTTGTAATGCGTGCCTTATTTTTTGCCTCAAATGAAACCTGCCAGTCGATCGTCTTGTCAAACGGAGTAAAATACGGATCTTCCTTCACTTTAAGTGTTACTAATAAATTAATATGCGTGGCTTACTTGCAATGTTATATGAAACCCGAGCCACTCAAATCATCTTGTCAAACGAAGAAAAGTTAATACAGAATTAACACAGAACGTAGTGTTTACTCTTTTTTACATAATATCTATTTCAATATAATAAAACCCACATGGAAAACACCATTTAAGTTACAAATGATGAACGTGTTCCGTGTTGCTAAGATAAATTTGAATTTCCGCGCTTCGACTTTGCTCCTCCCATTCTCCGCCCACTTATTGTCTAATCTCACCCCTGATTGTTTTCCAATTTGGCCACAACGCACCCCTCTCTTCTAAAAATAATATTGTGTAAAAACTAGACCACATAAAAAAATATTGTTTTAATTCAAACATGTAGGGCAATAACTAGCGCAGACATTCGTGTGCATTATTTTATTTTTGAACGTCACAGATCGACCCAACGCCAGTAAAAGAACAAAAAAAATTTGCAATTTTTTCGCGTGTTTTTTTTATTTTCTGAATATCTAGTGAAATAACAATCGCGGATACTTGAAATTTTCTACGGTTGAAGATTTCATAAATGGGAACATACGTTGTAAAAATGTTATTTTTAGAACTTTTTAACTAATTTTCTCGTCACTGTCCAACATGGTACAGTGTCCAAGATGGGTCCGGTCTCCCCTACTATTGTAGCACATTATTACTTAACTTATACATTTTATATTTATTTATTTTATTAACAAAAATCTTGTATTTAAATTTTTTTCTTATAGTTGTGTTGACAAAGTTGCTGGCAGGTGGAAGCGATGCGGCCAACAGAATTTTAAAGGAATCATCTCTCGTCACCGAAGAGATGGTTTTGACATTTCCCAATGAATTGTCAACCGCAATCCTAGAGGAAGAAATTGGAGAAATTTGGGAAGGTTTAAGAAATATTTCGATGAGGATGCATGGCTGGCGGTTAAAAGTTTAGGTAAATGCCTTAAATCTTAATAAACTAAACCATTTACTAATGCCAAATTCTTTTATTTAACAGTGGCACAGAAGAAGGACCTCATCGAGAAGAAAAAATATAAATATTTATGTTATAGTGGTAAAAAAGTAATTGGGGATTTCGGTACTGTAATTTGTTCTTGTTGCCTTGAGTGGGTTCATTGGAAATGTGATGGTTTGAAAGATGTCCCGAAAGCTAAAGATTGTATATGTAAAATGTTTCTGAGTAATAAATAAACGATGTATATGGCTTCTTGTATCGGAATGGGGTAAAAAAAAATGAAAAATATGCCTCACGGGCATCGATAGCCAGGCAAAAATTGCCCGCCGCAAAAAAAAACAAAAAATGTGCTTCACGGGCATCGATAGGCATGCAAAAATTGCCCGCCGCAAAAAAAAACCAAAAAAAAACATGCCTCACGGGCATCGAAAGCCAAACAAAAATTGCCATCGCAAAAAAAAAAAAAAACAAACAACAAACAACGATAGCCAGTCAAAAAGAATGGATGTTGCAAAAAGAATGGGTTGCCGGGAAAAAATAATTGGAAATAATTAAAAAGGGGAACTCCGAATAGGGCTCGGCCCCGGTTCTCGAAAACCCGGTTTACCCGCGGTTCATCGCAAAAAAAAGTCAACCATGAGCGATCCTGTATACCACAGATAATGAGCACTGGTTCGTTGTCTCCTATCGTTTTAGCCCTATCTCTACTGACGCCAAAACTACACCTGATCGTAGTGCCTCTAGCGGATAAGCTGGTGTACTGCATTAGGGAAACGAAGAAAATAAAGTATATTAGTATTCGTCTTGCAGACGTATATTACTTCTGATGAATGAAAACAAGTTTGTTATTTCTAGATAATTAAAACAAACCTCAAAAGTTCCTAATCAGGGGGAGTTGTATCGGTAAGTAGGCTAATCAATCCTTACACATATTTTTTTTTGAATTATAATAGAATTGGTTTTCTCTGTGTAATTTTTCCATGTATTAATCTTAACTTATTTGGTGTAGGTTTACATAACGGTGGACAGCTTCTTATGACCTTAGGGCCAATTCATCCATACCGAAATGGCAATCGGATGAACTTATAAGCTTCCTAATCGTAGACGGTGCAGGGAGCGGAAGCATCTTGTTGTTTCTTAGATGCTTGTATGCTGCATTGTTCTTCATCTTTAACATTAGTGCTTCCAGGAGAAAAGAGGCCTCATATCGCATTCCTTTGCCATGCTTTTCTTTCTTCAAGGCTTTTCCATGTGCAAAAAATGTCCGTATAACGGACTGTTGCTGTTAATGAAAATAGTTGTAGCATTAGGGATTAGGAATTGTTGTATTATTTTAATTGCAAAATACAATTGGTCAAAAACATGATTGCTTTACAATTTTTTTTTAGTACAATTGAATACGTCATGTTATTATTTTAATTCATGATCAAAACGAACAAAGGTCAGGCAAAATAGACTACCTGCTGAGGTAGACATCGAATTTTTTCAGAAAGTTGATTTTGCGTTAGTGCATTAATGCTTCGCCTTAGATTGTTGACTGTTAATGCAGCATTCTGTTGAAAAATAAAGGTATTTATTATATTTAAATTTAGTTTTGAAATATAAATTTTCTACCTTTGCGTAATAATTGTACCGTTGAAACTGTCTTTGTTTAGCTTTTAGTCTCTTTGTTAGAGTAGTAACCTTTTCAGATTGAACTACCTTTAGACTTTTAAGTTTGCCTTCGTGTACTCGGCACTTGCTACATTGCTTGTCTTCCGTGTTGGATACAGATCGACATTCCGATGAGCGAAATTCACTTACAGAGAAGGTTCTTGTAGTGGTATATAAGGAAAGATCCAAAATTCCACAACAGGGATATTTGCCATGAAATTCATGAATTGCTCTCTGCAAATCAAAAGCTTGCCATGTTCCGCTGTTTATCAGAAATGGGAATGTTACTTTTCTTCCGTTAATGAAGAAATCAAGGTGATCGCTCGTTATTAAGACAATTTTATGGACAAAATCATTTCCACTAGTAATCGTGGTGTAGCAGCTTTTGTTGACAGCGTCCCAACGCCAGTTATCGGGTAGTTTAACAATACGTGTCAAGGAATGAAAGTCAAAACTGGTTGTTTGCTCTAATGGTAAATATACAAATCATTAGACATGAAATATAACTATCAAATAAGTTGGTCACCGTTTTGAAGAGGCAGCTCTTGCTCATGTAATATACTAGTTTCGCCAGACATGGACTGGGGCTGAGAAACATTTACAGTTTGCTGTCGAGAAGTTATGCAGTCTCCAACATCTGTGGCTATATAGTCTGTCATGGCAGAACTTGATGGTAATGTAAATTCCATGGCACAAACATTGTTTACTACCACAGCGGTGGTCTCATTAGGTATCACTACAAAAAGAATACATTCAATGTTGACAATATCAATTTACCAATTATCACAACAATAACACAATTTTCAAGGTAGTTGCTCACCGTTGTCAACTGGGACCTCAGGCTCACATAATTTCAGCTGATTTACAGGATCCGACTGATGTTGTTTGGCATGGTAAGTTTGCTGTCGATGCATCTGAAAGCAACCAGTATCTGCAGCTACAGAGTCACTTCGATTGCAAGTGTCAGAGAATGATTTGCCAACAGTGCTTAGCTTCCCTATGAAAACATAAAATAAAATAAAAATCTAACTTTACATTATACAATTAGTTACCTTGTTGTTTTTCATTGTTGCATTCAGCAAATGGATTACGTTTATTGGCACTGGCAGAAGTACAGTATTTTGGAACTGCTAAGTCTTTTAATTTCCAGACCTTGAAGGGATGGAAAATTCCGCCTATTTCTCTACCCTTTACTATATCATCGACATCAAAATGCCGACCACAAATGGGAGAGCCAATCTTTAATCCAGGTTTAGAAATTGCTTTCTTCCACTCCAATAACCTCTTGTCGGTAGTTACAAAACGTCCAAATCTATTTCCGTCTTGGTTTTCTTTATCGGCGATTACGCCACAAATGAAACAGTAGGCACCACGTATCTTCTTATTTTGTTTTAACGCCATATTATATACATCGTCGATTGTACCATCAGGACGCCACAAACTTGGGCAATGGCGGATTGGCGGTTACAGAGAAGCTGCAAGCTGTACTGAAAGCAAAGTTAGGGATTGAAAGCCCCACTGGATGGCAGGATAAGTAGGTGTAGCACCTCAAAAAAAGGAGGAAGGGTATAGAAAATTTCGGGGACAGTTGCCCATGTTATTCCTCTTATGGAGACAACGAACCAGTGCTCATTATCTGTGCTGTATACTAAACATCCCAACAAGATAGATAACACTAATCAAAGTACAGTATCCTGCACAAAAATCCGAACACCGATTTAATTTTTTAAAGCCACCTATTGGCGGGGTGGTGGTTTTTTTTTTTTTTTTTAAGGGGGAGGGTAGACGGGGTGATGGACACGACAGGGCAGGGTTGGGTAAGTCTAGACATTAAAAAAAAAGGCCTTAAGGTATTACGCTTTAAGGCAAGTTACAGGTCAGGACATTTATGCAACCCCCAGGATGGTGTGTTTTTTTAAACGACAGTTGGAAATTTAGAGTTTAGGCTTGGTAATGTTGCTTACCGAAACAATTTAGTTTATGTTCCAGCTGCCTGTGAAAGTTTACGTCGTTGTCAATGGCGTAGGTGTAGCCTTTCTGAATGTGATGCCGGAGATCGGTGTTCGATTCCAGGTGAGGTGATGAATTATTGTGGTTACTTTACGAGAAATTCTCGTTTGTATATAGAACAAATTTTCATCGAGCAATTTGTTCTTTTTTTTTGTTTATTAAATAACTTAAAAAATAATAATTTACTTCGTTCTAAAAAAATAGTATTCCCAGCATATGCGAATGAATAATATTATAAAGATACCAAATATATTGCAATTCCTTATCGGGAATCGAACACTGATCTCCGGCGACGCAATCAGAGGCTCTACACATATGCCATCGGTATCGACAAAATTGTGCACAGGCGGCTGTGTAATTTATTTTGGGTAAGGAATATTACACAGCCTAAATCCAACATTTCCAACTGTCGTTAAAAAAAAAACACATCACCCTGGGGGCTGCAAAAATGTCCCGACCTGTTACTTGCCTTAAAACGTAATACCTTAAGGCATAAAAAAAAATTTCTAGACTTACCCAACCCTGCCCTATGTGTCCATCACCCCGTCTACCCTCCTTCTTAAAGGAAAACAAACAAAAAACCCTTTACCCCGCCAATAGGTGGCTTAAAAAAATTAAATCGGTTGTTCGGATTTTTGTGCAGGATACTGTACGTTGGACCACGATATAATAGGAAAGGTACACTCTCGGCTATCCCCAAGACCGGCGGGTGTTCTGTAAAGGGTCCCAAGATTCACCGCCAGGTTCGCTAGTATAGGAGGCCCATCGCCTCTCGGGGGTATAGTAAAAATTGGGGTTCTTCGTTCGTTATCTATAAAATTACCAATCAATGTGTCCAGAAATTGATTTCGTTTAAGCTTAATTTAATTCCCTATCCTTAAATACCTAATTCATCTAGATTAGGCAATTATTTATATGTTAAATTTATGATTGAAATTCACAATTTTTTGAAATTTGCGCCTTTCGCAACATTGCCACTTTCATTATATTAAACACGTTTGCCTTCTCTCTAGTGCAGAATTCATTATAAATAGAATTCGTCAATATTTATTTAATATATCCATTTTTAACAAAGGTGTAAAAGTTGCTGCACTAGAAAGAAGACAAACGTGTTTAATATAATGAAATTGGCAATGTTGCGAAAGGCGCAAATTTCAAAAAATGTTGAATTTCAATCACAAATTTTACATATAAATAATTGCCTAATCTAGATGAATTAGGTATTTAAGGATAGGGAATTAAATTAGGCTTAAATGAAATCAATTTCTGGACACATTGATTGGTAATTTTATAGATAACGAACGAAAACCCCACCCCATTTTATTTTTTATACCCCCGAGAGGCGATGGGCCTCCTATACTAGCGAACCTGGCGGGGAATCTTGGGACCCTTTACTGAACACCCGCCGTTTCTTCCAAGAGACTGGGATAGCGCGAGAGTGTACCTTTCCTATTATATCGTGGTTGGACATTAAGGGCACAGTTGTTAGGCCGTTCAAGGTAAGACTTAGCTTGTGTTGTTTAATGCAATAATGGAAACTCATTTAATTTAATTTCAGTTTAATGGAAGTATTGCCCATAAGGCATATGTGGAGTTCATTGTGACCAACAGTCACGCATTTACGTTAGGGGAGGAACCTGCATTTCGAAAATTTCTGTTACTTTTGCAACACTTGTACAAGCCGCTTGGAGCAACGGCTGTTAAAGCCCGAATTATGAAAGCTTTTGTTGAACTGAAATTTCAAGTCATGGCAAAACTCGGCAACTGTAATTTAGCCCTGACCGTATTAAGTGAGTAAAGGAAAAATACAAATCTGGGGCAATCGGGCTAAAAACCCGATGAGAACCGGGTTTAGAACCGGGTAGCATACCCGGTTTCACTTTCCGATTACCCACGTAAAACCAGGGTAGGTAGTGGGCACGAACTTTAAAGAACCGTTACACAACGGATCTCAATTTTTTTCCGGGAATACCTACCCATTTACCCAAATACCTACCCATTGGACACGGTGCCGAGCCAGAGTAATAGAATACTGGTGTAGCCACGGCCATGTTAACTCCCTCTCTCGGATTTTTTCCCAAAAGTTGTTGCCAATTTCGCGTATCGATTGTGAGAAAATGAGGCAAGATATCGATTTAAGTGTCCCATAACCGTAACTGCCACCTATGAATTGAGTTTTAAGGGTTGTTATTTAAAATCGTAGACTTTTACTTTTTTCACATTAATTAATTAAGCCACTTTTTGTTTACTTTCTGAAGTACAGACGACGAAAATGAGCGAAAACATAGCGAAAACGTAATACATCACAACTTAACAACACAGTCGCTGTGGCGCTTTCGTTATGGGACAGAAAGACTTTCAGGCCAAAAAGGCAATGGGAGGGCCCGCCATAAGCGTGGCTACACCAGTATTCTATTACTCTGGCCGAGCCCTACTCCGAAACATTTCGTTGCAATAGGGAATAACACCACTTATTGCAACGACAGATTTCGTTGCAATAGTGAAATAGTGCCTTATTGCGCCGAAAGATTTCGTTACAATAGGGAAAAAGTCCCTTATTGCAACGAAAGATTTCGTTATAATAAGGAAAAAGTCCCTTATTGCAACGAAGGATTTCGTTGCAATAGATTCTACCGGTAAACTACGATAAGATGAAATCGTGTTATTTTCCAATACACTAATTAGCACTTTTAATCGTAAATTAACATACCTGTCTGACAATCGGTCAGTATTTTGAGTTCCGCTTGTTCTTTTTCTGGGATATGTGGTCAATCTTTGCTATTTTGTATAAAACACATCGTCACATATTTGTTTTTAAAGCAAATGATAATAAAAAATAGAAAAAATAATTAATTCAGTTACCTCTGCAATTGTTTTCTATTCATACCACTTCGACGCGGCATTACACTGTTTTGATTTTAACTAACTATATTATTTTTAACAAATCAATAATAAAATAACCAAAACCAACAAGGAACATTTGTAATAATAACTTTTTTATTTATGCTGTCGTCTGCTTTGTAACAAAACAACCCTGAAATAGTAGCTGCCGTTTATTTCTTATATCATTTTAATATTCAACTCCTCTTAGGAAATATGTCATGCTAATAACATGAAGACGTATTCAAAATATTTGTATTCATAGTTATTAATCTATACTATTCTTTCCAGAATCAGTTCTTTGTACCGTAAGATAACCCAATCTCCATATATTGAGCTTAGCAGGCGAATTTCATTCGTTTCCACTTTCCCCTCCAACCCAAACTGCCTCACCCTAAATCCCTTCGGGAAATTTCAATATATTAAGTATAACCGGATTTATAATTATTATATTATTTTTATATTTTTAAATATTTTTTTGTATTTTTCGTATTGTTTCTTGTTTGCTTACAAATATTGGGGTATACGAATATTTTTTCGAGTTAACAACCCCCCGTCATGGCCTTGAAAAGAGCGAACCTTCAGGTATGAAACTATAAGTAGCCCCGAAAATACTTTTCAAAGCATTACCTGCACCGCAGTAAAAGCGTGACCATCTTCTTGTCGTCTCCGGTTGACGATCAACAACTCCAGCGCCATGAAAACTAAAGTAAGAATTTAAGTTTAATTCTTATTTTAAATTACAGAAAAAATTTTTAACTTACGGGAAGAATTCTATTTAAGGCCATCTGGATTTTGTATGTTTTAATTTGGAGCGTTCATGCAAACGTTGAGAATGACACGCAAATTCAAATTAGGAGCGTTCATGTAAACGCTGAGAATGACACGCAAATTCAATCGATTAAACAAGATGCGGAAGGCTGGAACACTGAAGAAGATGGAGTCAAATGGCAATTTAACTGCGATTTTTTTGGTAATGATATTGGACGATTGGCGAGTACGGGAGAACAATGCGGTGGACATTGCATTGCAAATACAAGGTGCTCCCATTTTCATTATTCCGACGATGGATTCTGTTACTTAAAGAATCCACCCATCGGAGTTTTCCGTACACCGCATAGTGGTGGAGTATGTGGGTTTCTTCCCTGGAGATCAAATGTTGGTAATGAGTGAAAATAGCAATGAATTTCAAATGACATTATTGTTATGAATACCTGTAATGTCCACAGGGAACGACTGGAGAATTGGCGCCCGTGACGTCAAATGGCAAATAAATTGCGATTTTAACGGCAATGACATTCATAAAATCGCGAGTTCCGGAGAAGACTGTGGCAACATTTGCATCGCTATGCGCCCATGTACTCACTTTCGCTACTTTGACGGATTTTGTTACATGAAAGCGGCACCAATAACAACTGTTCGCACACCAACCAATGGGGGAGTTTGCGGTTATATTCCCTGGAAATTCGATCCTGGTAAGACACCAAAAACATGAATTCCTTTTCCTTGTGTTAACAACTGACCTTTTGTCAGATCGAGACCATTGGAACCCCGGTGGGGATGGAGTCAAGTGGCTTTTGAATTGCGATTTTTTCGGCCATGATATCGGGAAAATAGCGAGCACTGGAGAACTATGTGGCGGCCTCTGCGTCGCTAACCCCGAGTGTAATCATTTCCGTCTTCACGAAGGATTTTGCTATTTGAAGAAAGCTCCTTTATCGACTCCCCGGACACCCATCAACAGCGGCATGTGTGGCTTTGTCCCTTACAGGAATTTTAACGATTCCATAGCCACTTGTCCCAAAATTGACGATTTACCGTCAGAATGCCGTCCAATCAAGGACTGTGCTGTTTGGTACGATCAGATTCTAACTATTCCGGGAACAGCGTGTAAACTATCAGATGGAAATCCAGGAGCTTGTTGTCCAGATCTTCCTACAAATAGTATGGAAATATTCAAATTCAACTAAAAATATTTGAATTTTTTAGTATGGAAATATTCAAATTCAACTAAAAATATTTGAATTTTTTAATACTTAATTTTCAAAGGTTACGGGCCGCCTCTGCGAACGCCATTCGGTAGAATTGGTGAAAAGAATGGTTTCAATTACAACATTAACACGCCATCGATGAACCAAGCAGCCGAGGCGAGTCGATTACAAATGAGTTCAATGGGCGAGATTGAAAAACGACTCACTCAAAATAACATTCTAGTTTTACCTGGTTCGTCTCGTGCTATTCACGCACTTGTTTTTGCAACAACTGCAGAATCTGAAAAAATCAGCCGAGAGGCAATCATCGGAGCTTATACAGCCAGTGAAATTGTCAAAAGGTTTTTACTCGTCTAGTCCCTAAAACAGCAAACAATTAAGTTATTAAATGTTGTTGTTAATTAGATTTAATATTAAACCCGAGAATGTTGCGCTGGCATTGAACCAATTTAATTTGAAGGACACGATTTTATCTGAGATGTGCCCCATGGATTCCGTTTGTAATCAAACAACAATCGACTCTCGTTACCGAACGCTGGATGGGTCGTGCAATAATATCCAGCATTCATCCTGGGGCAGGTCGCTCACACCATTCCAGCGTCTTGCTCCCCCTGCTTATGCTGATGGTACCTTTTTTATAGAAAAACATCCAAGAGTTAGTAACAATAATACACAGATTTTAATCAAATTTTCATTAGGTGTCCGTGTGCCTCGACGTGCCAAAAGTGGTCGTGAACTTCCCAGGTAACCACAAGTTTTTCATAACTCAACTCTATTAATATGTTGTGTGCTATGCATGAATTTCCAGTGCACGTTTGATTACTACCATCGTCACTCGCGACGTGGACGCCCCCAGCGAGACGGACACGACATGGGTTATGCAATATGGTCAATTCCTTGATCACGACTTTACGAAAACTCCTGAGTTCAGAATGGGTACGATTCATAAGTGTGTTTTGACTTTCAAAACTTAATTCTGCTTTAATTCACATCTACAAATAGCTAATTCAAGTACAATCCCATGTTGCATGCCAAACGGAGGATTCATTGACAAGAATCTCGTCCACCCCGAGTGTTTTCCCATTGAAATCCCTCGAAACGATACTTTTTTCTCCAGGTTTGGACAGCGTTGCATGCCCTTGGTCCGTTCAGCTCCAGGACGAAGACCCGATTGCAGCTTAGGTTGTGCCGAGCAGGTAAGGACCTAAAACCCTCCCCCCCCCCTACCCTCTATTCATTATCGCATAGTACACCACAACGGTTTCCCTTATTAATCGATTGATTTCGTAGATGAACCAGTTGACCCACTATTTGGATCAATCGAATGTCTACGGATCTGATGATAAATTAGCCAACGAACTGCGTACGTTTCAAGAAGGCAAATTAAAAGTGACTCGCCGAAGTGATTTGGATTTACTCCCAGCCGATGACGAGTCCAAAATGTCCTGTGCGTTATCCAAACGAGTTTCAGGAATTGATCCACCAAGCGACGTCAAATGCTTCAAAGCAGGTAACTTGCCTGTTAAAGAAACATGTTCCAGAACTATAATAATAACTTTTTTTTTTAATTTAAAAAAGGTGACTCAATTCGTGTTAACGAACATCCCAATTTGGCTGTCACGCACATCGTCTTTTTACGGGAACACAATCGTCTAGCTAAAGAACTCGCCCGTCTCAATTCGCACTGGGATGATGAGCGTCTTTATCAGGAAGCCAAGCGGATATTGACTGCGCAAATGCAGCACATTACCTTTAACGAATGGGTTCCTATTATTATCGGAAGGGAGAAAATGCAACAGCTCGGTTTATTGCCATTACAGCGAGGCTTTAGCCAAGATTACGATTCCAATTTGAATCCCACAATTTTTAACGAATTTGCTGGAGCTGCTTTCCGATTCGGCCACACTCTAATTCAAGGAAGGCACCAGTAAGTTCTCACACATTCAAATATAAATGTGAATTGTTTAACAGGTGTGATTTCCTGAATATAGTTTAACGAACGCAAGGGGAACAAAGGAAAGAGACATTTTATTACGTCAACATTTTTTCAAAACGCAAGAGATTTACACGCCCGGAAATCTCGACAAGTTTCTTATCGGATTGGCTACCCAACCCGGTCAAAAACCTGAAAATTTTTTCAGCGAAGAGGTATATTCATTGTGAAAACGTCTCTTTACTACGATTATTAACATTGTTTTTCATGCACAGGTCACTAATCATTTATTTGAAGAAGAAGGCAAGGGCTTCGGTTTAGATTTGGTTTCGTTAAACACTCAACGCGGTCGTGATCACGGTACGTGTCCGTTTTACAAAATAATATAATCAATTTTGTAAAAAGGATTTGGTCACTTTGTTCAGGTATACCTGGTTACAATGCATATCGATACATATGTGGCCTAAGCACTGCGAATAATTTTAACGATCTTCGTGATCTGATTCCCTCCTCGGTTTGTTCATAAAAAGTTGATTAAAATGCACCCAAGGTCATTTTACTGAATTTTACAGATCGTTGACCGTTTCGAAAGCTTGTACGATTCGGTGGATGATATCGATCTGTTTATCGGAAGCATTTCTGAACGATTAGCTAAGGGAGCTGTGGTAGGTCCCACGTTTCAGTGTCTGATTGGTGAACAGTTTTTAAGGCTAAAACGAGGCGATCGCTACTTCTACGATCTTGCTGGCCAGTCTGGTTCATTTACTGAAGGTATTTTTTAGAGTTAACATTTCATTGACAATCCAATTACAATTTACTTTATTTCATAGAACAATTAAATGAGATCCGGCGAACTAGCTTTGCTCGTCTCGTCTGCGACAACAGCAATGTCCGCTCTATTCAGCCATTAATCTTCAAATCCAAGACTGCCGTGTAAGTGTTGACGCCATTAGTTGAAATCACTCATTAGCTAATTGGTAAATCCTAATTTCAGAAATCCTATCGTGGATTGCGAGTCATCTTCAATACCGCGGGCCAATCTCCGTCCTTGGCAAGAAGTTTAAAAGAACATCCTAAACTGCAAAACGGAAATAACGCAATTCCTTTTGGGTGTAGTCTTTTTTAGTATTCATTTAATACAAGCCAGAAATTTCGAAAAATATTTAGGAGTATACGCAGGGTAAACGTCTCTTTACAGTGGCCTCCCATCAAGGCTGTGGCTTTCCACTCCTACATTAAATTAGAAACCGGATGCCATTTCGTGTTCGATTACCGCCGCTTTCCGATTTCTCTTCCCTCTATGCCCTATGCCATCCCTCATTAACCTTCCTCCATGACGTCCATACCCATTCCTATGTTTCTTAAAAGTATACACAGCTCAAACGAACATGCAATTTTCGTAAAAGTAAGCATTGGACTTACCAGAAATCAATTGGGCTCCCTTTCTGTGACGCGAGGAATGAAACTTGAGGACGCGGGAAGACTATGAGCGCCAAGTTCGTTGGTTTTGTGCACGTGTGCGTTAACGTAGTTAATGTTGACACTGAAAAGAAAAGTTCCTGACAAACTGGCTAGGCAAATATTTAACTTTTGAAAACTTACGCAATATTTTTGCGAAATAGCATCGAGGAGCATTGAGAATGTCACCCGCCACACCCTACACACAAGAAATTTCCAGTCGTCGGCCAACGAAGATACCAACATAATCAAATCATGTCGGCCGATTATCAAAGGAATCTAAGATAGTAAAAGAAAATGTAAAATTTGTTGAAACCGTGAAAATTGGAAATTAAATAACTATACCAGAGCACTAAAAACAGCTAGGATGTCCTGATGTCGTTGGCACATTCTTCTGTTTGCGGTTGAAATGCTGTTGTCTGTGTAACCAGATTTTAAATTACCCTTGAAAATGACCTAGTTCAAAAGTGGACAACCTGATTAACTAGCCTACAACGAGCGGTTGAGAAGTTTAAGAGTAAATTGAATCTAGTACCAAAGGCATTGCCCAGGCGATCCCAGCCCCGGGTGATTCAGCACAGTCTGACTTTGAAGTCATGCCGTAAAGGGACAAAGTTTATGGGAAGAAAAGTATCCTTATGTCTGTGAAACAAACACGACCTCGTCTCCTACGCAGAAACAACCACCAAGCAAAGGTATCATAACGCCCAAAAACGAGTCTGGGGTATTCAGTAGTTTCTGCCAAGTCTGAGACGACAAGAGTCGCGTCAGTTGGTCAATTTGTATCCACCCAAGTTTCTGGTTCACACCAAGTAGAAACAGATTTTAACTCATCAATTGCTGCTCCAGCCTCTGTCCAAACAGCTACTTTTGCTTCAGACCAAAGTTGCTAATTCCTCTCTTCTTTCTAAAACCAAACTTTCCCAGACAAAAGGTGGTAATAAAATTTGTCAAACAATGTTAATCGGATAAATCCCACAAATCAAGCAAGTCGAACAATATGTTAGAAACTTGAGATTCAAAAGACCTTGTAACTCTCTCACTTGGCACGAATGGTTTGACATCTTATTAAATTATAATATGACTGTGAAATGTCTTATTACCTATGTATAAAAGTAGTCCATCAAGGCTTCATGCTAGTACATTTACCTCACCATACTTTCAATCCTTGCAAAGTAGACCTTGGAATGGAAAGGTTAAAAGATCCAATGTTGGAAAAAAAGAAGTGCACAACTACGCCATTTTCTTTTCTACCACATATGTTACCTACTTTGTGTGCGGTTGTTAATATTTAAGCTGCATTCGGTTGACTATCAAATGCAATGCTTTGGCACTTGGCCAAAACACCAAAGACTTGTTTAGCCAAAATTCTGAGAAACCATTCGATACCATAATGCTGTTTATGCTACGTAATGCAATTTCCTTGCTTGAAAGTTCTATTGGGGTTCTCTTGATCAACTGCCAACCACGTGCTGAATATGAACAATGAGGGGTAAAAAGAAATAAAAAAGAAAAAAAAATCGTGGATAAATTTGTAATTCCTCTACTAGATGTCAGTGTTCTGAATAGTGGGCGGGAATCGAGTAGCCCAGAAGCCAAAATTGTGGCAAGAAAGTTCGAATTGCTAAATAATGTGTCGTACAAGGGTGAGATGAGGCGACAAATATGGCGGTTCCCACGAAGCACATTTCGAAGAAAACTGTCTCAAAACCCTTTAATATTACAGCTCCATTTTTTCTCCGACATGGTCTATGGAGGTATTCTACGTTCGCACCAACATCTTTCGAGGACATGCGCCTTCATCCATTTTGAAGTTGACTAACTGTTCGTGAAGGACACATCCCAAAAAGGTAGGCAAAGTTAACACACCACGAACAATAAGACCCATTATTTATTTGTACTGATAGTGTCATAGGGAAAGTTAGTTCATGTTTACCACAGTGGAAACTTGTAGATTTATTGCTTATTTTGTCTCACACTAACAAAATTCGATCATAAACTTCAGTTTCTACCACGAGTTACCGTCTAGTGGGCGAATCCACGAGGTTTGCTTTGCCCAGTTCTACGCCTTGTAACCAACTGTTTACAGTTGGTCCCGTTTACGAGAACTTCGTACTGAAAATTCATATACTTTCTAAAAAGAAAATTGCATAGTTAAGAATTATTTTTGTGGCTTTATTTCAGTCTAGGAAATTTGAATCGATGCGATGGGTGGGGGATCTGATGGAAGGGGGACGGGTCTGAAGCAATAATCAAGGTTACGTTTTTCTGCGTATCGACATAATCTTGTTGTGCGAAGCTTTTGATTTTGTATGAGGAAAGCAATGGTAGTGTCGTGAGTTAAAAAATAGGGCCAACGATGAGGTTAGCATGTTTAAGCTCACGCGAGTCTGTTGAGAGGTCACGTGACTAACGAAAACAAGAAATTTGTTGTTGAAGTTTTTTTTTGTTTTTTTGTTTGTTTGTTTTTTTTTTTGTTTTTTTTTCCTTTTGGGCGAATTATTAATGTTAGTTTGGGAAAGAGAAAATGGAGGCCAAGTCGATTTTTATCTTGTTGTCTCGGGAAATGCTTGCATGTCATGACAGAATTATATTTACAAGGTGACGTATGGAATTCAGCACGATCACTTCAATGGGGAAAATTTGAACTGGTTGAATTTCCACTTATCTTTTTGCCATAGAAAGAAAGTCTTTTTCCTCGAATAAGAGCACCCAAATTTGGATTGAATTTGTTAATTTTTTGTGACCGTGTAGAATCAAGCAAAGTTCTTTTGTTTTATCACAAATTGAAGGTTAGTTGGAACAGCTGGAACAAATGAACTAGGGACTTTGGACTACTTAATCAATTTCAATCCAACCACTGCGTAATGTTTTAAAATCAACCTGTGCCCATATAAATAAATGTTCTGCATAGGGATACATTCCATTCGTTGTTCAAAAATTGGAGGTTAGTTTTCCTCTCTCCCAATCTCCTCTTCCGATTTTGCATCCAATTCCGATGACAGGTTTTTCGTCATCACGTAGCCCGTCATTGAGTACCATATCCGCTCCAGTAATCCGGCTGAACGTTGCATTCGTCTTCTTTTGGGTTGACTACCATTGGATTCCGAGTCCGAATCCGTTTCGGATTCCGTCCCGGCCTCGTATCCGTCCGCACTCACTTCGAACTCTGTGTCTGTGTCAGACTCGACGTCGTCACTTAACTTTGCCACGGCTGATTGTTCTCCAGTTGATTGAGTTTCCACTCGTTCCAGTAGCTTTGATTGTCCTTCTTTCGTAGGAAGAACAGCGTAACAATTTTCTCCCGATTCAGCGGTGGTTATTAACGTTGTCCATTCAACCATTTCTATTGGCCGGTCTTTTTTATTTAAAAAAATTTGAATTGAAATGTTACTTTGATGTCGTTAGGACTGGGTCTAAACGACAGTCGAGAAATGGCTTTGCTTTTATATTGGGCTGATTCAGGAAATAGTGCGCACTTGTCAAATCGTTAAACGTTTGGCAATGAACGTTGATTTGGAAATGCCCTTGCGTGATGATTGAACAACTCTTTTTTCCAACAATCCGAAACTAGAACTGACATTTGGCACTTCCTGAATATGAGAACACAAATCACGTGATTTTGCAGTAATGATTTTGATCATTAAGATTGTGCCCTTGAAAATCTTTTGTTTTTTTTGGACAGTGCGTGATCAGCAGCCGCCCATACTATCTCACGGTTCTCTTTCGAATTCGTTCGAGTGTAGATTCTTAATTTTGTCCCAGATAAATTATTTTTTTTAAAGAACAAAACCTTGTCATTTCGTTCAGGAAAGCGACGTGTTTGAATTCACAGTAATATTCTTTAAATTTGGTCATTGTTTGTGTAAATCAGAGACAATTGAAAAACCAGTTTTATTTTTTTATTCATTTTCATTTGAACTATAACAGAACAACATGTTTGACAACTTATTGCTACTAAACCTAACTCGTAAACTTGTTTGAGGGTTTTTGAGCAATGTAATTTGACATTCGACGAGCAATTCAACTCGTTTTTCTTTTCTTTTAATAAATCAATTATGGTAATTTCTTTAAAATTTGTCAGATTGCCATTCTTGTATCTGGGTGAAAAAACATGTCGTACAATTCTGACCGAGTGATCTAAATTTCTGCGTTGAAAATTCTAGAATATAAACATGACCTCCTTTTAACAGTCGTACGACTCTTTATGTAATATATTTAAAAGGGCACAGTCTTGGCTGAACTATCTTCGTTTATCTTCGGCTTCATTTGCTTCTCCTTCGTATCACATCGATATACCCAAGTAACTTTAATTTTACGGTTTAAACATTTTAGACACACACAAATTAGTCGTTACGTTTCTAATTAGATTTAACATTTAAAGCGATGGAGACGGAAATAGGTCGATGCTGGTTTGTTTTTTTCGTGTTGATGGCGGGAGTTGGTTGCGTCCCGGTCAATCAGCTGCGTGACGAGGACGTAATGTACACTAGCATCGACGGCCAAGTTAAATATTGGCTTAATTGCGATTTTTATGGCAATGATATGGACAATGAGACAACCACCCTAAGGCAATGCGGAAGCGTGTGCGTGGCCAATCCGAATTGTATCCATTTTACGTGGAACAATGGCGTCTGTTACATGAAGAATACCAAAGACATTGATTTCCGAACTCGACTTGAGGGCGCTGTTTGCGGATTTGTCAAATGCCGTTATTTCAACTGCTAATTGCTTGCGCAAATTAATTTGTTAATTATTTCTTAAATGACGTGTTTAATAAAATATAATTTCACTTTTTAAAATTTACAAGCCATTTTGTCGTGGAACACCCTCACTTCCTTAACCGTGAGTTTCTGGTCGAGCTTAAACATAAAAGAAATAGTATTTTTTTGAATTTCGCGCCCTGTAAGTAGAGACATCTCTTGGCCATTTTTGCAACCAAGCGTTATACAGCCCACGTCTAGTTAGGTATGCAAAATCTATAGTTAGGAGAGACGTACAAACACAGCGAAAACCTTTATCGCATCGTTTGATGTCAACATTGCACATGAGTGTATGTCGCCGTCTACCGTGACGTGTATTGGCGCACTCGCGTCTCGCCATATGCTAATGTTCAGCGATGCAAATTCCTGGCCGATGTATCTTTACAAAGATCAATGACGTCTGTTGGACTCGAGCTCCATAACTAACGAAATATTCAATCGAAATTCCGCACGTCCCAGCATTTTTCTGCAATTGATTTTCGTTGTCGTTGCGCGTATCCCAAGGCGGATGCGATAAATGCAGAAATGATTTTGCCACGATGTAATCGCGTAGTTCGAGCAACTTGTTTTTATTTGGGCTGTCTCTTCTTATTGCATAAAGATGATTGGACGTGACGCTGGACTTCAAAAGAAATCGCTTATCCAGTTTTGTTTTTGTTGTCCAATCCAGACGAAAGCCAAACAAAAAAAAAGGGGGATACAAAGTTGATGTGCGAGCTGCTCCAGCAATTACTCGACGATAAATCCAATCTTTATATATATATATATATATAATAGAGCTAAAAGTTGTTCCTTTCTCTTTTCAAGATTTTTTTTTTTTTTTTTCCATCTGTGTGGCCTTTCTTTTTACGGGGAAAAAAATTGTCAAAGAAATAGTGTCGTCCTTTCCGCCTGACCTCCTTCTCGTCCTTATCTCTCTGATTCGTGCCAGGAGATACTGCGGTCACGTGATTGATCCTCCTTCTTGTCCCGGTGCTGACCATTTTGCCCCCCTCCTCGTGTCGTAAAAACTTTTGTTTACTCGCCTACAGTTTTGTGCGTGTGTACATCTTTTGTTGTTTTCTTTTTATCGCCTCTTCCGGGGGGGATAGGGGTGTGTCCTTTGTCTACGCTGTATATTCGATCAAATTCTTTTGTTTTTGTCTTGTTTTTTTTAATTCGATAAGAAGAGCAATGTATTAACCAAGTCGGTACATTGTTTAAGAATCATTTAGTTGAAAAGTTTGGTTTTGCGGAGATGATTGCGTTCGAATTTGGCGCGCGCATTTTTGAATGATTGATTGAATCACGTCCGTACAGCGCTCATTTTTGTCCCCCCTCAGGCTGTGGGTCGAGATATGATACGACTCCTATTAGAACTAATAGAAAGGAAAAAAAATGTAGTACATCAATCAAATCAGATTTGCAAAAATAATGACAATTTTTCTTCTTTCGTTGTTCCCTTTGTTTGTTTTTGCTTTATTTGAGAAATGGGGCTACCCATGTCAGCGAAATCCTCAATGCCTTGTTTTCTTTCTTGTCTGTATTGTAGATCTGTTTCTCATTTCGACTCGCTCTCGTACATCAGACGCTATAAGCTTTACTGTGCACATGGACAAAAGAAGGCAATCTTTTCTTCATTTCTCCAATTGTCATGGGCCTTGTGATGTAGCGAATGAGTGCACACAACAACAAAAAATGGCAGTCCAGTCCGTCAGATTGGGTTTCAATATAAAAGCAAATATGCTAATCTTGCCGCGATTATGACAACCAACCCAGACCAAAAAGCGAAATCAATCTCGTTATTGTTAAACATGTTGAAGAAAGTCTGCGGTGCCTTTATTTTGCAGTTAAAGGGGTTTCTAAACTGGATTCGTATTAAATTTGAATACATTTTCCTTGAGGCCTTTAGCCAATCGCTGTCTACGCAAATAGGGTGTGCGATGCAGAGGGACTTGTTCGGTAACCCACTACTATTACATACATCATTATCTACGCAGTATAACAGCCCAGCTCCAAGTCTTTTATTTCCGTAGTAGATAATCATTTCGTTCTTTTTCCCTTTTTTCTTAAATATTCTTTTCCTTGCGTGCGTGCGTGCGCATCGAATATTCAGCAACACAAAACCAATTTTGCTACAACTGTGTCATTCAATTTCAGCCTTTTTTTTTTTTCTTAAAAATGTTACCTGGTTACCATATTCATTTCTTTTTATTTAAAAAGAAAATCCCTTTATTCTCTTGTCTTCCTCATTTGCATCTTATCAACTGTACATTTTCAAAAGATGTTAAACTTGTTCCTGGCAATGGCCGACTAGCGAAACACCAAACATTTTCCCTCTTTAAACTCTTTTTTTTTTTTAATGTTTCACTCGCTTAAATTTACCTTTGAATTCACTGCGGTAGCGGATGGCGCAACTCCAGAAATCATTTTCATTTTCCCGGAGACATTGCGGGCCGTTGTGCGGTGAAGAGTTATTGGATAATCATCTCTTCTTTATGTATCAAAACTCCCCGCCTCTCTCTTTACGCACGCACATAACATATGGATTTAGGATTGTTATAGAGCACGTCAGGCTCCATTAATCTGCGTAGGGTGTGCCGAAGTGTGGGCAAAGAAATAAATATTTTTTATTATTTATTTATTTTTTTTTTTTCAAAAGGACGACATGTTCCTTTTCAAATCCGGATATCATTGGGGATTCGCAGAGGGGAAAGAGAATGGCTTCGATATTAGAATCTTGTCCATCAAAATGTTTTGTGTCTGATCTATTTGCATTTTAAAAAAACAACAACAATATTTTGAAATAATCCTGGCCTTTAAATAATGAATTATTCATAATCTTTTTTTTTTTTTGAAATTGATCGGCACAAAAAAAGAGGATTTCTTGTCCCTTTTTCTTTCACCATTCTCACCGTTGTGACACGGGCGTGACATCACCCAAGTTAACACGACCTGCATTATTTTCAGTACGCACAAATAAACTGTAGAGTATTACAAGTCCAGGATATCGATCGCCCCTTTTTTTTAACACGATTTTTTTTTTTAGATGCCTGGAAGTTTTGCGGCGCTGTATTTCAAGTGCCCTCCGTATAGGATCGGGGGACCCCCTGTTTTTTTTTTAATTGTTATTGTATTAGTATAATATCCCCTCTTGTTTTTTTAATGCCTATTACCTGGATCAATACGTTTAATTAGACCCTGGTGGTCCCGTTATTTTCATTCTTAGAATGGCGTTCCATCGTGGAGGTAGGCAAAAATGGACAATGATTCGAAGTTGCTCGGATATTTCGTGGCTATGAGATCCCAAAATCTAAAAAGGAATGCAGGTAATATCATTGAACTAACAAGGTGACTATATCAAAAAGATGTAAGAAGAAAGAAAACAATAATAATCTTGGATTTCTTTCATCCCTCAGCTCTTCATCCGCATGTCTCTACCGGAAGGGAACAAAAAAAAAGGATACGGTGTGCACATGGATCGTTCAGTAGTCGGCGGGATCGCGGCGGAGAAGGACGTGCACATCAACGACAGTGTCACTGTGTGTGATTTTTATTTATTTTTGGCGAATGAACGTCAGATTATCCAGGTAAAAAAGTAAGACCTTCCATCATTTGAAATTGAAACAGCTGATTGATTATGTGTGTGACGCATCCCCCGCCAAGCATATTAACCAAGTTTGCGTCCACGAAGTTTTAAGTTTAGATTCATAAATAGTAAACTAAAGTTGCAGCTGATAGTTTTGAGTTGATTATATTAGCCCCGTTAGCTGCTTCCCTTTTCAATGTTGGATGGGCATCATTCATTGAATAACCCAAGTTTTTCCGTTTTGTTTTTAGCCAGGATCTTTCTAGACATTTACAGCGTTGCATGTTTAATTTAATTAATATATATATTTTTTTTTGTTCAAAATTGAATCAATTTAAAACCTTTGTTATTCTTTACCATCGCACGTGTCACATAATGTATTTTTATTATATTTTTTTAAAGGGTAAAACAAAAAGAAATGACGTCTGTAGAGAAATGGAGCTCAGAGTGTTTAGGTATAAATAACTGTAGAATATTAAGGACCAAAGTATGTAATAAAAGCAGGGCTGTGAGACCCTGGACGCAGTCGTTGATTGGATCAAATGGGACTTGCATTTCTATACGTTTGTTGGTAGGCGCAGGCCTTAAAGACTGGGAATGGACTCTTTGGCTGCTTGCCCACCACGTACTCGTTGATTGATTGATTGATTGACAGCTTACAAGCTTTAAGATCTTTTTTTTTTTCTGTTTCGACTGTTGGAAACGTAACTAAAAACTCGCCTTTTATGGAGACGAGTGTGTGTACCGTCGACACACACAACTCGGACGTTCATTTCGGCACGATTATAAAAGAAGGAAATAGACCAGAAGGCTCTTTATAGACTTTGGGATTAAGCTTTTTGCTTGCCCTTCCGCGAATGCATAAAACTCAATTCCGACTTTATGACGAAAGGGGCCGTCTTTTTTTCTTTTGCCATTCTTGCATCAATTTGTTTTTGTTTTTTTTTTTCTTTTAAAAATTTTTTTTTTTTTTTTTCGTTCACTGGCCTGTCCTGGACGTGAGAGAGTGGGTTCCGGTCGTCAGGAGGCGTTGGAGCGTCAGGATATTACTTCCGCTTTATTTTCTTCTTCTTTTTTTTTTGGGGCCTTGCAGAGGGATAGCCAAACTGTCTGTTCACAATAATCCAGGCGGGGCAGCATAACTTTCTCGTCCGTCTTCTCACCCTTCCTTGCCCATCCGTTTAATCAATCAATCAACTATCCAATCAACGCAGATCCCTTTCCCCGCTTTCCACCCAAAAATAGAGGGAAAACAAAAAAAACTGCTCGTGCTGTTTCTATTGATTCGCTGATGTAATTATCACGTCTGTTACACTTAATTATCTTGTTTTTTTTGTTTTTGTTTCACAGAAAGGACGTTACACAATTGAATTCGCATTTTTTTTTTTTAAAGCCAGCCCTCCGGCATGTTATGCGCCGTCATCTTCGCCATTGCTGGTAAGTTGATTACAAAAATACTCAAAACAAAAGACTATGTACATAATATGTAAAAAGAAAGGTCCCTTTTTTGTGTGTGTGTGTGTGTGTCTGTCTTGCTGACATACTAATGAGATAAGAACTAGATTGCCAAGGGGAAAAAAATAATAATAATAATGAAAAAAAAAAAAAGAACGTTCATCACGCAAGTGAAACAAACCAAAAAAAGAAGGGCAGGGATGGGTTGTCATCTCCGGTTATTTTTTTTTTATTCCGTTCAATAGTTGCTAACATATTGCTTTGAGGCCTTTTGATCTTTCTTCAGTCCTTGCCTTTCTTACAGGGGAAAGCAAAAAAAAAAATGGGGCGTCACAGATTGCATATCCGGTGAAGCGTTCGCCACCGCCCGCATTATTATTCAATCAGATCGTCGCGCAGCGCAATTTTTTTTGGGGGGGGGGGGGTTATGTGGGAAGCTGCGTCTTCTTTGTTTTTCGTTTGTTTGCTGCGCGACAGCTGTTGGCATTTCACCTCCCGCGCAAAGCCCAAGTCGCCGATCGATGTGTTCAAACTGGGAAGAATCAAAACACGAAATTGACTTTTTATTCTTTGATGCGAGAAGAAAAAAGGCGCGTAATTATTTGAAACCTCGGTTTGGCGGATGCGAAAACACCTACGCCATTGTGCAAGGCTATGTTTTAGTAAGGTTTCACTCCTCCGTCTTTTCGTGATTAATTCATTCCAGTCCAAGTTCAAGTGCAACTGTGCACGTACTACAACAAAACGAAAGGCGGCTGAAGTAAGAAAAACAAGATAGGCGACAAAAGAGGGCGTGCCATTTGAAGAAAAAAAATAAAATCAAAAATCAAACAAGAGGTGACAACGTTATGCGTGTCAATTCTATCGGCTTAACCGATCACGACGTGTCTGATTGGCCGGTTGTGAGCTGCACGTCTCTCTCTCTCGATGATATCCCGTTTGAACGCCGGATCAAGTGTCTACACGGATGGCTTCGAAAATGAAAAAAAGGCGGGTCGTATCAAGTTTCCGAGTTGCGTCGTCTACGACACACATTCAGCCGTCAATTAGAAATTCAATTTGAACTGGAATTCAATCATCTTAACAATACACTGAAAATGCTACTTGACATTCTTCGCAAGGTGATGTCTCCGAAGTGTCAAATGATCATGGAACGAAAAAAAAAAGAAATGTCCTTTTTGGTATGAAAGTAGAAAAGCGATTCCAGCGAAAGGTCTCCCCTTCATACACAGTTCAGTGGTCAGATCACTATAGAAAGCGTCCTGGGCATCATAGTACCAACAAAAAAAAAGGGGGGGAAATCTCAAAGATTCTTTTTTTTAAAAGAGGGAAGCCGTGCCCTATTTGTGCAGCCTTTCCCTCTTTTTTATCGTCGTTTGGTTGAAAAGAGGCTGGCAAGCGAAAAAAAGGCAATATTGACAGGATCCAATCATTTCGGGTGGATCGATTCGTCTCTTCCCTCCACCATTTTTTTTTTTTTGCGAGTCAATCGCCGGCATATCCAAACCGCTTTTTTTTTTTATCTCCATAGAAATTTGAAATGACATTTTCTCCCTGGAAATATTTTCTTTTCTTTTTGTGTGTGTGTGACCCTGCGCAGCAATATCATAGGCGGCGACATCGATCTTTATGTTAATACCTCGTCTTTAATGGACTAGTTTGGTCAAAAGAAAAGAATGCCGGCCCTAAAAAAAAAAAACGTAGCAGTTTCACTTGAAAAGTTGCATCTCAAAACGGAGACGCAAGAGTTCCTCTTAATGAGCTGCAGCCCGCCCCTTGCGGGTGTTTGCAATGTATGCGACTTTACACGCGCAGCACTTAACAAATGAACGTTGGGGCCGCAGTGGCTGCACAACAACAAAAACATGGGCGCACAAACAAAAAAAACTGGCGTTTTTCTGCTCGTATTGGTTGTCAGTCTCTAATCAAGACGATCGATATTTCCTATTGACAAACGCATTTCTTCTTTTTACACGTACACGTAGCGCATTGAAAGTTTGACGTCGTGGCGGTTTTAACGAAATTACGTAGAGATGCAATCACGAAACGGAGGCGGTGAACCGAGCGTCCCTTTTTTTTATTATTATGATTATTTTCTCGCATTTTTTGTTGTTGTTGTTGTTGTTGGAATTCAAGTTGATT
This sequence comes from Daphnia magna, assembly GCF_020631705.1. Lineage (NCBI taxonomy): Eukaryota > Metazoa > Arthropoda > Branchiopoda > Diplostraca > Daphniidae > Daphnia > Daphnia magna. The sequence goes on from NC_059187.1 coordinate 1,491,719, forward strand.
GTTGACTTTATTGATTTTCTACTCCTCCCGGGTGCGATATGATGTAGCGTTGCTGTTTAGCAGCTCGTGCGGATGGCAAAGGTCGGATAACATTGGCATTGCCGGAATTCGGATCGTCGAATTCAGCAACTCTTCGTCGGTGAGCGTCGATTGCGACTGGACAGTGGACGACGTAACGAGCAGACGACGCGCACCGCTACAGCAGCCGACGGCCAATAATAGGCCTATCCATCAGCAGCTGGCCAATGGAGGCGGACTAGTTGCTGATAATGGTGACAGCGCCACGACAGACGGGCTATCGTTAACTTGGCTCGACGCCAATCGACAGCCCGTCGTCTCCATTCCGGGCATCAGGTAATGCGATATACTCCGTCCGCCTTTTCTCTTTTTATTTTGATATTTTATTATTCCGTCTCGTTCGACTGGATATACCAGCAGAGGGTCTGGTGTCTTTCCCCCCCTGTTTGATCATCACACACACACACACGCACAAAAGACGGAAGAGAAGACGTGAATAAAAAAACAAAAGGGAAATTCGATCATCGTTCAATGATGTTGTAGACACACTTTGATCGATTCTTTTATTTATTTTTTAACTTTTCTTTTTCTTGCACGTTTTACTTTTAAAATGCCCCATGTGTGTGTGTGTGTGTGTGTGTAAAAGATTGAAAATACTTCATCTTTTATTCTTTCTATACGTACTGTATATACGATTGTCTTTTGTTCTCGATCTTTTTGGGGTCTGTTTCAGGCACGTTCTGAGTAACGGAACTTTACAATTCCCGGCTTACCGCGACGATGCATACCGATCAGGTAATTTATAACCCGGCTCCGTTTTTTTATTTTCTGTTTGGGTGTGGGTGGGATGAAACAGTTGACATTTCTCAGTTTTTTTTTTGAGTTATGTAGATTTTGGTTTCATAATTTATGTCCAATTGCCGCAGATGTTCATTCGGCAGAGTACAGGTGTCTTGCCAGCACGGCCACCGGAGCTCTTCTAAGTCCGCCCGTCATAATCCGCTCAGGTATAATTACATTTTTGTTTTCCTCTCGTCATTTTAACCAAATAAAAATGCTAATTTTACATTTGCAAAATAAGAAAAATTTGAAGACTACTAAATCATTAAAAAAAAATGTCACATACAATTTCAAACAGCATAAAAGACGTCCGACATGAATGTTTGAATTTGAATATCACTCGAGATGTTAATTCTGTATTTTCTCATCTCCATTTTTTAACGCACGGACTAGTGGTAATTGGAGCGTTGCAGGTGTACGCTAGTGATGCTTACACGCTGCCGGGCAACACGGCCGTCTTGCCCTGCCTAGTGATGGTGCCAGTAGAACAGGCGTGGGCTGTCCAGGTGACGCATTGGACGGTGAGCTCCGGCCCAAACAACCAACACCTGGTCGATTCCCACGCCATACCCCAACGTGAGTATTTAAAAAAAATTAATAAATAAATAAATAAGAGCATTTTCTTCTCTACAAACCTTTTTGGCTCATCATTCCAGTAACGAATCTCCTTGATCCCTTCCAGCAATAGTTTTTTTTTTCAACAAAGAGTTGGCCATTTTCTGATATCTTACCTGGAAAGTTTTATTTTTCTCCATATCGGGGGGATATTGAGCACTGTAGATCTTGTTTTGTTTGGAGAAAAACAGGGTTGCGTGCATTTAAAATGTGAAACTGTGAGGCTGTTACCATGACAACTGCAGCTTAAATCCTCTTATTTTGTTTGCTCTTCAATAATGGTGACGGTTTAACTCGATTGTGACGTACGTTGGACGAGTGCAGCCGGTGCCAAGTACGCGCTGATTGGTGGCCATCTGCACGTGGCTGACGTGTCGTTGGAGGACACGCAGCTGTCCTACCGTTGCTTTGCCCGGCATCGTTTAAATGGCCAGCAAAGACAGACTTATTCCAGTCCGCCAGCTAAAATCATCTTTACTCATCACCCGTCGTCGACTCATCAACAATCGCCGTTGGCTCCTCAACTCGTCCCCTTTGTGCCCGCACTCCAACATCCGTCAACGTCGCTGAGGATCAAGCACGTCCGGCTGGCGCACGATGACATCTACATGACGTGCACGGTCTCCGCTTATCCGCCCGCTAAAATCAGGTAGTTGAATCTAGTCACGGTTCTTCTTTTTTTTTTCCCGTTCCTTCCTTCTTCTTAAGTTTATTTATTGTATTTTCTTAATCATCCCGATCTATCAGCCCGTACAGAGAGGGGGAAAGAAAACGAGCATCCAAAGAATTGAATTCTTTGTGCGATCAAAGAGATAAGAGGAGGTGCTAGCGTGTGCCCTTTTGATTAGTCAGTCGAGCTTGGAAGAGCGTGGCTACAGTGAAACGGGCCAAATGGAATCAGCAAAAGGATATAGTATATATCGATCCGCTTAGTCCATATCCATACGCGGAGGAAGCGGGAGAAAGGGGAGAGTCAAAGAGGGGGGTCATCCATGTACGAGTCGTTGACGCTCCATTCGATTGATTTTGATCATACACAGTCGTTCCTTTTTCTTTATGTTCGCCTACATATCAAATAGAAGCCAAAACGTGTCCGCCCTCCAGTATCCATTGCAAGTTCCAAGAGTCCGGCCGGAGGTGACGGACCGGAAACGATTCAAAACTCGTACATAATGACAGCGCAAGCACAGACACCCACCAACAACAACTTCCTTTTTTTTTCTTTCCTGGTATCCCTCCTTTCTAGGAACATAAATATCCATTTCGAATTTTCGTTCCGTTGACTTGCGCATTTTTTTCCCCGTTCCCTCCGCAACAATAAAGACGAAATTCTTCTGTACACAGAGCAACTTGGGTGTTAACAAACGAGACGTGCGGAAGAGTCTTTTGGGTGGAGGAACTATCTGAAACTTAACTTTTTTTTTTTTAAAGGGAGGGAGGGGGAACAGAAACAACTTTGAAGAAAAGAAAATAACATGCGCATAAGAATCTTATTAAATTGGAGTACGTAACATGTTCCGCGTGCTGGAATAAAAGGAGCAACAGCTTTTTTTTTTTCGGAAGAATGGAATTGAAGAGACCCCCCAAATTAGTATTACGCTGGATGCCTTTTTTTTTACTTCTTCCGGCTCTCTTTTGTTCAAGTTTCTTATTGTTTTCTCTTCTGTGGCTCTCAAGTCCCCCTTCCCCCCCTTTTTTTCTTCATTGTTTAAAAAGAAAAGAAAAGTCTTTGACACGTCAACGGGAGGAGAAAACCAATTTTCGTTCAACTCAACTGCCTCTAGGGCGTTAAAAACGTCTTGTATGATTGCCGGCCAAAACTTTAAATGGTACAGCTGCACACGAAGAATTTCCTTGTTAGACGATCCGTAATTGACTAACGTGAAACAGTTTTGTTTTGTTTCTTTTGGCGTTTGCATTTTCCTTATTTTTACGGCCAACTGGCGTGAAAGAAAAACGAAAATTGGTCTGAAGGCACGTCATGGTTGCTATGGCAACATCATCGCGTTTCGGAAGAGACGTGTGGGGGGGGGGATTCTACTTGCATCCGTGCGTGTACCCCATATATCCATTTCACAAACACACACGGCGAGAAAGAGAGAGAGACTTTAGTCAATACGCCACGTCAATTGCAGTTGCGGTAGCGACTTTGATAACGTTCGTGTGCAAATGATCCATCGATTGAAACGCACAAAAGCGGATGCCGCCGCGAAGAACGACAAAATCGTCCGTTGTCATGGTGAACGGCACTATTTTATTCTTAGCCTTTTCATCTCAAATTGTACAGATATTATTGCGTACAAACACAATCTGGGTATAGCGCAAACACACACAAAAGACGACCGCAGATGGATCACAAATTTACGTCTGATCTTCCACATGCTACCCCCGTTTTTTTTTCGTACGATCGGGCGGGACAAAAGCGGATTTCTTCTTTTTTTTATTTTTCTTCTTGTCTCTTGGACAGAGATAACTGGACCAAGAAGAAACAAAAATTGAATGGTAGAATAAGAACGATTGGCTAAGATTGTTGTTCGGAGGGCCTGGCGTAGAGAAAGGGGGGGCAAGAAAATGTCGTGATTGGAATCCGCCAAAGTCCCTCCTTAGTTGAGTTGTATCTCATCAATTGGTTTGCCTCTTTTATTCCATTTCCAAAAGCTTTATTGGATTTCCTTTTATTTTCAAAGTCTACCAATTGTGTTTTGCCAATTCTTCTTCGTCGCGACAGCGTTCTTTCTGTCATCGCGACTCTGTATAATTCATCGCGCATTATTCACGAGCGGCAGTTTAATGCCACGCAGCCTTTGATGAAACAGCAGCAAAATAAAAAATGAAAAATAAAATTTGTTTTTTAAACTCCGGCAGCCGAGAGAACTAAGATCGATATAACTCCCCGCCTATTCTTCCTCTCTCGTTCCCTTATTTCTTATTCTGTATATATAATAATAATAATAAGGCCAGCTCTCTCTGTGTGGGTGAGTGAATTCCGTCTGTGAGTTGCACGCAATCCAGCATCCACTTCAATTCTGACGTAGCGAGTAGGAAAAGAAAAAAATAATAATGAAATTCTTCTTTGTACGCACTTCACTCAATAGAGCAATTTACTCCGCTTTGTTGGAAGAAGAAAAAAAAAATCTTCCAGGGTGTACACACGTACACCGTTTGAATTTTCATTTTCATTTTGTTAGGTGGTTTAAAGTGAATCCGGCCAATGGAGCAGCCGTCGCTTTAGTGACGGACGGCAGGCGGATATCGACTGGGGGCGACTGGTTCCGCATCGGACAACCGAACGGTGATGACGCTGGACGTTACCGATGCCAGGCCACCAATAGCCAGGGACAGATGGAAGTGGAATTCCGGCTGGATGTTCACGGTCCATTGCGCGCTCGACTTGAACCTCAACGTCAAGTAAGTTGAGTGACGTGCATTCTTTTGATTTGGTCTCTCGTTATTATTCAGACATCTGACTCTCTCGTACGCGTCCGACTCTTTTGCTTTGATCGTTCCGCATGTGCGCAATTTCCGATTGGTCACGTAGAAACTATTGAGCCCTCCACTTTTCGCCAATGATCCCTCGGCACCCCTTTCCAAATTTCTTCCCTTCCTTTTTTTCGACTCTCCTTGAGAAAGAAGCGCTTTTCCTTGTTTAATTGCGAGACACCCAACAGCTGGAATCGATCCAGCAGCGTCCCGCCGTGTTAAATAAATAATAAAATATATATATAAAAAAAAAGACTCCTCCGGATCTTCTTCTCCTCTTCTTCCATCCCACTCTGTGTGTGTAGAGCTTCTCCCAATTAATTGAAGAACACAACAGAGAACGCTGTCCAAGTATTTTATTTCTTTTTTCTTTCTTCTTCTTCCGCTATTCCGGGCCGAGTGTGTCTCTTTTTATTCTGAAGTGGACACGCCCCTATGCTGGACTAAGACGTCCTCATCAACTTTGTTGAATTCATTCATTTTATCTCCCAATTTTTGTGAAGGTGGTGGGTGTCAATCAGCCAGCCGAGCTGACGTGTAACGTGTCCGGCTTGTTATCTCCGCAATTGATGACACCGTCCATCCGGTGGACGCGAAACGGAATCGACATTCCGGTGGATGCTGGACGTTTTTACATGCCTCAGTTGAATGTCTTGCGGATTAATCGTGCAGCCGTCACAGATTCCGGGATGTATCAGTGCTTTGTCCGCGTGGATACCACCGGCCAGTTCCAGCAGCAGTCGGTCGTGTCTCAGGCCCTGTCCGGAAGTTACCAGCACGTACAGGCCAGCGCTGAACTAATTGTGCGCGATTCGGCTCCCTCCAGACTGACGGATGTCTTTAATGAACAAATGGTCTATCCGGGTCGTCCAGCTTTTCTTCATTGTTCCGTCTCGAGCCACGGTAGCCCTAGTCCGCCATCTATCGCTTGGACTGTCGATTCGTTGACTATTCCATATACTTCCGGCCGGTGAGGAAATGCTTCCGTCATTCGTATGTTTCCTATCATTTTACCCTTTCTTTTGGGGGGGGGGGTTGGTTCGTTTTTGTTCCAGGGTGTCGACATCGTCGCATTTGCTGGACAACAGCGCCATCATCCGGAGTTATTTGAATATCAGTTCATCCGAAGTGGAAGATGGCGGATTGTATTGTTGCTCCGTTCTTCATCCGGCGATGGGAGCTGGACAGTTGGATTATTTGGATACGTTTCAATTGAACGGGCAGGAACAACACTGCGCCCGGTTGAATGTTTACGGTATCCCCGTTATTCGATGGGCAGGCAACAAAACAGCTGTGGCTGGCCAGGATTATAATCTCGACTGCCCGTTTGCTGGTTATCCAGTTCAATCCGTCACGTGGCTAAGAGCAGGTCAAGTAAGTTGGTTTATCTTTATTCAACTTGTAGGGCAATTTGATTTTTGCTTTTAACTGACGATTCGCTCGCAGTTGATCAAGGAGACGGACAACAAGTACAAAATGTTTGCCAATGGAACGTTGAGGATTTCTGCTATGGAACCAGCTGTTGATGGAGGAGAATACACGTGCGCAGTCAAAGGATCTGGGTCGTCGATAGCCAAAAAGGCACTTTACGTCGAAGTTATTCGTAAGATCAAATTACTGTGAGATCCGGGCCGTCTGAATGATTAATTCGGTTTCATGTTCCAGGACCTCCGGTTATCGAACCGTTTGGTTTCCCAATGCAAGTGCAAGATGGCGGTCGTACTCAGGTGACGTGTTCCATCTCGTCTGGTGATCTGCCTATCAAAGTCAGCTGGACGAGAGACGGCCGGCCCATCGCTGCCAATTTAAATGTTGAAATGCAAACGGGCGAATTCCACAGTTTACTCATTTTCAAGAAACTAAGAGGCGAACACAGTGGTGTCTACACTTGCACGGCCCGTAATTTGGCCAAAGCGGCCAGTCACAGCGCCGTGTTACTCGTTCAAGGTCCGTCTTCATTTTTTTTTTATCCGAAAAAAGAAATTTTGCGAATGACTTTATTTTGTTCCAGTTCCACCGAAATGGATCGTAGAACCACAAGACGCAGCCTTGCTGGAAAACTACCCGGCCAGCATCCCGTGCCAGGTGCATGGAATGCCCCCGCCTAGCGTCCGCTGGTTCCGTATGGACGGTAAAAAGCTTATCCTGGAACACTTTCTTCGCTCGTTTCAATTTCACGAGCATTTAAAAATCTATCAAAGGTGAAAACAACATCGCTGTCCATTCGTCCAGCAAGGTCAGTCTACTGCCTGACGGATCACTCCGTTTCTCCAGGATGAGCAAAAGCGACGAAGGGCTGTTCCAGTGCCGAGCCGGCAACAATATCGCAAGTGCCTTGTCTAAAACTGTTCGAATCAGCGTCAATGGTACACACAAGATTCTAAAATTTTCAATTCCGCAGAGTAGTTCAATAATCTTCGTGTTTTTTTGTTTTATTCCGTCCCCATCCAGCGGCTGCGAAGGTGAGGATTCACACGAGTGGCGCCATTTTCCCTACCGGATCAGAAGCTTTGCTCCGTTGCGAAGGCTCGGGTGATCCGCCGATGACCATCCACTGGAAGCGATTCGATCAGCTGATTGAACCCCAACAACAAATGGAACGTTTCCAATTGTCCAGTTCGACATTGGACGGTCGTGACTTCCTCGATTTGAACATTAGCCGAATCGAAGCAGACGACGGTGGTGTCTACGTTTGTCAGGCGGCCAATCTTTACGGAAGCGATGCATCTGATATTCGCCTGATTGTCCAGGGTAATTAACTATTTAGAGCGCTGCAAAAGAAAATTGTTCATTAATTGTTTGCTTTTAAACAAAGAACTTCCAAAAGCTCCTGGACAACTTCAGTTGACTTCCATCCAGAGCCGATCCGCTGAACTGCAATGGCTGGACGATGAGGAGGTTGATCCGTTGCTGGAATATCGCGTCCAGCTGACCAGACCAGGCACTACGGGCTGGACATTCAATCAAACCATCGAAGCGAGAGGGCGAAGCCTCGTCACACTGCCTCATCTTCATGCATTTACTGTTTACGAGGTGCAAGTGAGTGCAATCAACTCAGCTGGAATAGGTCCACCTTCTGCTCCTGTTCAGTTTCAAACTCACGAAGAAGTACCTGCTGGACCTGTACGACACGTCCAGGCAGAAGCGAAATCTTCTCGTTCGGCACTCGTCTCTTGGCTGGTGAGAATTCATTTTAAGAACTGTGATGTCCATTTCCTCTTGCAATCGACTAATTTGAACGTTCCAGCCTCCCAACGAAGAGACTTGGAACGGTCGTTTGGTGACGTTCACTGTCACTTGTGTGGAGACGAGCGGAAACGGCCAAATAATCCAGCGGAGTGTCGCTCATCTTTCCCCGGATTCTAAACCTGTTCGGCGCATCCAGGTGACGATAGAAAATCTTGTTCCAGCGACGGTTTACGCTGTCACTGTTCGAGCTTTGAATCGGATGGGTGCCGGCCCGGAATCCGAGCCTCCCGTAGCTCTAACTACACCCGAAGCCCCGCCTACTTCACCTCCAATCAACTTACATTGCGTCACGTTATCGGCTGACGCCATCCAGTTGACTTGGACTCACCCGATCGCGGCTCATCATAACGGACATTTGCAGGGCTTCCGGATATTTTACAAAGTCTTGTCCAGCAACAGTGTCGTTGGCAATCATCATAGATTAGCTCTAGCCGATGAGCTTTCGTCTTTTGTCCGCCCGGAATCGAAGAGGGTCGGACCGAGTCTTCTCGATTCCGTTCTGTATGGATTGCAAGCGTATCACAATTACAGTATCCAGATATCTGCAATCAATCGAGCTGGTAATGGACCTCCGAGTGTTCCAGTCGTCTGCCAAACGGATGAATCCGGTAAGAAAAATATTTCGGTTGTTTAATTTTACTTTTTTTTGCTTGAATTCGTTGCTTGAATGTTGGTGGTTTTCTAGTTCCGGGTGCCGTACAAGAAGTCAAAGCTTCTAGTGTGTCCAGTTCGTCCATCGTGGTGACTTGGCGCCGTCCAACACCTCCTGGCGGCCGGATAATGTATTATGTGATCCAGTTGAAAGATACCGTCACCCAGGAAACGGTCGGTCAAAGGATTTACGGCAAAATTAAAAACAAAAAATCAAGTCATTTTATTCTCGGTTTTTTATTGGTTAACACAGAAAAGGTTTATGCAACACGAAACGGACAACGCACTGGAACATCAAGTTAATCAGCTGGTAGAAAACCGGCTGTACGAAGTCAGTATCACAGTCAAAGGACGAGCTGGAGAAGGTCGTCCGTCGCGAACTCTTACCGTCACACCAATGGCCAAAAGTAAAGAACAACAAAAAATTTTCATTTTTCCGTTAAAAATCCTGGAACAAATAAACTTTTCTTCTTCCACTGGTATGTAGGTGGCGCAAAGATATTGGAATTTTCCAGGACGATTTGGATTGATGAACAGCAGCGAGCAGAAAATGTAATCCTTTCCTGTCCGGCGACAGGAACGAATCCAGTGGAGAAAACCTGGACATTTGCTGGCCAACCTCTCAGTAGTAATCCGCACTTGAACTACCGCTGGGATAAAGATGGCGCGCTCCAGCTGTTGGAAGTGGACCGGCACGTCGAAGGCGATTACGCCTGCACGGCTCGCAACCAACACGGACGTGATGCCGTCGTCTTCACGGTGCACTTGCTCCGCCCTCCGGAAATTCCGCAATTGTCTGTTACACCAACGTCGACCTCATCTATCCGTCTGTGGTGGAACAAACCGTCCAGCAGCGGCAGCAAGTTGAGCACCTTGTTAGCCGTGTTGGAGTATGTGGTGTCCTATCGTCCGGCTCTTGTCGGATCGGCTGTCCAGGAGAAATCAGTGGATGGAAATGAAGATGGCACAATTCTAGATGGTCTTCTGTGCGGCACTCAATACGAACTGCAAGTCCAGGCTAGGAATCAAATCGGTTTAGGACAGAAAAGTCCTTTGTTAAGAGCCATGACTCGTGGATCAGGACCAGCGAGTTGGCCGGAATCGTCCAGTTTGTTTGGTTTCTCAGCCGCAATGCCAGCAACGCTTTTCATTCATTTGGATCACTGGCCAACAGGTGGATGTCGAATCAGTTCATTTCAAGTTGAAAAGCGAGGACCCGTTCAATCAGGCCAAATGGATCATTCTTCCGGAAACTGGAACACTTTGGCTTCCAATCTCAATCCGGACGAGCAGCCCATGCTCAAAGTGAGCGACTTTGTCGATGATGAAACATATCAATTGAGATTAACTGCCACTAGCGATTCCGGAATCCACTCCGTCTCGTACAACGTCCGTCGTATCTCAGGAAGAAAAGGTTTAAATTACAATTTACTTTTAAATCTTTCAATTTTACGAAGTGTGTTTTAAACATAGTGGAACACAATGGATCGGCTTTCGATGTTGTACCAATGACGACACCTGTCGGACAATCGATCAGTTACGAATCATTGATTGTCATCGCATCCATGTCGATATCAGGGATTATGTTGCTCTTCTCGTTGGCTGCCATCACTTACGTCATCCACAAGAGGAAAGAATATCAAGCCAACGCGGCATCTGCGGTAGCAGCTGCCGGTTTATCCGCCAAGAGCGAATACTCGCTGCGAACGGTCGCCGAGCAGCTGGACAACCAAGCGATGGATGACAATCCGAACCAGCTGTTCCAGCAGCACGGCCGTTCACTGCCCAGGTCGAATGGCATGAACGGTAGTAGTTATTCTCTACGCAAACAAATTGATTTCGGTATTTGCAATTTCAAATTTCAAACTTTTTCCCGCTCTCATTAAAGATAATTTTCTTTTTTTTTTTTTAATTAGACGAGGATGACGATGATGATGGTGATATCACGCCGTACGCCACGTTCACGTTGAAGCCTATCAATGGGATGGACACGTGTCGTTCGCTCATGTCCGCACCGTCCGCTGCGTCCAGTGGACTTCCGGACGACAGTCATTCGCCCAATAGCATCGAAGCGGATGTCAATGGAGTTTTATACGGCCATCATCCGACATTGCCTTGCATGTCGTTGATGCAACAACCTCCACCCCATCCAGCACACGTCTACCGTCACCTCAATCGATCACCTGTGCCACCCTATCGGCCGTCTTGCGAACCTTCCACCTTATCAACTGCGGACTCGCTTTACGGCGAATCCACCTACACATCTACGATTACTAGCAAGAAGAACTCATCAATTCAACATATCCATCATCCGCCTGTCTTGTCTGGGAGGAACAGTGTAGGCAGGGCAGTGAGGAAACAACAACGGATGAGTTCGAATCATTCCACGCACGTTGCAAGACGACCAGATGGATCGTGGAGTTACAATCCGTGATAAGCATTTACAAGGAAATCATTCCCCCCCCCCCCACACACACACACGTTGAGATGCAGCATCCGAATAGGAAGAATCTTTTATGGATAAAACAGAGACGGAAGCTTCCAGTGGGCGCATCGTTGTGAATTATTGAATATACTGATTTTCTTCTTCCCCATCCCACCGCAATTCTACTTCCTTGTTGTTACAGCTCCTGTTTTTTTTGTTTTTTTTTAAAGAGGATTTTCAATCCGGAAAAGATGGTAGTGGTGGTGGGAAGGGATTTCATTCTTTTGATTCTCGTATTTCTTGTTTTGTTTCCCTAAACCAATTTTCTCCCCTTTTCAATTCCGGATTGGGATTTATATAGCGGCAGACATACACTCTATGATCTCTTGTGTTTTATTGTATCGTTTCTTGTCGATTTTTTTCCTCATTTTATGGCAATTTATTGGATTGCTTTTTTTTTGGATGTCTTCCGCCCACGTTTGTATTTTTTTTTTCAAACAGTCTTGATTTCACTTTTTAGCTCATGTCTCTCTAAAGAAACACGAGATGGTTATACCGTAGGCAGTATACAAAAAGAATTCCCTTACGATGTTACGTGACACTAAACAAGGTCTATAAATTTTACAAGACAAATCCATCTGCTATTGCGCGTTGTCACAGAATTCAAACACCAGTGAGCCATAAAAAAGTAGCCGATCGAACATGATTTTTCCACCGTTTCTGAATTTTCCATCCGAATTCCGTCACGGAAAATAAAAAAGAGGGGGATTGAACAGAGTGAAAGCGTGGAACATCACAAGGTAGACACAAAAGAGCGCGACCGAATTTGACGTAAAAAGAAATAGACGACGTGATGTGAGTGAGCAAAAAGCGACATCGGGCAAGTCTAAATATGTACAAAATGGCTAGCGAAAATAAAAAAGACGATCGACTTTGATAGACCACAAGAACAGACGGGGCCAGTCTTTTAACTGGTTAGCGATAAGAATTGCGCATGCGTCACACAAAAAGCAGACCCAAGATGAGAAAGTGTTTCCCCCCCCCCCCTTTTTTTTTCTTTATTTTTCTTGTCTTGCAAGACTTGTCAGTTGTACATCGTCAGTTCATCGAAGCGCAGTTCGTTTCGCAGACAAACGATTTTACCATCGGCCGGAACGATGGCAAGGTTTTTGCTGGATCACGTCTTTCTCTTCTTCTCTCTCATCAACATCGTCCTTCAATTGCACAACGTTAAAGGTAGAATAAAGAATTCAACTACAATCTAATGTCATTTTTAAAGGCCAGCATTTAAAATGCCGTTAAAATACGATTGTAATGAGTTACAATCGGATGTGCGGATAGGAAACGGTAACAGTCTGTTCCGTTACAGACGGGAACATCTGGAAGGGAGCAAAGCTCAAAAAAACTATTGGATGTTTAATCAGAGAAAAAAACAAAGGCTCGTATTTTTTTTCCCCCTTGCTTTTGTTTGCTTTTTTTGATATGATCGGACGGCAGCGCCCAATGGCTGTTGTTTATGGGTTCCTTGGATCAAGAAGGATATATACACACACGATGGAAGATAGTATCCAGTTTCTTCGAGAGCCCGGGCTCTCATCTCCGAGTCGTTTGGTGACAATTGCTCCTTTCATTTTTCCCGCAGATGAAATGGAAGGGTCTCTCACCCTCCCCTCCTCCGTCCATTTCTTAAATCAATCTTAAACAGAGAACGCTGTTGCCCAGTTCTCAACAGACGGAGAAAGTACAAAGTTTTTCAATTGCGTTATGTTCCTCCAAATCGGATTTTTTTGTTTGTTTCTTTGTTCTCGACGTTACCGAATCCCAGGACGCCTGTCACTGATTATGCTCTCTAAAGAGCGTAATAAAAAAAAGAAGGACAGGTTTTTCGCTTTGCACTATACTTTGCTGAGGGTCGTCCGCTGGACACTTAAAAGCACTCAACACGTCGTAGATAGTTGGAAATCACTTCAGTTTTCGTTCTACAGGGTGATCTGCTGTATATGTTCCGATTGTTTTGTCGAGTCAGGTTGCAATGTGACGCTATGGCCCAGAGTGCGTTTCCAGCATCGTTTCGGTGCGGGACCTTGTTTCTTCCGGCTACCCAATCGTCCTGGTAGTCCCCAGATGGATCAACGGCATTGGTGGATCGAAATCGCTTTTAGTTCCTTCCAGATGGGCCGTTCCGTCTTGAATCAAACGTGTCCAACAGGCCACGTAAAAGTAAGTACTTTATTGCTTAACGTCCTTTTTGTTTGGGTTCCAAATTTAAACATAAACTCACCTAATAGTTCGTCGAGCAAACTGGAGTTGCTGCAAGTTCATCCGGAACTTTTTGCGGACGATTAAGTGGCGATTCGCAAACTTATTTGACCAGTGCCAAAGCTCTGACGCTTTACTCCAATCCGATGTCGGAAGCGGATCACTTCAACGCTTACTTTGACGTCCTGTCGACGGAAGCTCTACGGAAGCGTTATCCGGAGATATTGAGAGCCAACAGTTTGGCATCCGATGATGAAACTCACGGCAGACAATGCGATACATTGATCCGCAATTGCCCGAACATTTGCCGGCTGTCATCTCCGTTGCATCCGGTCAGCGCTTATCCGCGGAATGTTACCTGTCACTATCGAGTGCTTTTCGATCGCGACGATTGGCAAGTAGTTCTTGGTGGACAGCCGGGCGACCGCTACGATCTGGGCTTGCATCATCCGCATCAACAACATTGTCACGACAACACTGATCGACTGGTCATCTACGAGAAACTGATTGGCCATCAGCAATACCAACAAGTGGCCAAATTCTGCGGACGTGGTACTTTCCCTAAGGTAAGAATATTCACATATGAAATCAGACTTTTATTAATGGAATTAATACTATATTACTTGTTAGATTATCGCCCAAAGTGGTCAAGTCATGGTGGAATTGATTAGCTCGCCGACTGGATTTTTTCATCAAGGCTTCCGGCTAAGCGTCACACACCAGCGGAGGAGAAAATCGGATCATCAGAGTATCGTTTCCCCTTGTTATCATTCTATAACAGCCAGCGGACAGTTTTATCAACAAGGAACTATCACCTCCCCTCGGCATTGGTTTCCTCGTAACGTCGATTGCACCTGGTCACTAACATCCAGCCGGATCTGGCTGGAAATCCAATCGAAAAGCAATAAGTTGTCAAGTAGTAGCTGGGCAACGTCAAGTGGACATTATAACAATGCTACGTGTTTCCATCGCTTGCTGGTGCATCGAACATCTTCGGATCCGGCGGAGCGGATGACTATTTGCGAACACAACTCGACATCCAGCAGCACTCCGACGCGGACGCTACTCGTTCGCGATCAGGTTCAATTGAGATTTTTCAGCCAACGAGGATCGATGACTGGATCCGACATGGATTTCAGTCTCTTCTACATGCTCCTTCCGGAAGAAGTTCCCGTCGTGGTGGATACGCTGTGCGACAGGATCTTGGAAGAGCCCAAAGGCACAATCGATTTGATTGGAGATCGACTTCTCTTGATGCGACACAAACAACTGAAATGTCGTTACAGATTCCAAGCGCCTTACGGAGACGATTACCGCATCCGCATCGTTATCCGGCAGATGGTTTTCGACCCAATCCGACAATGCGACCCCGGCCGTCGTGACGAGTGTTCCATCGATTCAAACCGACAGGATTTCGATTGGCTTCTTGTGTCGGATCGGGATCTGCTCCATTGTTTCTGCCAATCCGCTGGTAAAAATCAGGAGCCAACAATTATAGACAGTGCGTCAAATCGGCTCGATATCCAGCTCGATCTGAAGCATATCTACGATCAGTCGTACAAGGATACCAACATCTATCGCTTTCAGATCGATTACAGTTGGATAGAGGACAGTGGATGCGGTAATCCGATCGAAGACGATCAGGGTGGAATGATCCGCTGGAGAGCAGACCCTAAGGGCAGCAATCAGTCGTGCACCTGGCTGATTGAGGTGCCCGACAACGATCGCATCTTGTTGAAAATCAATATGGCCTTTGCGGGAAATTCATCAGATCATTGCCACCGGAATCATCACGTGTCTTTCGGCTATCACGGACGTAAAAATGACAGCCAACAGCGCCAGCAACGACTCCGTCAGGTGGTGACGATGGAAAACTACGGAAAAGATGAGTGCTCCATGAACGGCGAATTCATTAGTCCGTTCGGTTTGCGCTACCTGCACGTCCAAATGGAAACAAAATCAGCCAATAATCCACGGGCTCGTTTCCTGCTCAAGTGGAACGTCCTGTTCAACAGTGTTTCAAGTTTGTCCAGTCAAGAATCTTCTTCCGGAGTAACTAGTGCGGATAACGAAGTAGCACCTGGTGGCGGTATGTTGTTATTACCATTATTCCCGTGTCCGGATAGTAACTGGTCGATTCCGGAGAGTCTTGTCTGCGACGGACGGATCAACTGCCCGCAGCAAAGTCTCTTTGGTTACCTGCTGGACGAGGAATCTTGCACGTTGCGGAATAGTAGCTATAACCAAGATTATTATTACCCTTGGGTGATGGTGTTGGTCGTCAGTTTCGGATTCAGCGTCGTTATTTCCCTGGCCAGCGTGTCGTCTCACGTCAGGAAGTGGAAATCCCCCATCACATCAGCTGTTGAATAATGTTTTGATCTGTGAGGGGGGAGGAGAATGTTGTTCCTTTACTTTCTTTTTGCTTTTATTTTATTTGAATTATTTGTTGGATCTTATTGCCACCTTTGATGGTAGAGAATTATTATGTACGATGCTCTCTAATGGTTGTCTGAATTTTACATGACGTCACTTTCTAGTTGTCTCTCCGTAGGCCTGGCAACGTTTTCTCTATTCGGCTGCATTTGTTGTTCTCTTTGCTGGAAGCCTAAAACGATATTTCCGTATGTGTGAGCATGTCCTGACAAAGTGTTTTTTAGGGGAAAGAAAAATATTATCTATTATACCATACATATGTACTGTATTATACACAAAATGGAAATGTGGAACGGAGACTTTTTTGACAGCTAGAAAAGTAAAGGATTTTTACTTACGATTTTTATCATTTCAGTTACTTTTTCCCCTCAAATGTTTTGTTGTGTTTCTGTCACAGACCTATCCAATTATCGTCCCCTCTACGTTGTAATAAAATCATTACTGTAAAACCTTTTGGAAAAATGGAATCGACGTCAAATGTATTAATTAACCCCAAAACAGGAGCAACGATATTGTAATTGCTTAATTAGGAAACAAAAAGTTTACTTTGTTATTACTGTATGTAGGGGACATTGTTTCAGAGAATTTTGTACATTCAAAAGTTTAACTTTTTATTCGACGAGGATGACAAAGTAGTGGACGAAACGAATCAACTTGTATAATTCTACCTTTGATTTCAACTAACTTTTACGATCGTGGATTCAAAACTACTCGTTTTTATTATTACGCAGAGAACATATCGATTATTTATGACCTTTCTTTTCTAGGTCTTGGGACTTATTGATTTACTTATCGCTTAAAAGGACAGGACGGGCCGGTTTTGTCCATATTTTCTTACACGGCAGCTATGTAAAAGTGCCTCATCATTATATGAATGTCTGGCAAGTTACGATGCGCCAGACTTTTTTGCTAGTCGACTCTACACACACTGCGATACACCGTCACTCTCCCATGTTCAATTGCCGAGTGAGTGGGCGACATGCGACTTCACTACAGTCCCGGAACACATAATTTAGACACAAGCAGTTATAATATTGTTGGAATAGACGAACTTGTTTCGATGATGCCTATTGAATATTCTATGACGGCGAGTGTCAAGGCGCTCGATACAGTCAACTTTCACTAATGAGGATACTTCTTTTATTCAGGAACCTATTTCCGCTGGAAGGATAGTTTGCCATCAACCTGTGTCACATTACCTCGCCTACATTCGTCGGGGACTCTGAATCTACATCGGAATTGTTGCTTTTCTAGTACGAAATTGACATAATGACATGATACGACCCCCTTCCCCATTTTCAACAGGGTCGTTCGAAACCAATTTCACTGAAGTTCACTAACGAGGCAAACATTCAACAGCGCCGATTAAAGAATTTGCTTCGTATCCTACAACGTTTAGCTAGTTGTGTATAAGTATGGCGTTTAACTTTAATGATAGGCAGTACCCACTAACAAGTGGAATGTCTTGTAAAGATTTTCTTTTGTTGGATTTTAATTGCAAGAGTTTAAGGTGCGTGGAAGTACAAGCTTTTCTTCGTTATGCGGAAAAACCCCGCTCAATAGATTTAAAAAAAAAAACTTTTCCCCGCTCTTTCAACACGTTTAACTTTTCCTTCCCTTTTTTTTGTTCTAGTTGTTATTTAAACAATTTGCAACGTTTCACGCAATTGGTACAAGATATTTACCTCGAATAGCTTGGCTCTAGGTTATACCTGACTGACACAACAGTCGTCTAATGAATCGGACAGTTGTGCATGGGTGTTTGAACGGCGCCTAATTGAAGACGAACTTTTTTTCCGATTCCACGCATTTGGGAAATTGTAAGGCAGTGGTTTACGTAATGAAATAACTGTCTATCTTTAAAATCTCCCTGCCCCCTTCCCTTAAAAAAAAGAATCTACAGCTAATTACTAAAACGGTTTTTATCGTCTTTCACGGCTGCCTCGACCTCCAGAAACAAAAACGTGACACGAGTTCGATAGCAGTATGGAAGGTACTAATGTGGTATGTCGTGAAGTCAATTGGAAAATCTTACGCCGTCGAAATTTTTTATGAATTGCTTCTCGTTGTTAAATATCGTCGTGTAAACAGATTTAAAACATTTCGCCTTACCTGAAAACGGCGCTGCCCGTGTGGCTCCCCAGCTATTTTCCTATACACAAGTTTGGCAACTACTGGATAAGAATTAAAATTTTCCTTTGTTGGTTGAACCTTAAGCAAAATGGGAAATGGCGTGAGAAGAGAAACACTCAAAAGGAACAAGAGTATCTGCCATGGTTTGATTCATACTTTTACACAAGACGTTATTTTTCGTACTATGATAATGGTCCAAACTCCGCAGATGAATCTCAACGAGAATAATTCCAAACGGAAGAAAATTCGAGTTCTGTCTAGAAAGGTATGAACATACAGTTTAGAAAAAGTAAATGTACCGAAACTCGTAAAAAACTGACTTTGTCGAAGCTGGAAGAAATGCTCGAACGTCAAGGTTGACTCCAAAAACGTACTCAAACGGCTTGCTGGCATCGTTTATCAAACACGTCTTCTTCCTGGGTTTTTCGACGTAGTACGCCATCATTTAGTGACAACATTAAATATTTTGACGAACCGAAAACGAAGTTGTATTCGGGCCACTATTTCACCTATTCCACCAATTCATAGAATGCTAGAAAAAAGTTGAATACTGATAGCAAAACTACATGACAAATCATATATATACATACAAAATCATCTTTTTCTATCTCTAGCTTGAGATTTTGTCATGCATTCGAAGCTGCAATCTCTTGTTGTATACCGTGGAAACGAAGACTGAAAATGCTGAAACGTTCAGAATCAACGAATTCATACTCATGAGACAACTGAAAATGGAGTAGCTTTTCATCAACTACCCTTCCTCGTCCGGAGTGGGAAAATGGCGCGTCGAGGGGTGAAACGTCGAAAGAGTCCGGATGCTTCCACCCTTTCCAATAATACAAGTATCGAATTATTCAAATCAACAATTTAAAAAAATTTATACATCAACTTTCACGAAATAAAAAAAGCTTAATTTTAAAATCTCGATCTAATTTTTAAACGCTATAGAATAAAGTGTTTTCAAAATTGCAATTACGCATCTTTTTTGCAGGCGCCATTTTGCCCCCAAGCTGCCAGCACGTGTGCTGTTTCCTCATATTTGTTCACCCTTCCTTCGAACCCGGTTGCTGGTTTCCCGTTCCTCTTTTTGGTCCGTGATAGTCATAATCTATTGAAACAATGTATGTACATATTCTGTACGCAATTAGAACTTAAAAGAGAAAGATGTCTAAATATTTGCTCTGTAACAATAGAATAGAAGCTACCAAAAAGTTGGTGACGAAACTCGAAAGAATTGGCCGACACTTCATGAAACATGGCTGTGTACCATGCGGAGTGGTTCACGTTAGGTAAGTTCAATAAAAGTCATACATCATTCTGTATTATAGAGATGGTTTTTTTTTGTGTTTGTGTGATAACCTGGACTTTTAACTGGAAGTAATTAAATATCGCTAAAGGCGTTTGAATTAACGTTTGCTTACAATATTTGTAGAATGATCGAAAAATCTAAATGCATGAATATCGCAAACCTGTCTTTTTCTATCATTTTCACTTAAAGTAGTAAAATACCAAAATTACAGTTATTGTTAAATTAAAAATTTGCTTTAATGTGTTTATTAGATTTACTCACAGCCTTCTGTATTGGTATGGTAGTAGCAAACCTCTAGGAGACATGTAATCACTTGCCAAATCTGCCTGCAGTTTCCTGGATCCTGTCAAACATTTTGCTTGTACAGTACTTTGCATGCCAAACTTCCAAGAATGTTTTTGGTGTTATTGTGTCCTGGATTATTCAAAGGGTAAGTGCTTACACCTACTTATATATTGAAATCCATCAGTTTCATGTTTTCGTGCATTAGTACAATTTCAAAGGTTTCTTATTTCCGCCGTTGGAATTCATCGAGTGGGCGGCGCGAAAACAATGGCCGTTAGAGCGTGAAACATTCAAAGGTGCAATGATTTCTTCAAGTTTTAGCCAGTTGTTGATTAGACATATAGCACGCCCATTTTAAGAGGATATACGTTCGGTTTGCTCGTTCTAAAGGGAAAATGACTGGCCAATACTTTCAAGGTAATATAATCTTTTACTAAAAATATCAAGTTTGCTAACAAGAAACTTGTTTTCCCATCTCCAATAGATGTATCACGCATAATTTTCAATCCAGACGCTGAAATCGACGACACGCTCTGCTTCAAATTTTACAACGCGACAGAAGTTATCCTGGGGCGTCCTATGGAAGAGTGGCTACGCTTCTCTGTTTGCTTCTGGCATTCCTTCCGTGGGACTGGTAAGTAAAGTCGAAATTTGTTTCCATGAAAATGGTTTTAAAATCTTGCCCATTTGTTGTTAAAGGAGCTGATCCATTTGGCCAAGCTACAATTAGGCGAAGCTGGGATGACGGGTCTGAAACCATGGAGAACTACAAACGACGGCTAGAAGCAGGCTTCGAATTTTTCACTAAATTAGGCATGCCAAAACTTTTTCAATTGCATTTCAGTCTATTAATCCCCATTTGTTTACTACTTCAAGGTGTCAAGTATTGGACATTCCACGATCGCGATATATCACCAGAGGGCCCAACTTTGGCGATGACAAATCGTAACCTTGATGAGATGACTGACTTAGCCTTGAATTTGCAGCGCCAGACTGGAATTCAATTGTTGTGGAACACGTGCAACCTCTTTGCTCATCCGCGGTATGTGTTGCAATGTATTAATAATCGAACCGAAATTTTGATTTGTATTCTTGCTAACAGTTATGCCAACGGAGCAGCTACTAATCCTAACGCACATGTTGTTGCCTACGCTGCAGCCCAGGTCAAGAAAGGCTTGGAAATAGGCCGCAAATTAGGAGCCCAGAATTTCGTCTTCTGGGGTGGCCGTGAAGGTTACAAGTAATTCCCTAGATTTGAGAAGAATTAGAAAAAATGTGTGTTATAATTCTATCTTTCAAACAGTTCCCTTCTTAATACTGATTTGGATATTGAAATGTCGAATATGGCCAATTTTCTACGTATGGCACTGGGTGAGTGGGATATAGCATTGGGTTTGCTTTGGGTAATGTGTAGACGTTACACTTGCACATTTGTTCTCGTGCAGTTTATAAGAAAAAGATTGGGTTTGAAGGGCAGCTGCTTATCGAACCTAAACCCAAGGAACCAACACGTCATCAGTACGATTACGACGCTCAAACAGTTACATCCTTTTTGCGCCAGTTCAATCTACAAAACGATTTCAAGCTGAACATCGAACCCAATCACACTACTCTCGCTGGGCATGGATACGAGCATGACATTGTCATGGCTTCCACGTAATAGTATAGGCAAAAAGTTTACAGTATTTCTGCGGAGGAAAAAAACAAACAAACAAAACTTGCGCAGCAAAAATATTATCACCATAATGTTTTTCGTTTGAAGTTTAGGGATGTTGGGATCAATCGATGCCAACACAGGATCACCAGATCTCGGCTGGGATACGGATCAATTTCCTATGGATATTCGAGCATGTACCGCTGTGATGCTCCAAGTGATCCGACAGGTTTGTTTCTGTGCTTCAGCATAATTAAGTACCGAAAGAGAAAACATAAAAGAGATGATTATATTTTCACGGTTTGTATTCAACGGTGTATAGGATGGTGTACAGCCCGGAGGATTAAATTTCGATGCCAAAGTGCGACGGGAGTCGACAAATGCCAAGGATTTATTCATAGCACACATCGGCGCCATGGATTCGTTTGCGCGTGGACTACGTAATGCTGCTAAGATTATTGAAGACGGTATTATGTCCAAACACTTAAAGGTACTCATGCATTTACAAGAAGCGCTAAAGTCATCATTAATATTGATTGTCGGAACTTGAATTATGGATGGGGAGCGGAAGTTTATGAAACGCTGAAAATATTATTTGTGGTCTTTCTTTTGTTTCAGGCACGTTATATCTCTTTTGAATCTGGCTTTGGCTTGAAAATAGCTACAGGACAGGCAGATTTGCAGGAATGCGAGGAGTATGTACACCAACAAGGAGAACCGGAAGCGATCTCAGGACAGCAGGAGCACTGTGAGGCAATCTTTAATCGTTATTTGTAAAGCTTGAATGACTTCAACTCTGTCCGTTTACGCATCGTCGGTTAAGGTTATTTGAATATTGGACGATTAGCGTTAAGGAAGGTAGTTTAATATAGTAAAATAATTAGATGATAGGGCACTTGACAAAATTTTCAAACTTCCATCGTTGGGTAGTCTGTGTTTACACAGCATGTTTGAAAGGTAGCTTGTTGCTTAGAATTTCTTCAGTATTCTTTCGGTGATAGAATTTACACAGTTGCATTTTAATTTTTGTACGCCTTTTCATTTAGTGTAGTTGTAAATTTCATGAATGGTCTTCTTATCCGGTCAACAAAGAAAGGAAAAAAGGTGTATTAACATAAATTTCTCCTATTTAATGGATTTAGTACAATAACAGTGAATTTTTATTTATTTTTTATTGCGCAGGATGTTGATGCTTTTTAAGGTGCAGGTGATGGTTGGGCACCACCAATTCTGTAAAGCCAGGAATAATATGAAGCAAGTCGTGTGTAGATTGTGGGTTGTGCACCAGCTCCACAACCTTTGTTCTTCGACATGATACCCACCGCGTACATTGTGCCACCAAACGTTTGAACCAAAGGTGATCCTTCATCGTAGTTGCACGGGGAGCTCGTGTCCGTGGCTATTTGGCAACGGATAGAACAATTGTTTACTATCCAAAAATGGATGGTGTGAATTTCAGTTTAAAAAATATTTACTTGAACCGGCGCATAACATGAAATTGGAAGCAAATTCTTGTGCGGTGTAGGAGGAACAGTCAGCAGGTACGGTTACACTTGGTATTTTACGTAGTTTTGTAGATGGTAGGCCTCCTTCCTAATCAGTAAAACAAATTACTTATGGTTATTTTTGTTAACAAGCATATAGTAATTGGTTATCTGTTTTTGTCAGGATACTTACGAAAGTGCCACCCCATCCAGCGAATTCAGTCGGAGTTCCCGAGACTTCTTCCGGCTCTTCATACAAAATGTTGTTGGCCGTGGGGCCAAAAGAAATAGGAGTGGCCATCTGTCGTGGGAAAATGTAGTAAGTAAGTTGTACTCTCTTATTTTTTATTCGTTTACTTGTAGCATGGCGATATCGTGCAACTTGGTTTCATTGTCATAACTCTCGTAAATATTGGTCCTGAAAACTGAGATCCACCTTTCGTCTATGTCAGTCTGGATTAACGACACCTGGCCAACAACTACTTTTAGCTGGCTAGGTAGAATCCTGTACAGAAAGTAGACATAATGCGTACGGGTATTTTGTGGTGTTTGGGAACGGGAAGTGGTCAGTTTTACCCGTAGACGCATGAGGCTGCTGTAACTACCCAATCGGGATTATAGATCCATCCACCGCAAACGTGCTGTTCGTCCACAGTAATTGAAACCAAGTAAGGTATCGCAGTCGCGACTATTGTCCCACCGTAAATACGGTCTTCACTCGGCGCTCCTAATTGTCAAATTTAACCAGAGAATAATAGTAATTCTTGCTAAAATAGTAGTTATAAGTAATTCAATGCAGACCTTTGGTTACGGCGACGAATACGAGAGCGGTTAATAATGATGTTAGCTTCATGACGGTCTTGAACTTTCTGTAAGAGTAATTGGGTTTTTTGTGGGGTTTCTAACGATAGCACGATTCTTTGACCCCTTGATATACGGTACGGGATTCGAATGCCAATATTATCAAGAGGAAGCCAACAACTGATAGAAAACCGACGTGACCTGGATGTGACTACGTATAAGCTAGTAGATTAACTACCGTTCTTAGCCAATAGATTAACTGCGTTCTTCCCCACTATTACTAATAACGTTTTGCTGTGTTTCGAAACGTTAGCCTTGTCCCCAAGGGATTAAATATTATGATTAATTCAACGAATTGGTTTCCTTGTGAATGTTTTCTTTCAAAAACTATTAACCAATATTCTAATTCTACTTCCTTCGAGTTATTGTCAGGTTTTTTTTTTTCGTTTTAGATTTAGACTGTTTCCGGCCGTTAAAAAGTGTAACTATTCAAAATTGTCGAACGAATTCAAAAGACTTCCGTGATATGAAATTGGGTGATAACAGCAGTAAAACCATTGGCTGTCATTGA